>NW_011494897.1:2167128-2216331 GCF_000754665.1 Bison bison bison
TTGAGTTTATCCTCCTTAAAAATAATAATTTTCTACTCCACCAAAACTAAAACAAAGACTTGGTTTTGCTTTGCTCTTTACGACCTCTTTGAATAAGGTGAAAAGATTCATCCATAAGGAATGTTGCTTTCGAAAAAAAAATAATAATTTTCTATTTAGTGAACTTGCTTGAATAATTTAACAAATTGTTACTGATTGCTAGGTCTTGTCTTGGGTGCTGGGGATACAAAGATGACAAGACACAACTCTTGTTTCAAGAGTGAGCGATGGAGAAGGGCTTGTAGGCAGATCAGTGCTGTACTTGCTATGTGAGCCCTCAGTGGGGGACACGCAAAAGCCTGTGGGTAACCCAAAGAGGCAGACCCAGAGGCCACAGATAGCTTCCCAGCATTGGCAACTAGAGGCTAGGAGAGTGCTATAAGCTGAAATCTTGTGTCTCCCCAATGTATATATTAAAATCCTCACTCTCAGTGTAATGGTATTATGAGGGGGAGACTTTCATTTGTTTTGTTTGTTCGTTTTAGTTGCTAAGTCATATCTGACTCTTGTGACGCCATGAACTAGCCCACCAGGCTCCTCTGTCCATGGGATTTTCCAGGCAAGAATACTGGAGTGGGTTGCCACTTCCTTCTTCAAGGGATCTTCCTGACCCAGGAATCGAACCCATGTCTCCTACATTGCAGGTGGATTCTTTACCGCTAAGCCACTGAGGGAGCCCTGGACACTTTCATAGGTGAAGCCTTATGGGATTAATGCCTTATAAAAGAGACCCCAGGGAGCAACCTCATCCCTTCCATCATGTGAGAATACAGTGGGAAGTCAGCCATCTACAACCTGGAAGAGGGCTTTCATTAGAACCTGACCATGGCATCCTGATCTTGGACTTTCCAGCCTCCAGAACTATAAGAAATAAATTTCTGTTGTTTATAAGTCACCTAGTCTGTGGAACTTTATGATCACAGCCTAAACTAAGACAGGGAAAGAAGAGAAAGGCAAGGACTTTCAGGAGAGGCAAAATCACCTCCTGGATAGGAATGGGTGGAAAGTCTTAAATCTCATGGTCCGCAATCTGAAACCTCTACTGCAGCACTTTGATATCCAACAGCTCCCCAGATTTAGCACCACATGTATTATTACAGTCTGTTTCATATTCCACAGCCGAAAGAAGCTGAGCCCTGATAGACCTAGATGGTTCTCAGGTGGAGAGGCTGGAGCTTCCTCCTTCTTCCTCCCCTGATGGCCATTGATGTATGTATCTCTCATGGTCATCCTTGGTCTGGATGCTGAGATGCTGACTTGCCTTTGGCCATTTATCTTGAGTCTGTGGTATTATTCACTCTTCTGCAGTCTCTTATTCCCCACTTTTCTCCCCTTGTTTTTATTACTCTTGTTCAACCCATAACTGAGATTATCCCTATTTATTCTAAGAAATGCAATAAAACAGCTCATGCAGACCAGGGTGCAAAGACTTTTGGGCAGAATGGTTTATCCCCATCTACTCTTCAGACTGAGGGATCCCTGGAAGACCAAGGGCTCCACAACACATTCAGTCATCTGACCAGCTCTCTGCCCTTGCTTCCCAGTCTTAGTTTGGTGGACCAGACAGAATCCATGATGTTTGTCAACATGTGAGACCAATGTTCAGTCTGAAAATGCCAGCATAACAGTTTGTCTCCCAATTAGAAGCTAAGGGCAGGTAGCAGCCATTCAGAAACTCTGAAATGGCAAAGTTAGGGAGTTGGGTTTTGAAAATGAGTCACCCAAACAGTTTCTTTCCAAACATCTGCAGGTTGTTAGCCTGATTTATTTTGAATTAAAAAATCTTTTTGAGCTGGCTGACAGCTTATTTTAATTCCCAGCTGTTAAAATGTTTCAGCAATTGGAATTAGGGGCTGTGCCATTGCTTTTGATGTGGTGGGAAGCAGCTCAGCACTCAGGTACACCTGGGGGAACTGCCCCTTCTCATCATGGCCCTTCGTAGTTTTATTTCTTTCTGTTTGAAAGCTTGGCGCTTTGAGCTCTTTGTTTATGATCTATTTGCTTGGGTCTTGTAGGACTTGTGGCCAAAGGAGTTTAGCTCATATCCAGGATGTGGTGGCTTTTATCCAGCACATCGTGCTTTGTGGCTGCCTTAGATTCTTTCTGGGACAAGTTGGGGGAATAAACAAATATGCAAATAAGTTTATATTTAATTAATACGGCCTCCTCCTTTCCAAAAATATGCTGAAATGAATTTTCTACTCAAAGCTGTGGTTCTTAAAAATGTTTTCAAGATTTCTGTGCAGATGGTTGGCTTGGTGAGAGCCTTTGACTTGTTCCTCATTTTTCCCTGGTTGTGGGTGAGCACCTCTCTGTACTGTAATTTTGGATAAGGGACTTGGAGACTCTATCTCCTCTCTTCTGATCCAGCCCAGCACTCACAAACACGACCGCCACCATCTTCTACTACCAACTCCAGCAAGAAGCCACTCCTTGTTACTTCCGACTCCCCTACTGTAACAGCCTATATCCCCTTTTGGGGCTAATTTCCCCCTTAAATTATGTCCACTAGCTACTGTCAGCTCTTCAGCTCCCCCACCCCCTGCCTTTTTAACAGACAAAGGCCACACATTTATTTCTTCTTGCACACATGCGTCAGCCTCAGACACGAGGTCCCCAGAAGCAGGAAGCCCTCTGTGGGCCCATATCTTCTTCAGTTGCTCCAGGTCTTCACAGAACTTGTTGTCTAGACTGTTGGCCAGGACTTGACTGTATTTTCTATCCTTCACGTCCTTCTGTCCATAAGAACCAGTCTGGCATCTTGTATTGGTGTAGATTCTACGTGGTGGTGATCACACGTGCCCCCTAATTCTCTGTGAACTCTCCCGCCCTCATGGTGAGCTCGATGTCTGCTTTCCTCAACAGTGCATGAGCGCATCTGTGCTCCACGCCCTTCACTGGAGTGATGACAAGGGCAGTTTCCCACTGCCCATTGATGCTGGTCTTGAGGACTTCCAAAACGTGCTGTAACTTCTCAGGGGTTACTAGAGACATGGTGGGGGCCCCAGTGGAGGACCTCATCAGCTCCCCTTTATGCTTAGCTTTTTCACACTCACTGGGGTTCCATCCCATCACTCTGTTGAGACTGGACTCTCCAAGGTCACACATGACTTTCTAGTTGGTTCTCAGTCCTCTTGTGACTTGACTTCACTTGTTCCTTGACCTCTGTGTATCTGCATTAAGAGAAATTTTGAAACCCCAAACTAGAATGATGAATTGGGGCATTAAATATTAGGGTAACATAGGGACTTAGGGTTTCATCCAGTAGGTGTTGGGGACTCAATCATGTTTGTCATCTGTGTAAGGAGTACATGAATTAACCCGAAGAGGAAAAATGAGTGGAAGATCTTCACTGTAGCCCAGGTGGAGAAAAGCAGTGAAGGACCACGTGGGGAAAATGGTAAAGGGAATTGAATATAAAGCAAAGGTGGAAGATACGCTGAGGGAGTCTAATAGAAAAGACATGGAGATTGGTAAAAGCAGCAAGAGAGCCATGCCCTTCTTTAATTTTGACCTTCATGTTTTTGCTCATATTCTTGCTTTTTTGTTATGTCCGTTCTTATTTATCCTTGTTTATTGAACTCCACACTTCTTATCAGGACTCTCTAAAATTTTTATGAAATCTTCTTTGATCACCCCAGTTAGCATTATCTTTAATTTTTAAGAGTCTTGTAATACTTAGTATATCTTTAACCTTTATCTCATTATTTTACACAATCTCTTCAGTCTGATTCATGTGATTATCTCTCCCTACCTCTTATCTATCTATCTATCTATTAATATCTGGCTTTCCGGGTTGCACCTGTGGTAAAGAACTCGTCTGCCAGTGGAGGATGTGTAAGAGATGCAAGTTCAGTCCCTGGGTCAGGAAGATCCTCAGGAGGAGGGCACTCCAGTATTCTTGCCTGGACAATCCCATGGACAGAGGAGCCTGGTAGGCTACAGTCCATAGCGTCGCAAAGAGTAGGACATGACTGAAGTGACCTAGCGTGCATCTATTAATATCTGCCTATTTATGAATAAAAGGATATGGAAATAAGGAAAGTGGAAGGAGAATGTTGATAAGTATCAGGTTACATGGTCTCGTGACCAAGGTGAAATTACAGACTCTATTTCATGAGTTTGATTTTTTTCTCTGTTACAGTTTTGCTCTTTTTATTTCAAAATATTTTAACTTGTGATAAGATTTTACAGTTAGATTCTTAGGAGTTTTAGTTATAATAGAATGACTAAGAGGAACTTAGCCTTTGGTAAATATTAGTCACACTTTCCATGTCTCTCGATGAACTGGAAGAGGGTGCTGTTTCTTATTCTTGGAAATTTAAGAATTTTTTTTTTTGTTTGTTTGTTCATAACATTAAGTTAAACAATTCTCCTGAGAATCTTTCTGAAGAATTTATCCTCATGTGACTGAATGCAACTTAACCAGGTTTCTAGAATTTTGTTGGTCATACCCAACAAAACAAAATTGCTTTTTTTCCACTGAGTTTTCTTTCTCTAAAGAACTTCCTGTTTTGACTCTTAAGAAAAATGTAATATTGAGTGTTTGAGTAATACGTTAAGGCAAATGAATTTTCTCTTCTTCTACTTTTCTATTTTAAATATGACTAAACTTTGAGAGTCATTTTAGAAGCCTGGGTAATGTTTCTGGTGAAATTCTCCCAGGTACAGTTGAGCTGAGAACGAGTTACATAGATGGTTTCTAAATGAATCATGTTTACACATAAGCACATTGAGATGTCTAGCTTTCTGCTCTTCCTCTTTCTCTCCATTAATATATAATTTATTTGCCTGTTTTTAATGATGAGTAAACTGCTTATATTACAAATGTGGTTTCATACTCAGAATTTACAAGAAATGCAAATTTTTGTGAAAAATGCCAACTGCAGTACCATCTTCAAAGCTTCTGGAGTTTGGGATGGAGCCCCATTTTCTGTTTGTCTTCTTTCTTTCTTTGGCTGCACGGGTTTTAGTTGTGGTGCACAGGCTTGGTGGTTGTGGTATGCAGGCTTAGTTGCCCCACAAAGTGGGGCAGTCTTCTAGACCAGGGATCGATCCCACGTCCCCTGCACTGGCAGGCAGATTCTTAACCACTGGACCACCAGGCAAGTCCCAAAGCCCTATTTTCAATATCCACCATCATCACCCCACCTTCCCTAGAGGATTTAGGTATCTTTGGGGCTGTGCACCACACTTTGAGAAATACTAGAGAAACTAGAAAAGTGAATTTTGCCTTTCATTATGTAATCTGTTCCCAGTCGCTTCGAGCCCCTCGGGTGTGTGTGTGTTAATCACTTAGTCAAGTCTGACTCTTTGACCCCATGGGGTGTTGTCCACCAGGCTCCTCTGTCGAAGGAATTTTCCAGGCAAGAATACTGGAGTGGGTTGCCATTTCTTTCTCCAGGGGATCTTCCTCGCCCAGGTCTCCTGCATTGCAGGCAGACTCTTTACCATCTGAGCCACCAGGGAAGCCCAGGCCCCCCAGGGAGCAACCAGTAGATTTAGGTTTGTAAGTTTCTTCCAACTCATTTCTTCGGAAGAGTTATAGGGTGTACTGCTACAGCTCAGTACGTAAGAATGAAGAGGGTTCTCTTAAGATGACCTCTCTTTATCACTTCTAACCTCTTATTTTTGGTTGTGGCCATTTTGTGTATCACATGGAATCCTTAAATAACCTTTCTAAAAAAGTGCACTAAAAAGTAAATTAAAAGTAAAAGGCATTTTAAATGGTGTTCAGGTATCAGATAAGGATTTGGACTTAATGGCCCTGAGATTCAATAATTCAATAAAATGTGCTTCTGAATGTTACACTGGATGTTAAAATGACATATTAAGATACAGGAAAACTCCTTTCTCTGAGAGAATGTGCTACTAAAGTTGTGAATTTACTTCTCATCTCTTTCCGGCCTTTTCTTTTTCCCCTTTTGTTGGAAATACTTGCCTTTATCATTTGATGTATTATTGTTTTGGTGTTTGGTGAATAAATATTCCAACCACTATGAGTAACTGGACTGGCTATTGACATTGTTTGTCTATTGTTATAAATAAAGAAACCAAGATATGTCAAAATGTCAGAACTGGTTAAAGACGATGTCTCAGCTAGAATGAAGGGAAGTAGGTGTTATTTTTTTATGACACTGTCCCCAGTGTGTTAAACTCCTGTCATCATTTCATTCTTTTTTAAATTTTTATTCTTACTTGAGTCAAATGAGGTAAGTATAATGATTCCAGTGTTCCTCAGGAGAAGACAGAGACTCAGAGATGAACCTGTCTTGATCACATTAACCAAAGTGGCAGAGGCGAAATGTGGAGCGTGACTTGCCTGTCCCTGAACGCTCTGCTTTTGCTACTAGACTGTGCTGTTATGATCCCTCATTCAGTGAAGTGGATGCCAACAGAATCAAAATAGGTTTTGTTCTGCTTCTGATGGGGAACTGACACTTTAGTAAAGTTCCCAGCTGTTGCAGTATAGCACAGGGAGATCAGCCTGGTGCTCTGTGATGACCAGGAGGGGTGGGATGGGGGCAGGGAGGGAGGCTCAAGAAGGAGGGGATATATGCATACATGTAGCTGATTCACACAATTGTATGGCAGAAACCAACACAAATTGTAAAGCAATTATATTCCAATAAAAAACAATAACAACAGAAATAAAGTTCCTAGCTGTTGATTGATGAATGGCAGGGCATAGCTTCTAAGGGGCAGGTACAGAAACCTGGAGAGGTGGGAGAAATCAAGACAGATCAGAAAGAGCTACTTGAAGGGTTTCAAACCCTCCACCAACCCCTGCCTCCTGGGATGGTTTGATTTTGCTGCTCTTTCCTTACCTCCTTCTTTCCAAGACTTAACTTACCTTAACTCGAACCCTTCCTGCTTGTGGGTACCTCATTCACAAGGGAGCAGATACCAGATGGGAGAAACTGAAGAGACAGTTGTGCGGTGATTGTTCTCGTGAGTTATAGACTCATGGTTGGAGGACTCTGATTTGAAAGCTTGCCTTCAAACCCACTGACAAGATAACATGATTTAAGTGGCGAGTTGGAGATGGGGGTGGGAATGGCCTAATTTGTGGACTAATTTGTCCTTTAAATTTACCTAATGGGTTGCAAGGAGGGGAAGTATCTGCTGGGGACACATGATGGATTCTCCTAGGAAACTGACTTCACCAGCTAATTTCTTTAGAAAGTGGTTTCAGAAAGGAGACAAGCGGCATGAATCTACTGACAAAGGGAACAGGCTCTGTGTCTGGGGCTGGGTCAACGACCTGAGAGGCATTCCTGTCACGATACAACTTAGACATTTGATCAGGGGACAATCACTCACACTGAATGATTTTCAAAGCTGTTTCAGGGCATTTTTCAGGCATTTAAACTCTGGGCCCTCTTTCCCACGATGTGAAGGCCAAGAGAAGGGATCCTAAACTCTCTTCCCTGGCCCCCTCGAGGGGAATTCAGGGGGAAAAGGTCACCCATTCTTGTCTCACAAAAGAGAACTTATCCATCCATTGTCAGGCTAAGGAGTTTCAGATCCTGCAAACAGGGGATTTGCTGAGACCTTATCAGCAACACCCAGCTCCACCTCAAGCTGGTGCTTCAGGCCAAGTGATGGTAGCCACGGATCTTGTCCTACTTCAGGTGGAAAGGGGGGTTCATTCTGCTTTCTTTTGACATCTTTCTTTTCCTTTCCATGCCAGTAAAAACATGCACTCCTAACCACCACCTTGTTTACTTTGTCCTGGGGAGAACTTTTGGAGAGAGCATGAGAGAAATGAAGAAAAGGGCAAAATCGCTGTAGTGGTTTTCCAGGTCTCTCTGATCCCTTTTTTCACTCGAGAATGTTTCACATCACAGGATTTTCCTTCTTCTCTTCTGTACTGGTGGTACACTCAAGATCTTCATATCCTTTCAATCACAGGTTAAAGATGCAGAATAGGGGAATAAGAGGAGAAAGTTGTATTTTAAAATTTTGTTCCATTTATATTCAGTTCAATTCACTGACTTTTTGCGACCCTATGGACTGCAGCATGCCAGGCTTCCCTGTCCATCACCAACTCCCTGAGTTGACTCAAACTCATGTGCATCGAGTCATTGAAGCCATCCTACCATCTCATCCTCTATAGTCCCCTCCTCCTTCTGCCTTCAGTCTTTCCCAGCATCAGGGTCTTTTCAAATGAGTCAGTTCTTTGCATCAGGTGGCCAAAGTATTGGAGTTTCAGCTTAAAACTCTTTGCAGTTCTCGCCCTGATTATAACAGCAGGGGCCATGAGGCCACTCTGCTGTGAATTCATTTCCAGTCCAGCCAACTAGGACAACACTCATATGAATTAACAGGTCCTGCTAGACCTCGGCTTCCCCATCCTCGCATTACTGAGCACAGCACTGGGCTTCAGTGACTGCAGGCATGAGCACATCCACTCCCACCCTTGGCCCAAAACATGTACTGAACTTGGTGCATGTGAGAAATAAGCTGTTTCTCCAGCACTGGCTGTCAGAGCCAATCTAGCTGCGTTCCTCCACAGGGGGCAGGGGACCTGAAGTCATTTCTCTGCCCCAGTGAACGGATCTTCCTGCCTTCCTTCCCCACATCTATTCACTCTTCTCAATGTGTACTATGCTTGGATCCAGCCTCCTGGGGGAGGTGAAATACGGCTTCATTTGAGAACAGTTGTGCTTTGCTCATGAAATGGAAGTGCTGGAATCATAAGTTGAAGGTGTGATGATGCCAGCATTTCTTACAACTTAGGAGAGAGCATATCCTAAGAGAGAAAGTTAGGTTAGAGTAAAACGAGCGAATATAATTGTTTTAAGGCTGTAAAGATATTAAGAATTTTAATTGTTCTTAGTTTGAGGCTATGATGTCCTTTTCCCTGGGTAAACCCACAGGCAATGTTGGAGGAAATCAGAACTGGGGGGCATTCGTGTAGGAGCTGAACTGTCAGTCAGCATTGCCATTTTACATTGGGTCTCCCAAGGCAAACCTTCCTCACCTCCCACACTTGTGATTTATCCTGGTGCCTGAGGAGAAGAGGCTGCTTGGATTCAGGGTTTACTGTGCAACAGATGGACAGCAGGGCTGGTGTTCACATCTGCAGGTGGGGCAGGGAAAGAAAAGTGCCTCATGTCTCGCAGTTACTCAGTAATTAATTCATTAATATAATTAATAACTTCAATGTCAGAAATAGATATGATGATAGAAATAGATAATGATTGAGTTAGCTATAACTAATAAATTAAATATATAATAAATAATACAGTGGATTCAAATGTTAGTCCCTCAGACATGTCCAACTCTTTGGGACCCCATGGACGATTGCCTACTAGCCTCCTCTGTCCATGGAATTGCCAGGCAAGAATACTAGAGTAGGTTGCTATTTCCTTCTCCAGGGGATCTTCCTAACCCAGGGATTGAACCCAGGTCTCCTGCACTATAGGCAATTCTTTACTGTCTGAGCCACCAGGGAAGCCCATATAATAAATACTTTAATTAATTAATGAGTGTGTGAAAGACATTTTTTGATAAATTTTGTTTGACGGTTTATTACCCCAGAATCATTGAAAATGTGCTGATTTTTGAGGCTCATGTTTATTACCTCCTTCCCAAAGTTCTACTCAGGCATCAAGTGTGAGATGTAGCAATTACTGTATACAACTTGAAGGAAGGACTGGTGAGCAGTGTTTTGGTTCCTACCTATTACTTCAATGTAAGCCAAATTCCTCTAATTTTTAAAAGATAGGAGATTTCTTATTTCCTGTGCTGCTGGAATAACCCAAACCAATGGAGTCCCTGGGGGAAATAAAGCAACTACAACTCAAGAGAATCCACTTGCATGAGAGCCTTCAGATGGTGGTTTAGGTTTTACGAGTGAGTGGAAGCATCTTTAAGACAGCGTATTGTTTGGAACGAGCATCTCGTTTGGTCAGCCTAATGTAGAGTGAGATGTGTCTTTAGCCTTTGGATGAGGTCTGTGACCCATGCCAACATCAGGGAAGAAATCCTAAATTGATATTGTGACTTTTGAGAGCTCTTATGTTATAGTAATTTCTGAATGTTTTAATAAAGTAGGAAAAAAAGATTAGAAAGAAACAAAACTAAAGATTCTTTTTCTGAGTAATGAGACTCTTGAAAGAAAGGCTAGCTTATTTTATAATTGTTTCTGTCTGCACCCCCCATTTCCCGCAGGGGAGGGGAGCTCTTCAATCTGGGTAGCAGGTTGGCATCTCTAGATTGACCCTGGTCTCCTCCTGTGTGTATGAGATGTTGAACAAACTACCGGAGAGTCTCGCTTGAAGGATGAGCCGCAGATATCAACTTCGATTGCATAGGAACAAGAGTTAGCATATGACCCCCACCTCTTTGAATTTCCTTTTTCTCTTGCTAGTGGACATGACAGCCCAGGATAAGGTGACTGGGAGATCACAGGGGCTGTCTTGAGCCTGCCAGCTGGGACAGGAGCTGTCTTTCATAGAGTGGACCGGCACTGGGACCACCACACAATTCTATGGACCAGTTTTGACTTCTCCACATGCAAAGAGAGGAGCCGTGATTACCTTGTGTACATTTTGATAATATCCCTTGGGCCAGAGATAAGGGGAACTCACAAGAGATAAACTCTGCTTTTGCTCCAGTGTTGTCTCCTTTATCTGCAACATGGGGGTGTTGAGTGATGCCACAGGCAGCTGGAAGGGCTCATTTATTTGACCTAATTATTCCCACTGTAGACCTGACTCATCATAATGGGCTCTTCTTCAAAGGAAATGAGAGCCAGATTGTCTCCTTGGCAGCAATGGAAAACAAATGCTATCCACAGAATGGCTGTTAGATTGAAAAAAGGTGCAACTCACTTTTGGGGCCAGCCAATACTTCATGATGTTACCAAGAATAGAGGGCTGGAAAGAGAGCAGTGTCAACTTCTGACATTCTAGCTTTCTAAAAATGTTCTTAATAAAATTAACTTGCCCTAGGATGCCATGGACAAAAGTAACCACATACTCAGAATCAAGAGAAAGATGCAAACCTTGGTTGGAGTGTTTTTATTAATAATTGGCTTACTCCTTATGGCTATACTGGGGGACTTTTCACATGGGGACCTTATTATTTCTTAGTCCTCTTAGATGCTCTATTTAAGAATCAAAATTGTTTCTCTTTTAAGGGATGGGAAAATGGAGAAAGAGAATTGAAATGACTCTCCTATTACTATTAGGCAAATCAAACACAGAATGGGAGCAGCGTGCCACATTCCCTCACTGAAGCCTTGGAATGAACCACATTGCTCAGTGATGCATTTCTGAATGTTGAAGCTTCATCTTAAATAATCACAATTTGTCCATATTGAAACGCAGGTGTGCTGAAAAGAATCATTTCAATGTTCCCTGGTTCCACTTTCTTGTTTCATATTCTGGTTGAGAATGTCACAACTCTAAGAATTTGGGAAAGATATGAGCTTGGCTGATCCCTGTGGCATAGTCTGGCCCTCCGCCTTTTGTTTAGTAATTCCTGAAGCACTGGACTGTGAAGATGCCCTGTTGACAACACCGTTCAAAAGTCAGCCCGTTGTTGATAGAGTGGAACCTCCCAGAACACAGTGTTTGATCTCAGCCTGGTTCCTGCTTGGGGGAAGGAGAGGGAATCCCACAAGCTATTTGTAAAGAGGGTCCTGTTGTTCCATCATGTCCTCTGACACCACAGCAATCCGTGCATACAGTCGCAGTTGGCATTCTGACACGTGCATGATGTTTTCATCTCTTTCCTGGAGTTGAGGCCAAAGCCTGAGGTTCCTTTTGACACAACTCTGAAAAAAAACTCTGCTCTCCTGTGCTCTGCAATAACATACCAGCTCTGCGGTGTGGCCAGTGTTTACTTAATTGGTGGGAGGACTCTTTAATATCAAAAGGAAAACATTTCTTCTGCATTCCACATAGGTAAGATGTGGTTTGCTGTTCTACAAGGGTGAGATTTGGGGTGGGGAGGGGGTTGAAAAAAAGAAAAACAATCTCGTGATTTTTTCCTTAGGGCTAAAGTGATGGGTAGGGGAGAGGATGGACAAGAAAGCGAATCAAGCAATGGGGAAAGATGAAAGATCAGCAGACATTGTTTGAAAGAGTCAGAGCTATGACTGAGCATATGCTGGCTTTGCAGTTAGTTCCCAAAATAGATGATTAGTAGTGAGAAGCAACTGGTTTCTGATGCTTATCAGAGGGTCATTTAATATCATTTCCAACTGTTGGGGTAAGATACAGTGTAGGCTATATATCTAAAAGAAAGTGATGACTAGCATCGTAGTGGATTAGATTTCACAGAGCTCTTTGCTGGCCAGACAAAGCTGTGAGCTAAGTAAGTGGAATTTGCCAGGGGATAAAAGGGGCTGGTACCTTTCAGATATTCTATATTTTAATTAGTGCTAATCTACCAGCAATGGAATGGTCATTATGAAATCAGAGCCAGTGAGTGCAGTGTGGGCGGACAGAGGGGACACCTTACCAGTGAAGGGGTGGTCCTATTGGGGGAATTAGTGCTCTGCCTTCTCCAGAGACCCCTGGGTGGGTGACTGTCAAAGCAGTGATTTCCCGAACATCTAATATTATCTGAAAAAGTGAAGAGGCTGAAGGTGCCCTGTTTTCTGGGTAAGAACAACCTTGCTCTAGGTCATGTGAATGTAAATGTTGATACATTTCTACATCTTGGATTTATTTTGACTGTGGTCATTCATGAAAGATGTCTTAGTTTGTCAGTTTCCTCCAAACAGACTCTGCCAAGGACTTTTCCTAGGCTCTGCTTACTTATTACAGGACTCAAGAGTCCCAGCAGGATAGAGGCATGTGGATGGCTGAGAGCAGCACTGAAGTGATAGTATGCTAACCAGAGACCTCAAGACATAACAAGTGTACCAGTTTGACTTCTTTTCTGGATGCACAGCATGCCTTCACTTCAAAAACAAACAAAAAAAAGGGTAGGGTCTTCCCTGGTGGTCCAGTGGTTAAGACTCCATGCTGCCAATGCTGCTAGGTTCGATCCCTGGTCAGGGAAGTAAGATCCCACGTGACCAAAGGATTTTTTTTTAAAAAGGGGGGGCAATATGAGAGTTTCTTGAAATGCTCACAAGTCTTTGAAATAGACAGCAGGGATTTTCAGTGATCTGTGTAGACTGGACGTGCTTCAAATGGAAGGTTGATGACTGAATTTTAGTCCCTAGGGCTAACATTCTATTTTATAGATTCTTCTATGCAGCTCTCAAGTTCAAGTTGAGCTCTGAGCAGCTGTTAGGCCTTTGATGCTCATCTCCCCAGAGCCCAATCTTTCAGTTGACTGCTCATTGCAGAGCTGTGTATGTCCACTCTGGGAGTGGTACAGGAGGTCATAGCTCTGGTCTCCTCCTTTGGCACAAATGCAAAACCCTAGTTGCTGAGGGGAACACGTGTAGGGTGACAGATTGATTTGTTCCTTTTTAACATTTTTTTTTTTTTCATTTCAGATGGTGTGAAACAATTATGTGCAATTATTAGTACATTCTAAAAACACTTATGGGCATCTGTGTCAGGCTGAGATTCAGAGTTAGATAAGACACAGACCAGCCATGACGGAATTTATATTTAGTTTCCATTTTGCTCGGCTCAGTAGAGTTGGCATGTAAAGTACAGCAGAATTCTTATTTACCTTCTGATCTCTGTCTTCTAGTGTAGAGCCTGGTCCAAAGTGGGTATCCAACACATGTTGAAATGATGTGCCAAGAGAAACTTGCATTGACATTTCTTTCCTTTTCTCTCACCTCACATATATCAACTGACTGACTGCCTCCCCTCCAAATACCAGAAGAGCTTTGCCTGTAGCAAGCTTATTTCCCATTGGCTTCTTACAAGCTGTGAAGAGAAACAAACTTTCCCCCTTCATGGTGATGGTTACTTCCCAAAAGTATGTGTTATGACCCACAGAGACAGGCATTTTTTAAAAAAAAAGTATTTATTTTTAATCAAAGGATAATTGCTTTACAATGTGGCATTGATTTCTGCCATACATCAACGTGAATCAGGCATAGGTGCACATACGTGCCCTCCCTCTTGAACCTCCGGCCCACCTCCCAGCCCTTCCCACCACTCTGTGTTGTGAAGGGGCCCTGATTTGAGTTCCCCGAGTCATACAGCAAATTCCCACTGGCTCTCTATTTTACATACGGTAATGTATATACTTCCATGCTGTTCTCTCCATTCATCCCACCCTCTCCTTCCTTTCCCACTTCCGTGTCCATAAGTCTGTCTTCTATGTCTGCATCTCCATTGCTGCCCAAGGTAGGCATTTTTATGTCCTTTCATTCACTGCTTCCAGTTCCAAAGATATTGTCTGGGGTGTAGTAAGACCCCAGGGGTAGTAAGACCCCTGTAGTAAGACAGGGCAGGGGTCTTGGCCGGGCATGACAACCGCGTGAGCTGCCTGGGGGTAACTGATGACGGGATGGCCGTGGCGACGGGATCCTGGGACAGCTTCCTCAAAATCTGGAACTAACCCTGACAGCAGGTGGACGCCACAGTGACTGGAAGACCATTCCAGTCTTGGAGCGTTGCAGATAGCATTTCCCATCTACCCCTACTAACGCGGACGCCCTGCACCCCTCAGAACTTCAAAAGGGCAAGACCTTCCCCTCACTTATTGCTGAAACCAAGAGCACAATTCCCACTGAGAGAAGAATCTCTGTGCTGTAACTAAAACGAATCGTGCATTCCTTCCGGGACCATTGTCTTTGTTTTCTTTTTTTGTTTGTTTTGAATGAATTTAAAAGGAAATACTATAATAAAAATGTTAACAAGAAGGTAAACTTGAGTGTAATTGTAAGACAGACACACCTTTTTACTAGTTTATTTGAAATCTTGATCAATAATCCTGTTTGGTGATGTTCATGCAAAACAATTTGAGGACTTCATCTTGTAATTGACTCTGAATTCTAGATTGTGTTTGTAACAGGATTTTGCAGACATGATTCATATTTCCTTCTTAAAATATATTTCTTTCTGCTCGTAGTTAAACAGAGAAGGAGGGTCTGGTGTGGCCTCTCTGAGATTGTTAATGATGTAAATTTAGTCCCTGGTTTTTTTACTTCCGTCTCGTGTCACATGACCGTCGTGCGCATGGTGTAGAAGGATGATGCTGAGAAGTCAAGAAACTGAGCACGCGGACGAACAGTGGCCGCGTCAGGCGCCTTTCCCCCAACCCACCCTCTCCCCTCAGTTTGGTTTTTAGTCTCACCCGGTCTCCTTGTGAAGTTGGAGGGAGGCTGACACAACAGCGCGACACTACCCTGTGCCCCGCCCGGCCATCACGAGCCTCCGTCCTCAAGAGCGGTGCCGTCCTGTGCGTGGAGAGTCAGTCAGTTATTTGTGTATGAAACAATGTACAAATCAATGTTTTGAAAATAATGATCTCAAACTTTCTAAGTTAAATTTTAAAAAACCTGATCGTTTGCCATATGGGGTGGGTTTGCTCTTAGAACCGCATGCTGTAGAAATGCTCACAGTGCATATAGGACTCAGTCCTTAGATGTTCCTTTTCTTTTAAGAAATAACCTCTTTGAAGTTGTGACGTCGCGCTCTGTCCACTTCGCGTCGCCCCTCTGTGCACACGCATCGCATTGGAGGCCGTGCAGTTAGCGGCTCTACACGCTCGCCTGGCGAGATGTCACTGTTTTCTTTCTTTAAAAAAACAAGTCCTGTTCCAAAATCGTTGTTGGATGGGGTGGGGGGTGTACAGGGAACGGAGTCCCTGGCCTCCCTTATGGATTCCTCACGGCCCACCTCTCCCGGGAACCAGCCTTTGTGCTGAGGCAGACCACTTTTCTAACACGCAGATGTCCCTGGTTCCGTGCGCGTCCAGTGTTGGGCAGCGGTGCTGGGACAATGCGGGCCTCCTCCCCATACCAGCGCCCCCGTAGCGGCAGCAGTGGCTTCTCCACCTGTGTTTGCACCATCCTGTGCGCCCTGTGCCCTGGACCCGCAGAGAGTGGGATGAGCCCCCGCCCCCGTCGGCACCTCTGTAGAGCTCTCTGCACCCTGTCCCTCACCTTTTGTATTTAATTTTAAAGTCAATGTACTGCAAGGAAGCTGGATGCAAGATAGATCCTATATTCAACTGTACTGTTATTTAAGATGTAATAAAGCAGTTTGACATAAAAAAAAAAACAAAAACAAAAAACTGGAAGCAGTTCCAAAGATATTGTCTGGGGTGTAGTAATTATATGTTGAATTACTTGTAACTATTTGAAAGAATATATGAAAATTGAGCTCATAAGAACCAAAGATCTTACCTATCAGATAGATTAAGTTAAGCTGTGCTGCAGTAACAGATAAATCTGGAAATCTCAGTGGCTGAACATGTATAGGTTTATTTCTCTTTTCCACAGAGTTGACTGTGGGTCTTGCAGCTTTCCAGATCAGTTCCTTTCCCAATGGAACACGACGATCCAGTCTGGCTACATCCCGTAGCTATCTGATGGTTGTGGCTCTCGGGCAAGAGAAGGTGGAAGGGTTGTACATTGACTTGTTTTTGCCTGGAAATGATGCATATCACCTCTGTTCAGTCTTTTGATTCCATGGCTGGGAAATGTGGGTGAGCCCTTGAATATTTGGTGAGCATGCCGCTCTAGCTATGTCACGTCAGTGCTTGCTAAATGATACTGTACTACCCGAGGAAAGCAACTGTTGACATCCCTCCCTCACTCTTACCTCTTTAGTGCCTGCTGGTGAATTTCCAAATGCCAACATCTGCATTTCTTGGTTTGAAGTCTATCTTGGGATGCTGAAGTTTTGCACTAGCCTCCTGCTTTGCTTAGCATAGGAGGCTGTCAGCGCTAGGAAACTATCTTAGGTTAGGCTGAGCTTCAAAGTTGAATAAGACATATAGCAACCATCACGGAGTTTGTACTGTTTAAAATTCTGTCTCCTCCTCTGGACTAAGCTTGTCCAAGGGAGCATCCACTCAATCAGTAGCTGATGGGAGTTGGTGTATAAATACCTTGGATCCTTCCCTACTCAGGTGACATAACCCTGAGATGCATTTTCTACACTAACTCTTAGAGGCATCAGCAGGATTAAGCTCCATTTATCCACAGTGGTGTCTTGTTTGATAACAAACATATTATTGGCTGTCTACTCTTCCGTTCTTCATCTTACTTCCGCATACCCTTGGCAGTTTTTCTTGGGATTCCCTCTCCAACAAGTTGTTTACCCTTGAATTCATGGCTTAAGATGTTCAAAAGAGGGAGCTCCAAACTAAAATAGAAAGTTACTGGAATAGTTCTCATTCTATGTGAGTATGCGGTGGAGGGGAGGGGCGGTGGGGGAGGGGAGAGCATCCTAGAGATTTGGGAGACAGCATAATAGAGACCCGTGTACTATCTCCATTTGTAGAACTGTGTAAGGTGTAAAAATGAAAACAACACGAGTGAGGGAAGAGGAGAGTCCTTGAGATGCCAGAAAGGCTTTCTCCTGTACCATGTTGTTAAAGATCTAAAGCTCGGATCTCATTATGAAAATATTGTCTCCCTGAAGTCCCAAAGGCTTTCTAAGGTGGGTCCACTCCTGGGTAGTCAATGTGAAATCTGGAATGACTGGAGCATCACATTTCTAAGCACCGTGGTGGGATTCCAGAAGTGTATTTGGACAGGTAGACAGGCAGTCATGGCCCCTCACTGCTGCAACACAGAGTGCAGGCCGAGTAAAGTCCTGAAGTGGTAGCGCTGGTCCTTGAGGGTCCTCTCCTTTTAATGTCTTCTACTCCTTTTTGGTGACCTTCTATGCCCCAGGGTCAAATTATGCTCAAGTGATCTTATAACTTATCATCAGGGCATTTCCCATATACTAATGAGAAAACTAAGAATTCACATAAGCACACCAAAGTCACTCAGCTGGTGCTGCCAGGGTTTGAAGTGGTGCTTTCTTACTGCACCCCCCCCCGTCTGCTGATTCTGGCAGGGACTTCATGGCAGAGAGGAAGGGGCTGGGGCTTTGGCATGGGAGTCAGAGCATAAGGGACAGTCTCAAATTTGGTGTTTATGTGTCAAGGAACATTGACAAGTCCTTTGGCTTCTATGGGGCCAGTACCAGTATCTCTAAAGGAGAAATTTAGGACTGGATAAAAATAACAATAATAACAGTAACAGCCACACTTTGCTGTATACTGAGTGACTCTGCTAAGTGGCTTAAGACTGTTAAGAACGTGGACTCTGGAGCCAGAAGCCCTCAGATCAAATCTCAACTCCATCACTTACTAGCATAAGTCACTCATAAATTTTCTTAACAGCCTGGTTACAGAACGATTGTCATACAATAAACTGTATATATTTAATATGTATAATTTTAAGTTTTTTTTAAGGTTTAACAATGAATAACTTTTGAGGTTTAATTTTTTTAAAATTTTGTTATGTATATTCTTTTCAGATTCTTTTCCGTTATAGGTTATTACAAGATATTGAATATTGTTCCCTTTGCTATGCAGTAGGTCCTTGTTTTTTAATCTATTTTATATAAGTGAAAGTGAAAGTCTCAGTCATGTCTGACTCTTTGTCACCCCATGGACCTGTAGCCAGCCCACCAGGCTCCTCTGTCCATGGAATTCTCCAGGCAAGAATATTGGAGTAGGCAGACATTTCTTTCTCCAGGGAATCTTCCCAACCCAGGAATCGAACTCAGGTCTCCCCCATTGCAGGCAGATTCTTTACCTTTTCAGCCACAAGGGAAACCAAAAAGCAAGAATGAATAAGAGGTCCCAGAGAAGATCAGACTTGCAACCCCTAGTTTACAAGGCCAACACTCTAATCACTGGGCTATGCAGCCTGCTTGCTCCATAGCAGTGTGTAATTTTTAAGTTTTGATGTGTGTATATACCCATGAAGGCAAGAAACTATCACTACAATTGAGATAATATACCTATATACTCCCCACCCCCCAATTCCTGCCTTTCCTAATCATCTCCTTACCACTCCTCCCTGGACCCAGTCCTCTGCCCTACTCCACAAGCAACCGCTGTTGTTTCTGTCACTATAGATTAGTTTGCATTTTCTAGAGGTTTATACAGATGAAATCATGCAGTAGGTACTCTTTTTGGTTAGACTTCTTTCTCTCTGCATCATTCTTCTGAGGTTCATTCTGTGTTGTACCAGTGTTGCATGAGTGCTCAGCTGTGTTCAACTCTGCAATTCCATGGACTGTTAGCCCAACAGGCTCCTCTGTCCATGGAATTTTTCAGGCAAGAATACTGGAGCAGGTTGCTGTTTTCTTCTCCAGGGGATCTTCCCAACCAGGAATCAAATCCAAGTCTGTTACTCCTCCCACATTGGCAGGCAGATTCTTTACCACTGAGCCTCCTGGGAAGCCCGTGTGTTGTATCAATAGTTCATATCTTTTTATTCCTTGTTATTGGTGAGTTGTCCCTTGTCAAGCAGTTGTCCCTTGTTGTATGGCTATATCTTAGCTTGCTTATCTATTCACTTGTTGATAGATATTTAGGTTGTTTCTGACTTTTTGGCTCTTGCAAATAAAGCTGTTATGACCATACATGTATAATTCTTTGCATAGATATATGTCTTCTTTTCTCTTGGGTAAATATCCAGGAGTAGAATGGTTGGATATTATGGTAGGTGTATGTTTAACATTTTAAGAAACTGCCAAATTATTTTCTGAACTATTTTTACATTCTAAATTCTAATGAGTAGTGTATGAGAGTTCTAACTCTTCCACATCTTCTTCAATACTTGGTATGGTCAATATTTTTAATTGTAGACATTCTAGTAGGTGTGTGATAATATCTAATTAATTTTTTGCTCATGACTAATGAGGATGAGCATCTTTTCATGTGCATATTTGCCATCATATATCTTCTTATATAAAGTACCTATTAAAAACTTTTGTTTTTCAGAGGTTTTTTTTTTAATGTCCCTAATAACTAGCTCCTTATCAGATATATGATTGTATATATTTTCTCCATTTCTGTGGTTGATCTTTTAATTCTTTATCAGTGTGTTTCATAGAGAAAAAAGTTTAAAGTTTTGATGAAATCGGATTTATCAATTTACTTTCAGGTGTAATCCAAAGTCAGGTTTTTCTCTTATGTTTTCTTATAGAAGTTATAGAGTTTTAGGTTTATCCTTCCGTGTATGATTCATTTTGAATCACTTTTTGTATGTGGTATGGATCAAAGTTTAATTCTTTAACATATAAACTGTCAACTGTTTCAGAACCATTTGCTGAAAAGACTATTTTTTCTCCATTAAAAAGTGCTTTTGCACTTTTGTCAAAAAGCAGTTGTCCATTTCAAAACCAATACAATATTGTAAAGTTAAAAAATAAAATAAAATAAAAAAAAAGCAGTTGTCCACATATTGATGGGTTTGTTTCTGGACTATTTTGTTGACTTTAAATTTATATTTATATCAATATCACATTGTTTTATAGGTTTACAATAAGTCTGGAACTAAGGTAGTATTAGTCCTCCCACTTTGTTCTTTTTTGAAGTCATTTTAGCTTTTCTAGGCCCTTAGTATTGCTGTACGCATTTTAGAGTCAGCTTGACAGTTTGCAAAAAAGCCTGCTTTTTTTTTGCAGGCTTTACCTGCAAAAATGTTGTTGATTCAATACATCAGTTTCAGGAGAATTGACATCTTAGCAACAGTGAGACTTCTGACCCACGATCATACAAACTGGGACACAGTGAATAATTATGCTGGGACAGCCAGCATCACTAAGGCTGTTCTGGGCAGCCTGGGAAATTTTGGTCACCCTATTTCGTGCCCTCTTATCACCCCGTCTAATGACATCTCACTGGTGGCATGGTTCCCAGAACTCTCATCTTCAAAATTTATTATGCTTCCAGTAGTATTAAGTACATTGCTGGCCCAACTATATCAATAAATAAAGCCCTAAAATCTCAGTATCCCATTGACCATTTTTCCTGCATGACAGGAGTGACAATGGCCTAGCCTGATAAATCAATCTCTAGTAAGAATTACGTAGCAAATATATTATTCTATTAACTTACTCATTCTCATCACTTATGATTGTATCCAGCTCACATATTCTTTAAATTTGAGGACTAATTTTAAAGACAGGTTAGAAGGAAAGAGTTTTATTTCTTAAAAAAAAAAAAAAACTTTTATTTTGTATTAGGGTATAGTCAGTTGACAAACAATGCTGTGATTGTTTCAGGTGGACAGCAATGGGACTCAGTCACACATACACATATATCCACTTTCCCTCAAATTCTTCTCCCATCCAGGCTGCCATATAACATTGAGCAGAGTTCCCTGTGCTATACAGTATGTCCTTGTTGGCTATCCATTTAAAATATAGCAGTATGTACATGCCCATCCCCAAATTCCCTATTTCTTCTCCCAGTCCTTCCCCCTGGCAACCAGAAGCTCATTCTCAAAGTCTGTTTCTGTTTTGTAAGTAAGTTCATTTGTATCATTTCTTTTTAGAGTCCACATATAAGGGATGTCATACAATATTTCTCCTTCTCTTGAAGGAGAAGAAGAAAGTGTTTTAAAGGAAGGAAAGTGTTTTAAATAGCTTTTAAATGCCCATACCTTTGAATTAAGTTAAATAACACATAAAACACCCAGTACTATTTCTGGTTCATTCAAAGCTCTCTGTAAATCCATCTCCCTTGGAGCATATCAGAGCCCAGGAGAGTCCCTGCATCCGGTCAGGAAGGGCTTTCCTTAGGAGGAGTAGAGGACGTGAACCCCGGTTCTCCTATATTCTTTTGGGTGGATCAAAAGCAAAGCTCATCTGAAGCTGGCAAAAGAAAAATATATCATAGTAAAAAATCTGGATGAGTTCTTGATGTCTGTGCCAGCGATCTTGCAAGACACTTGAGGACATGACCTTTATGGCTCTCTGCTGTCATACACTCAAGGGTCAGGGCTTGGGTGGAGTAAGGAAGAAGATGGTTACTTTGAAGCCCGAAGCTATTATTGTGACAGGAAGCGAAGTATCAAGGATGTTATTCCAGAATTTTCTTTCTTTTTAATTCTGTTTCATCATGGCTTGCTGTACTATGCTTCTTCTCTGGAAGGCTCTGAGTCCATTCAGGTGGTCAAGATGATTAGCTCAGCTGGTTAGGCTGCGGGGCTAAGGAAATCAAGGTCATCAGTTTAGTTTCCATATGAGCCAATTAGCTCTGCACATGAAGAAATCTGTCCAAGTCCTCAGATTGCCTCACTGACTCTCACCAGCTGGCTTGAAACTCAGTGCTGTGCAAGAATGGCTGAACAACAGGCCTATCCCCAGTACTGGAGAATTCTCCTTAGAGGAGGCTCTCCAGACGTTAGCAACCTCTCATTAGATTCTGGAACTGTTCATTAATCTGGCAGCACTTCACTTCAATGCCTGGTGTTTATCTTGAAGTAATTTATGAGTGGCTGAGGATTTTGCATTGTTGTAAAAACTGATTGTTGATAGTGTACCAGCCTACTTGATAAATGATTCCTTGCTTCAGTATGCTGGAATGCAGAATCAACTGGATAAGACTTGAGGAGGGAGGCCACAGCCAGCAAGTTGGGGCTTCAGAGGTTGAGTTACTCATTTAATAACTTTCATGGCATGCCTTCCATGGGCCATGATACTGTGGCTCTAAGTACCCAGTATTTCCAAAGTATTATTGTTTTCAAATTTTATTGAAGAATAGTCGATTTGCAATGTTGTCTTAATTTCTGATGTACAGCAGAGTGATTCAGTTATACATATACATATTCTTTATCACATCTTTTCCACTATGGTTTATGACTGTATGTTGATTATAGTTCCCTATATTTCCACAATGTTTTACTGACTCTTCCATGGTAGGCATTGTACTGGACCCTAAGGGCACAGCAGAAAATGAGACACAATCTGTGCTCTCAAGGTGATCTGAGTTTAGGGCAAGGGGTCTTAAACCTTTGTGTCGTGGATGTCTTTGGCAGTCTTAGGAAGCCTATGAAAACCTTGGAAAAAAAATTGTAGAGGCATAAGATAAAACATGAGATTACAAAGGAAATCAGTTATGATATAATACAGTGGTCAAAGTATTAAATATATTGGTGTTAAGTATTGAACATGTAACTGATGCCAAAAACTCAGCCTCTCTGTATACCCGTGCCAAATCAATTTCAGAGACAGAGTTTTTGGTGAAGTAGAAAAGAATAATTTTATTGCTTTGCCAGGCAAAGAGGGACACACTGGAATCCTGTCCTCAAAAACTATGTGGCCAGGAGCTCCCATAGGATCCTGCTTGGTTTCATAACCACGGTCCATGCTGCTCACAGCTCCTTCTCAGGAACACTGCCCCCACCTCAGCTCCTGCTGCGGAAGGGTCCTAGCCTGCCATGCTTGGAACTGTGTGTCTTTATTCTTCTGGGCCCAGTAGGATAAAGAAAAGGAGGCATCAACCCGAAGGCTGCTGTTCTGTCTTGAGCAACTAAGATGCTCTGACCTAAAGAGCTGCCTCAGTAGGCATGTAGTCCTTAGGAACGTGTAATTGGGAAGTAAGACACATTTTGGATATGGCAGGGAACTGAAGATCAAAAGATGCAAAGAGTGGACTCTGATGCACAGCTGTGGCCTTGAAACTGTGTAACGCAGACTGGGGCTTGAACCCATGTACTGAGACTCAAACCCAACCTAAACTCTGATTGGGACTTGAACCTGGCCAAAGCTCAGTGGTCTTTTAACTGAGATCACAAGATCACACAGTTGGTTTCAGGACTTAATGAGGCTCAGGTTCTTGATGTCTTGCCATAGAAAGAATTCAGTGAGAGACAAAGTGATAGGTAAGAAGTGGATCTATTTAGAGAGAAACACACTTCACAGACAGTGTGGGCCATTTCAAAAGGTGAGAGTGGCATCAAAACATAGTGTGGTTAACTTTTATGGATTGGGTAATTTTGTAGGCTTATTCCAACCATTTTGGGGAAGGGGGGGTTCCAGGAAAGTTGGGCCACCACTCAACTTTAGGTCTTTGATGGTCAGCCTTGGAACTGCTATGGCCCCTGCGGGTCTGTCATTTAGCTTATAAATGTGTTACAATGAGAGTATCAGTTCAGTTCAGTTCAGTCGCTCAGTTGTGTCTGACTCTTTGCAACACCATGGACTGGAGCATGCCAGGCTTCCCTGTCCATCACCAACTCCTGGAGCTTGCTCAAACTCATGTTCGTTGAGTCGGTGATGCCATCCAGCCATGTTATCCTCTGTCGTCCCCTTCTCCTCCTGTCTTCCATCTTCCCTATCATCAGGATCTTTACCAGTGAGTCAGTTCTTCGCCCCAGGTGGCCAAAGGATTGGAGTTTCAGCTTCAGCATCAATCCTCCCAATGAATATTCAGGACTGATTTCCTTTAGGATTGACTGGTTGGATCTCCTTGCAGTCCAAGGGACTCTTAAGAGTCTTCTCCAACACCACCATTCAAAAGCATTAATTCTTTGGTGCTCAGCTTTCTTTATAGTCCAACTCTCACATCCATACATGACTACTGGAAAAACCATAGCTTTGACTAGGTAGACCTTTGTCAGCAAAGTAATGTCTGTGCTTTTTAATATGCTGTCTAGGTTGGTCATAGCTTTTCTTCCAAGGAGCAAATGTATACTGAGGCTCAAGGTCTAGTGGAAGTCAATTTTTCCACCATCTTGGACTCATTTGGTTCTAATCGGTTTGTTGTGGCCTCAAGCTATGTCATTCTTTCAAAGGTTGTGCCCTGTCCCTTCCCTCCTGTTTCAGTCTTGTGATGTTGAGAGCCAGGTAATGTTATGAGGAAGCTGAATTAGTAAAAAGCAGAATAAGCGAGAGAGAGTTAATAAGTCACATGTAGTGGGAAGAGAGATGGGTAAACACACAGAGAAGCAGAAAAAGCAGAGTAGCTGAATGGGGTTAAGAATAGAGCCTTAGAAAACAAATCTAGAAACTTTCTGCTGAGATCCCTAGAATTGCTTTGGATTTAGAACAATTCTTCTCTTTCTGTCTCCATTTCAGTTTTTCCCATAGGGCCTGGTTGTTCATCTTTTCCTGAATTGTATTGAAGCCTAGCTTCTTGGCTGATATTCCCTTCTTCTTCATTACTGTGCACATTCTGACATGAACCTTCATTTCCTGAGGCAACTAGAGTGGATAGCTGTTCCTGGGGATTAAGAGAGTCAAATGCAAATGTGACAGAAGGTGGGGGTGATGCCCCAGAGGACAAGGACAGCGGGACACCGACCACCTCAAGCCGGAGGTATGGGTAGAGAGTGCCTCCCAGCATCTGATTCAAAACTGATTTTTGGATTTGCTCAAAATTATTCAGTTAGCTGCAAATTTTGGCAGAAAATTTCATGGTTCATTAAGCTATTGCATCTTTTTCATGTTGGTGATATTTTAATTCCATTACATGATGTGCTATTTATACTAAAAGCTTTGTTTTGTGTGTTGGGAGAGGGTTTGGTAAAGAGGAAATGTTAGTTAAAAAAAAAAAAATTAAGGTCACTAAACGTGATATTTAATAATGAAGTCTCATTTACATCTACTTCTCTTGGTAATTGGTTGTTAACGTGAGAAAGTAAAAAATGATCTTAAAATCTGAAGTTGTACATGAATCACTTTGTAGAAAAGAAAGGGCAGCCCATGTTAGATATGAAGGAAGAGGGTTTGGGGACCAAATAGGGATTCACTCATTTAGCTACGTAATGCCTGTCTGTGTCAGACCAAAGCTAGACAGATGGTCCTGGAGGAGCTTGCTTCCTCAGGAGAAAGATAAACAATACATAAAAATTAGCAAATAATTAGATAATAATACACTATGAAATGTGCTACGAAGGTTGTTAAAGAAGACTTGATAGAAGAAGTGAGCAACAGGTAGGTGGTGGGGGCTAATTTAGATAAATGGATCAGGAAAACCCACTCAGGAGGTGACCCACCACCCATTAAGGAGGTGACCTTTGAACTGAGACTTGAAATTTGAGATGAGTCAGCTTTGGAGCCACCAGAGGAAGTACATTCCAGCCAGAAGGAAACAGAGGAGCACCTTAGAGAGGAATTTGTGACAGGAGTTTAGGGAGGCAGCGAAGGAGAGAGAGAATAGTATGAGTGAGGTGAAAGGTAAGCAAGGACTATTTGCTCAACCGCAGTTCATCAAAGGCCTTCAATGGATCAGGCTCTGTGCTTTTCCCCCAGGGATATAACAGTGAACAAAACAGACAAAACCATCTGCTGCCGGGGAGCTTACACTCTAGAGTGGACCAGGTTACAAGATGCTCTGTTCGTCATATTCAAGTATTTGGATTTTAATCTAAAGACAATGCAGAGTCTTTGACTCAAAGGCTCACAGATGGGGAGTGACATATTTAGATATGCATTTTAGAAATCATAGCTGAGAGCAATGTGGAGAAGGGCTAGGAGTGGGAGCCTGGAAACAAGGAGACTATGAAGAGATTACATATAGAGGTGCCAGAAAAGAAGATGCTGTTCTGAACTGAAGTGCTAAAGTAAAAGTTGCTCAGCTGTGTCTGACTCCTTTTAATCCCATGGACTGTAGCCTGTTCAGCTCCTCTGTCCATGGGATTCTCTAGGCAAAAATACTGGAGTGGGTAGCCATTCCCTTCTCCAGGGGTTCTTCCCAACTCAGAGATCAAACCCAGGTCTCTTGTATTGCAGGCAGATTCTTTACCATCTCAGCCACCAGGGAAGCCCAGTAGGTTGTAAATAAATGAAGAGATTCCAGATGTATTAAGAAGTACAATGATCAGGTTATGAACAGGTGAAAGATCTAGAGGGATGCAGATGTATATGGTCAGGATTCTGACTTCAAGAACTGAGTAGGTCTCCAGTGTTTATCCATAGGGTTGCAAATTGAGTAGAACTCCAATGTTCATCCATAGGGTTGGAAACTGAGTAGACCTCCAACATTCATCCATAAGGTCACAAAGAGTTGGACATGACTGAGCAACTGAGCATGCACTCACACCAATGTTCATAACAGCACTTTTTACAATAGTGAAGACGTGGAAGCAACCTAAGTGTCCATGTACAGATGAATAAAGAAGATGTGGTACATATATACAATGGAATATTACTCAGTCATAAAAAAGGAATGAAATAATGCCATTTGTAGCAACATGGAGGAATCTAGAGATTATCAGACAAAGTGAAATAAGTCAGACAAAGAAAGACAAATATCATATGACATGGCTTACATATGAAATCTAAAATATGGCATAAATGAACATATTTATGAAATAAAAACAGACACATTGACATTGAAAACAAACTTATGGTTACCAAAGTGGAAGTGGGGGAGAGATAAATTAGGAGTGTGGGATTAATGGATATACATTACTATATATAAAATAGATAAGCAACAAGAATTACTGTAGAGAACAGGGATATTATAATATCTTGTAACAACCTATAATCTCTAATTTTCTTGAAGAGAGCTCTAGTCTTTCCCATTCTGTTGTTTTCCTCTATTTCTTTGCATTGATCACTGAGGAAGGCTTTCTTATCTCTTCTTGCTATTCTTTGGAATTCTGCGTTCAGATGCTTATATCTTTCCTTTTCTCCATTGCTTTTCACTTCTCTTTTTTTCACAGCTATTTGTAAGGCCTCCCCAGACAGCCATTTTGTTTTTTGCATTTCTTTTCCATGGGGATGGTCTTGATCCCTGTCTCCTGTGCAATGTCACGGACCTCAGTCCATAGTTCATCAGGCACTCTATCTATCAGATCTAGTCCCTTAAATCTATTTATCCCTTCCACTGTATAATAATAAGGGATTTGATTTAGGTCATCCCTGAATGGTCTAGTGGTTTTCCCTACTTTCTTCAATTTAAGTCTGAATTTGGCAATAAGGAGCTCATGATCTGAGCCACAGTCAGCTCCCGGTCTTGTTTTTGCTGACTGTATAGAGCTTCTCCATCTTTGGCTGCAAAGAATATAATCAATCTGATTTCAGTGTTGACCATCTGGTGATGTCCATGTGTAGAGTCTTCTCTTGTGTTGTTGGAAGAGGGTGTTTGCTATGACCAGTGCATTCTCTTGAGTTTGAGTGAACTCTGGGAGTTGGTGATGGACAGGGAGGCCTGGCGTGCTGCAATTCATGGGGTCGCAAAGAGTCAGACATGACTGAGCGACTGAACTGAACTGTACTGAACTGAACAACCTATAATGGGAAAAAGAAAAAGAAAAAGAAAAAAAAATAACCAAATAACTTTTCTGTACACTTGAAACTAACATAATATTGTAAATCAACTATACTTGAATACAGAAAAAGAATTGAGTGGATCTTGTTGCCATTTATTTTCGGGGGAAGATAAGAGAAAGTATATATTTTTGGTTGAAAAATTAAATGGTATCATTCTTGCCCTTAAAATTTCTACTTTATTGAGGAGATAGGCATGCAAATAAAACCAATTCATCAACCAATTTACCACTTACGATAAGCTAAATTAAGCTGTACCAATAAACCATCACCAGAATAGTGGTTTAATTCAGCAAAAATTTATTTTCTGTCAAGCTACATACCAAAGGAGACAGGATGGGGTGTAGTGTGGGTCATGGACAGCTCTTCCCATGGTAGTTAGTAGACTAAGGCCAACATAATGTCCCATCTAGAAACAAGCTTCTATCCACTAAGACAGGGTAAAAAAAAAGAGAAAGGGGAATAGTGACTCTGGCTCTTACATCTCCTATCTGGAAATGATTCATGCCACTTCTGCTCACACTTTGTTGGCCAAGTCATAGAGTTATGCCTAAGAACGTGAAGAGGTACAGTAATACTGTGCACTGGGAAAGAAGATGACTGTTTGGTCATTTATTACATCCTGTCACGTGGTACACAATGTCAATTTTGTGCACAGTCATTTTGATACCTTGACTAAAGTGGTGTCTGCCAGACTCCTTCACTATAAACATTTCCCCCTGCAATTTATGTGTATACAGTAAGAAGTTACTTTGAAGCTAAACAGCCCATTCTTCACTAAACTCTTCATTTATTCATTCATTTCCTTATTTATATCTGGATGGACCCATGGTTTCCCATTGACTCACTGGGTTATCATTTGTTGCTGTCATTATTTATCTTGACTCTCAAATTGTCCTAGATTTGGCCAGTGGGAATTCCTTTAGTCTGGCTTCTGTGTCCGTTTGTCATATACCCAGCATTCTTTGAGTATTTCCTGGTCACTGGCTTTAGCCAGACTCATCTTACACTTTCCTTCCTCCAGCTGTAGCCTTGAAATCAGCCACTTTTACAAAGGAGCTCTGACTGTTTTTGGTGGAGAATGGCACTTAGATGATCAGAGTGTTTGGAGTGCTCTTTGCTTTAAGAGTATTGCTGCTCCCACACACTCTTTGTGGACAGAGCTACAGCATATCAGTGGACATGGTCACACTGGGGCTTCCCAGTGGTAAAGAATCAGCCTGCCAATGCAGGAGATGTAGGAGATGCAGTTCAGTCCTTGGGTTGGGAAGATCCCTTAGAGAAGGAAATGGCAACTCACTCCAGTATTCTTGCTGGGAAATCCCATGGACAGAGGGGCTTGGTAGACTATAGTCTATGGGGTTTCAAAGAGTCAGACATGACTGAGCATACAGTCACATGCACATATACAGAGACATACATTCATGCATTCACACGCACATTTACGTCTATACTTGTATCTTTGTCTATCTATTATGTATAATGAAAACCATGAGCTTACTTTATGTCTCTAATTTCAGTTCACCACCACAAAGTATATTCTGATTTTCTCTCTTTCCATGTTTATAAATCTGTTCTCCTGCATTGAGAGAATTGGCTATTTATGCTTGCTTATTTCATCAGTCTAACCTGCTCCCTTTCCCACCCTCTCCCCTACATAAGTGCCCTTCCCACTCTCCTTGGCTCCCAGTACTTCATTTCAAACCTCCTTCCTCACCTTCAAGCAGGTTACTGGGGCCACTGCATTATCAAAAACCTTTGCAAGGTCATATCCTATATCCTATCAGGAATCTGTTTGGGGGCCATTTTTACAGGGCATATGTGATAATGAAAACTAAGCCAACTAAGAGTTAGAAACCTATCTTCTGATTCCTTATTCTCTTTTCTCCAAAACCCATGGCATCAACAGCACTGAATGGAATCCATGGAAGATTTATCTGGCTTCTCTTTCTCAGTTTCATTCCCAAATGGATTTATTTTGGAAAGTAAAGTCCATTTACTCAATTCAGAATTACCTAAAGGTGAAAAAAAATGCTATTTTTTTTCAGCGTGTCAGAGATTTTTCAAATGCTTTTTTTGTCTTCAGATTACTCAAAAGCAGCTTTGTTTGGAAATTTCAAACTTGGCATCTCTGGTACATAACCCTGAGTAAGGAATGTGTGCTTTGCCTTGTTTGAAGAAATTTAGTTTTAAAATAACAAAATTATGGATGTTTAAATATACTGCACCTAACGGACACTGTGGGTTATGTTCCTTTGCCTTTAAAACATACTCTATACTGTGAAGCTGATAACTTCCATGGGTGGGGAGTTCAATAACATGTACTTAACTGATGCATATGTGAGATCATTTTATAAGCCACATGGGAATCGAGTTGTCTTTTCAAGTTTTACTTGCAAAATTCACATGAACTCCAAATAACTTAGAATCCTTGGGCACAGTGCCTGTGTACATTATCAGGTGTACAGTAATTATTGGGATGATGTGAATTGAACATGCTTGTTCTCATTTGGCTACAAAATTTCCCTCTAGCTCTTAGTATCTAACTGTGGCCTAGGACAGGCAAATTAGGGCCCTCAGACCAAATCCAGCTGGTCACTAGCCTTTTTATGGCCCGCAGGCTAAGAATAGCTTTCACATTTTTAATTTGTTGAATAAAAATCAAAAGACTAATATTTTATGACATGCAAAATTTATATGAAATTAAAATTTCAGTGTTCATCAATAAAGTCTTATCAGCACAGAGTCATGCTCATTGATTTACATACCATCTAAGAGTGCTTTCACGTTAATGGCAGAGTTGAGTAGTTGTGACAGAGATGCTATGACCTGCAAAGTCTAAAATATTTACTATCTGGCACCTTATAGAAAAAGTTTGTGGACCTCTAATCTAGAAGATAATGCATGTTGTCTGTTCATTTTAAAGATTACCTGCTATGAAATTTAAAGTCAAAGCTCCTTTTTAACTTTCTAACCCATCATACTTCTGGCCTGCTTCCTCATTGGTCTTTGATTGGATTCTAACTTAATTTCATTAACAAAAATTATTGAGAGAAGATGAAAAGTATAAAAGATAAAGTCAAATATAAAATGTTTTGATTCTGTCCTCTTGTTAATAGTCTGCACCAGTATTTCCATACTGTTGCTGCTGTTTAGTCGCTCGGTTGCATCCAACTCTTTTGCAATCTCATGGACAGTAGCCCACCAGACTCCTTTGTCCATGAGATTTCCCAGGCAAGGATACCAGAGTGGTTTGCCGTTTCCTTCTCCAGAGATCTTCCCGACCCAGGGATTGAACCTGCATCTCCTGCTTGGTAAGCATCTCCTGCATGGCAGGACTCTTTACCACTGAAGCACCTGAGAAGCCTTTAGGTGACTAATGAAGATAATCATCATGAGTGAAGAATCTTGAATGATACTATACTGCTTTTTATGTACATCGCTGGGTTTGCTTCTAGTTGCTTTGTTAATTTTGCTTTCTCAAGCTCTTTATAAACTCCGTGAAGGTAGACACTAGCTTTTGGCTTCTTTTGGATTTCATGCACATAGTATAGAAGCCAGAACTGAGAATCACACCTATCTAATGGCACTGTCCTGCATCTGAACCCCTGAATGATACTGGAGATAATCACATACATCTGATGACAAATCTCAAAAAGATATGCCTCTCTGCCTTGTCATCCTACTGAACATCCCTAGTAAGTTTGCTTTTCTGTTCTCATCCTCCTGGTTAACTCATCTTCTACTTCACAGAGAAATATAGAGGGAACTGGATGAGAATTACTCCAATTCTACCCATGTACATGCATCTGCACCTGCATGGTGACCTAGACTGTCGTAACAATAGGTCTCTTACTATAGGTAATAGTCCTTCCATCTACCCTGGATCTCATTCCTCTAGCCTTTGAAAGGACTTGGTTCCTCACTCACTTCTTGTCTCCAGCACCAGTTGTCCTTCTCTTATGCATCATTCCAATCATTTCATAAGCTAGTCTTTAGTAAGATCTGTCTTTTAAAACCCCTCCTAATTCCTGACAGTCTTTTTTAACTACTCTTAAGAGCATCTCTTGATATCATTGTGCATATTTGCTATCTGCACCTTTTTTTTTACTAGTCTACAACTGAATTTGTCTATTTCCCCCCAACCCATTCTAAACAGACTCTATTTCCCACCATGCATGATACTTGTCAAAGACACAAGTGACTCTGATCTGTATAAATATAGTAGTTGGTCACCTGTTTGTACCTTATTATGTTTATCATTAGCACACAGTGTGGTTGTTTACTTGTCATGAAAACACTTTCTTTCCTGGTCTTCTAAGGACTGCTGATTCTTTGTGACCCCATGGACGGCAGCATGCCAGGCTTCTCTGTCCACCACCAACTCCCAGAGCTTGCTCAAATTCATGTCCCTCGAGTCGGTGATGCCATCCAACCATCTCATCCTCTATCATCCTCTTCTCCTACCTTCAATCTTTCCCAGCATCAGGGTCTTTTCCAGTGAGTCAGTTCTTTGCATCAGGTGGCCAAAGTATTAGACCTTCAGCTTCAGGATCAGTCCTTCCAATGAATACTCAGGACTGATTTCCTTTAGGATTGACTGGTTTTGACAAGGATTTGATCTCCTTGCAGTCCAAGGGACTCACAAGAGTTTTCTCCAACAACACAATTCAAAAGCATCAATACTTTGGTGCTCAGCTTTTTTTATAGTCCAACTCTCACATCCATACATGACCACTGGAAAAACCATAGCTTTGACTAGATGGACCTTTGTTGACAAAGTAATGTCCCTGCTTTTTAATATGCTGTCTAGGTTTGTCATAACTTTTCTTCCAAGGAGCAAATGTCTTTTATTTCATGGCTGCAGTCACCATCTGCAGTGATTTTGGAGCCCAAGAAAATAAAATCTGTCACTATTTCCACCTTTTCCCTTTCTATTTTCCATGAAGTGATGGGACTGGATGCCATGGTCTTAGTTTTGTGAATGTTGAGGTTTAAGCCAGCTCTTTACTCTCCTCTTTCACACTCATCAAGAGGCTCTTTAGTTCTTTACTTTCTCCCATAAGGGTGGTGTCATCTGCATATCTGAGGTTATTGATATTTCTCCCGGCAATCTTGTTTCCAGCTTGTGTCTCATCCAGCATGGTATTTCATGTGATGTACTCTGTATATAAGTTAAATAAACAGGGTGACAATATCCAGCCTTGACGTACTCCTTTCCTGATTTGGAATCAGTCTGTCCAATCCCAAAGAAAGGCAATGCCAAAGAATGCTCAAACTACCGCACAATTGCACTCACCTCACATGCTAGTAAAATGATGCTTAAAATTCTCCAAGCCAGGCTTCAGCAATACATGAACCGTGAACTTCTGGATGTTCAAGCAAGAAAAGGCAGAGGAACCAGAGATCAAATTGCCAACATCTGCTGGATCATCAAAAAAGCAAGAGAGTTCCAGAAAAACATAAACTTCTGCTTTATTGACTATGCCAAAGCTTTTGACTGTGTGGATCACAATAAAGTGTGGAAAATTCTGAAAGAGATTGAATACCAGACCACCTGACCTGCCTCTCGAGAAACCTGTATGCCGGTCAGGAAGCAACAGTTAGAATTGGACATGGAACAACAGACTGGTTCTTAATCGGGAAAGGAGTACATCAAGGCTGTATATTGTCACCCTGCTTATTTAAGTTATATGTAGAGTACATCATGAGAAACGCTGGGCAGAAAGAAGCACAAGCTGGAATCAAGATTGCCGGGAGAAATATCAATAACCTCAGATATGCAGATGACACCATCCTTATGGCAGAAAGTGAAGAAGAACTAAAGAGCCTCTTGATGAAAATGAAACAGGAGAGTGAAAAAGTTGACTTAAAACTCAACACTCAGAAAACGAAGATCATGGCATCCAGTTCCATCATTTCATGGCAAATAGATGGGGAAACAGTGGAAACAATGGCTGACTTTATTTTTGGGGGCTCCAAAATCACTGCAGATGGTGATGGCAGCCATGAATCTAAAAGACACTTACTCCTTGGAAGGAAAGTTATGACCAACCTAGACAGCATATTAAAAAGCAGAGACATTACTTTGCCAACAGAGGTCCGTCTAGTCAAGGCTATGGTTTTTCCAGTGGTCATTATGGATGTGAGAGTTGGACTATGAAGAAAGCTGAGTGCAGAAGAATTGATGCTTTTGAACTGTGGTGCTGGAGAAGACTCTTGAGAGTCCTTGGACTGCAAGGAGATCCAACCAGTCCATCCTTAAGGAAATCAGTCCTGGGTGTTCATTGGAAGGACTGATGTTGAAGCTGAAACTCCAATACTTTGGCCACCTGATGCAAAAAGTTGACTCATTTGAAAAGACCCTGATGCTGGGAAAGATTGAGGGCAGGAGGAGAAGGGGACGACAGAGGATGAGATGGTTGGATGGCATCACAGACTCAATGGACATGGATTTGGGTGGACTCTGGGATTGGTGATAGACAGGGAGGCCTGGTGTGCTACAATTCATGGGGTTGCAAACAGTTGGACAAAACTGAGCAACTGAACTGAACTGTTGTTCTATGTCCAGTTGCTTCCTGACCTGCAAACAGATTTCTCAAGAGGCAGGTCAGGTGGTCTGGTATTCAAATCTCTTTCAGAATTTTCCACAGTTTGTTGTGATCCACACAGTCAAAGGCTTTGGCATAGTCAATAAAGCAGAAGTGTATGTTTTTCTGGAACTCTCTTGCTTTTTTGATGATCCAACGGATATTGGCAATTTGATCTCTGGTTCCTTTGCCTTTTCGAAATTCAGCTTGAATATCTGGGAGTTCTCAGTTCATGTACTGTTGAAGCCTGGCTTGGAGAATTCTGAGCATTTCTTTGCTAGCATGTAAGATGAGTGCAACTGTGTGGAAGTTTGAGCATTCTTTGGCATTGCCTTTCTTAGGGATTGGAATGAAAACTGACCTTTTTCAGTCTTGTGGCTACTGCTGAGTTTTCCAAATTTCCTAGTATATTGAGTGTAGCACTTTCACAGCATCCATCATCTTTTAGGATTTGAAATAGCTCAACTGGAATTCCATCACCTCCACTAGCTTTGTTCGTAGTGATGCTTCCTTAGGCCCACTTGACTTCACGTTCCAGGATGTCTGGTTCTAAGTGAGAGATCACATCACTGTGGTTATCTTGGCCATGTAGATCTTTTTTGTATAGTTCTTCTGTGTATTCTTGCCACCTCTTCTTACTATCTTCTGCTTCTGTTTGGTCTATACCATTTCTGTCCTTTATTGTGCCCATCTTTGCATGAAATGTTCCCTTGGTATTTCTAATTTTCTTGAAGTGATCTCTAGTCTTTCCCATTCTATTGTTTTCCTCTATTTCTTTGCACTGATAACTTAGGAAAGCTTTCTTAACTCTTCTTGCTATCTTTGGAACTCTGCATTCACATGGGTATATCTTTCCTTTTCTCCTTTGCTGTTAGCTTCTCTTCTTCCTCAGCTATTTGTAAAGCCTCCTCAGACAACCATTTTGGTTTTTGCATTTCTTTTTCTTGGGGAAGTTCTTGATCACCACCTCCAGTACAGTGTCATGAACCTCTGTCCATAGTTCCTCAGGCACTCTGTCTATCAGATCTAATCCCTTGAATCTATTTGTCACTTCCACTGTATAATCATAAGGGATTTGATTTAAGTCATACCTGAATGATCTAATGGTTTTCCCTATTTTATTCAATTTAAGTCTGAATTTTGCAATAAGGAATTCATGATCTGAGCCACAGTCAGCTCCCTGTCTTGTTTTTTTTGACTTTCTCTTTATCTTGTACCCCAGAACCAATCTGTGGTAGGAACAATTCTAAAATGGTCCCAGGAAGGCACACACTTATTTAAACTCCCCTTCTTGAGTATTGGAGGAACCTATACTTTGCTTCTAGCCAGTGGAATAGAGCAAAGGAGAGAGCTTAAGCACAGGTTTCAGGGAATTCTGACCCAAAGAAATTATGAGATAGTACAAATACATGTTGCTTTTAAGTTGCTAGGTTTGTGGAAATTGTTATGCAGTAATGGAAGATGAATACCAAATCTCTCAGCAAGTTCTGTTGGTTCTCTCTTGAGCTCTTATCCACAGTCTAATCACTACTCCCCACTGCCACCATGTTCTACTCCAGTTCATGATACCATTTGTTCACAACTCTAGCCAGTCTCATCTCTGACTTCCCTACCTCCACTCTTGGCCTTCCACATCTCACTCACCAGTTTCCAAAGTTGTCTTTTAAACATGGAAATCAGGTTACATGACTATGATGGGTTGGGTTTGGCCTCAAGGCTGTAGTTTGCTCACTCCTGTTCTAGTATATTGCCCTCTTTCTAAAATTTTTATTAAATATAAAAAAATTGAAGTATAGTTGATTTATATTGTTGTGCTGATGTCTGCTGTACAGCAGTTACTCAACTGTACACATACATACACTGTTTTTTTCATTTTTTTTCCATTATGGTTTATCCCAAGAGATTGAATATAGTTCCCTGTGCTACACAGGAGGAAGACCATGTTGTTTATCTATTCTAAATGTGATAGAGTTTGCATCTACCAACCCCAAATTCCTAGTCCACTCATCTCCCTTTCTCCCCTACCCCTTGGAAATCACAAATCTGTTGTCTATGTCTATGTTATCTTCATAGAGCTGACAATTATATTATTTGTTTCTTTGTTTTTGTGCTTTGCATTAACCTGTTTGAACATGGTCATCTTGAGGGCAGGAGCTTAATCCCCAGGGTTTAGACCAGTGTCTGACTGCCTCCTGCCCAGGCTAGTACTACCCCAGGGCAGACATTACTTCATTTCCAGAGCCCTCTTTTTCCAGAAGCTTATTCACCTTTTTCTCTCATACTGACAGCTCTATTCTTAGGAATTCAGGGTTCATTTCAGGAGAGAAAGCCAGGAAACATGGTGTCTGGTTGGAGTAAGAATCCCAGTTTTCAGTGAAGAGGGGCTTCGTTTATCTTGATCACAGCTGTATCTCCAGCATCTAACTGTTCTAATCACATCCAATTCAGCCCTGGAGTAAAGGAGTAACTTCCTGACATAAACAGGATAAATTAGTCATGCATACAACACCTGACACTGGACAGATGCAACTGGCAGTTTCTTAGTCATACATACTCAGATTCTGGGGGTGTCGGATAGGGCCATGAGGGGTTACACTCAGGAACTGTGAATCACCAGCACGGTGGGAGGTAGGCTTTGTGGTGAGAAGAGGTCAAGGTGCGCCTCGGTTCTCATAAAAGGTTGTCATTGGCTTTTTGAATAATTCATGGTCCAACAGGAAGGTGAAACCATCAGGTTGAGGACCAAGTAGGGTGCAACTGGTTGGGGTGCTGAGGGAACAAGGATGATGGGGGTTCTTTCTTGCTGTGTGGGAGGGGCGCATATCTGGCAAAAGGAAAACCCGTGGTTAGACCTGTGGGGGCCCTGTGACCCTCAAAGATATCAGGATAATACTTGACGTTTTAGGTCTTACAATATGCTCACATAGCACAAAGCTGGTAATAATAAATATTTGTTGAATGAATGATTTCACTGAACCTTGATTCAGTATCTGGTATGTATGCTGCTCTACGTTAGCTGTTTTTGGCACAAAACCAGGGCTGAGGTACAATTACACTTCCGTTATAGGATGCTGTACAGCAGTTACAGTAGAGAGTGATGCTCGGTTTGATGAATGATGTCTCAGGATGTGTCAGAAGGCTGAAGATGAGGTGGGATGGGTACCAGAAGAGGGAGTTTGATTGAATTAGTTCTACATTTTTGTATTCCTCCAATCACCCACTCACCCGCCAATCCTTTCATTTAGTGTTAATTGAAGGTCTACTGTGTGTCAAGCTGGGCAAACGAGCATTTGTCTTTTTCAATCTAATCTGAGAGACAAGCTATAACCATGACATACGGAGGACAAATTGGGATTATGCAGGACACGCTAATGTGGTTTTAGCAATTCGCCTGAGAATTGCAGTCATGTGGAGACCGGATGCGTGGTGTTCTCATGTGGGTGTGGAGAGTCAGGGGGCTCCATGGGGCAGGGGGAGGTGGGGCATTTGGCGTCCAGGGAAGTGATGGACGCTGGTTGGCAGGAAGGAGAGGTAAAGCGATCCAGGCATGAGTCAGTCTCTGGTTGGTTTCCTTGTTAAATAGATTTTTCATGGGGAAGAGCCATGTCCTGTCCAACCACTTTCTTCTGATGGATTTGCGCAGCAGTAGACCACATCATGCTGTTTATGGGATTATGAGGCCATATTTGCAGCTGAATTTTAGTCAAGCAGAACCTCTCAGGGTTTAGAGCCGGGTCTTAACCATAACATACAGGCAGAAAATAGAAAGTACAAGTCCCTGGATCAACTTATTTTGACAAGATTTTCTAGCCTTATTTTCCTTCTTTGTGTGGTGGAAATTTGTGTGTATTTTCATCTATCGCACATTCATAGAGCAAGTGCTCGGTATCAGGTACAAGGCCAGGGTCTGGGAGAAACAATGACAGCAACAACAAATAGATTTCTGTCGTTGAAGAACATGTAATCTAATGGGGAGATATAATATCGCAACAAAAACAGCAAATAAAATTCGATGTGATAAACTTTAAGAATTGACTTTTTATTGTAGTTAGTAATTAAAGTATAGTTGATTTACAGTGTTGTGTTAATTTCTGCTGTACAGCAAAATGATTCAGTTATATATATGTACATACATACATATATATATATATTTTTATATTCTTTTCCACTATAGTTTACTAAAGGATGTTGAATATAGCTCCCTGTGCTATATAGTAGGATCTTGTTGTTTATTCATCCTGTAGGTAATAGTTTGCATCTGCCAATCCCAAACTCCCAGTCTTCCCCCCACTCCTTGGCAACTACAAATCTGTTCCCTATGGACATTGACTCTTACACCAGAGAACTCTGGGTTTTAATTCAGCCACCTACTATCTTAGCAGTTTAACCTTGGAAAATAGTGTAACCCGTCTGTTTGTTCTTTTCTAAAATGGTAATGATATTAGAACTACCACATAGTGTGACTGCAAGGATTAGGTATTGTAAGAATGTAGGGCAGTGTCTATACACATGGTCAATAAACACTTGTTCTCATTATTGTTATTATTGTGAGAGAGATACCTTTAGGGACAATGAGTGCATGCAGAACTGACACCCAACAGGGAGAAAAGGATTCATTGAAGGTTTCCTGTAAGTGGTGATAACTGAATCTAGAAAGAAGAGTAAGGATCACAGCTAAAATGTATCCAGGGCTTGTGTGTTAGTTGCTCAGTCATGTCCAACTCTTTGAGACCCTATGGACTGTAGTCTGCCAGGCTCCTCTGTCCATGGGATTCTCCAGGCAAGAATACTGGAGTGGATAGCCATTCCCTTCTCCAGGGGATCTTCCCAACCTAGGGATGGAACCCGGGTCTCCCACATTGCAGGCAGATTCTTTATCATCTGAGCCACAAGGGAAGCCCATCAAGGGCTTACAAGAGGCCATATACTGTTCTGAGGATGCAATGTGGATGACCTCTTTTAATCTTACAACCCTCTGAAGTATGTGCTAATATTATCTTTATTATTCCAGCTGGAAGACAGATAGGTCTTAACCTGGCAGAGAAGCATTTTGGACAGTGGTACAGATACAATGGTCCAGGGATATGATGGAGCAGCAGATTAATGGAGCTGAAAGCAGTGCAGTGTGGCTGGAAGAAAAAGGATGTGTGGGCAAGCTGTGTGAGCTGAGGCTGGAGAAATAGGCAGGTGTGACTGTCATGGCCATCCAGATTGATGGGACCCCCAACTGAACAGAGTCCAGCGCTGTCTTCAACAAAGTTCTGGTCATCCATTTCCCATTGTATTGATGGGAAGCAGATGTCATCGGACTCTTCATTGGAATGGGTGCTCCACATTTATAAAAACACATCAGAAGGTTCTTGGAAATTAATTGAAGAAATCAGGCCAGAAAATGTTGGACTGAGAGACAGATGCACAACTACTAGCATCTCTCTTTTGCTGTGACCAGTTCAAGTGATTTTAAACCCCCAAAGTTAAATCCACATAAAGACGCGCTCAATTTGAACTCAGGAATACGTGCGCATAAGCGGTTCTGATTTAATTCTATGATCTCTGACAATTGCCTTCTTCCCAGACCTTGTTCTGGTCTTTTTGGGTCACTTGACTCAAAGCAATGAAGTACTGACCCAACTTAGCCTCTAACCCTCCTAGCAGGTGTGAACAAGCGCCCAAAAGTATTTTTAACCAAGACACCTACAAAGAAACGTGCAAAAGAGGAAAACATGGAAAAGCAACAAATCAATATAGAACTGTAAGACGAAGACCTTCACTTACGTCAGGTCTGTGATTTAGCACTGGTCTTGAAAGGTACTGGAAACTTCCAGCTTTTAGGAACCCTAAAACCACCAGATCAGGTGGGTAACATGTTTGAAGACAGACCATTGGATGGGTCTGGTTCAAAGTGCAGCTCACACTCTGCTGTTTGGGATCCAAGACTGGCCAAGAAATCCACTACTTCACTTCTCCTCTCATCTACCCAATGCGCCCACTGGGGACTTTTATTAATAGCATCTGCTCACTTGTGACTTTGGATTAAACATTTCTTTTTTTTTAAACTGCCTTTCTCTGCTCCCAATCATAAAATATAAAGGCAAACATTATGACAAACATTATAAAGGCAAACATTATTTCTGGGGATAGTACACAAATTCAGAATCATCTTAATATGCCAATATCTCGTTCTGGTGAGACTAGAACATTAAGCATTTCTCCAGATTTAGAGAAGAGACTGCAAAATTGATGTTCAAATGGAGGAAACAAAGTCTGGGAGGTATCCATGACATGCCTTTTTCTTTTCTTGCAAAGAACTTGAACCTGAGTTTGCAATGAACTGAACTGTAGTTTCTGTGGAAGAGAATTTTAGAAATATTGTATGTATGGTTAATTTACTTATAAATGTTTAATTGAAGGACTTATGTTGCCTCCTCCATGTCTCTACTCCTACCCACTATATCTATTTTTTTTGTTTTTTCTTTTAAAGTCACACTTATTTTTGCCTTCTCTTTCTTATGCTTCCTAGACTGTCCAGTGGTCCAGGGTGTCCAGAGGTCCAGGTTAGATGCTTTGGGAACATCCTCAACTCCTCCTGTTTCCTTGCCCAGGCAATGAAGTACTGACCCGATTTGACTTAATTCTTATTGTGGAAATAATGTTTATTGAGCATCTCATGTGTTCCAGAGGTTGTGTTGAAGCTTTCACATGTTTTACATTTATTCCTCACCGGCACCCCACTCCAGTACTCTTGCTTGGAAAATCCTGTGGATGGAGGAGCCTGGTGGGCTGCAGTCCATGGGATCGCGAAGAGTTGGACACAACTGAGTGACTTCATTTTCACTTTTCACTCTCATGCATTGGAGAAGGAAATGGCAACCCACTCCAGTGTTCTTGCCTGGAGCATCCCAGGGATGGCGGAGCCTGGCTGGCTGCCATCTATGGGGTTGCACAGAGTCGGACATGACTGAAGCAACTTAGCAGCAGCAGCAGCATAGCTTCCCTGGTGGCTCAGATGGTAAAGAATCTGCCTGCAATGCAGGAGACCCGTGTTCAATTCCTAGGTCAGGAAGATCCCCTGGAAAAGGGAATGGCTACTCACTCCAGTATTCTTGCCTGGACAATTCCATGGACAAAGGACCCTGGAAGGCTACAGTCCATAGGGCCACAAAGAGCTGGACACAACTGAGCGACTAACATAGCTATTTGAGAATGCTTTTAATTTGCTGAGGGAGCCAAGGATCAAAGGATCTGAATGCTGAATATACCTTGGGAATATGTGAAGAAACCAAGTTTTGAGTGAAGTTTTGTGTTTGTGTGAGGCTTCAAATCCAAGGTCTTTAGGCTATACCCACCACGTAATAAGCTTATGTTTACATAATGTTTGTGTTACTGGTTGATGAACATTCTAACCTGTATGTATTATAAGTACCTGAAACACAGTTTGTGTAAACAGAGCCTATCATCTTCTTTTAAAGACTGCTCCTCCTAATTTCCCTGATTTGGTCAAAGGTACTACTTTTCTTCACATCACTCGAAAGCAGTGTTTCTCAACCTGGACACTTCTTTGTTGAAGGGGGCTTTGCTGTGCATTGCATGGTGCTGAGCAGTGACCTTGATAATGGTAGAACCCCCACAAGCCCACATGTGACAATCAAAAATATTTTCAGATGCTAAAAACTGTTCTGTGGGGGGAAAAAAATCCTCACAATTGATAATTGTTGCCTTGTAAGTGAAATTCCAGAATCTCCTTTCTGCTCTCCTTTCTCTTTTTGTGTTTGTTTCAATACTGATAAATAACATAGAAAGCCAACAAGGAACTACTGTATAGCATAGGGAACTCTACTCTATATTCTATATGAGTATAGATATATCATATAGATATTATCTATATGATAATCTATATGAGAAAAGAATCTTAAAAAATAAATATATGTATATAAATCACTTTGTTGTACAGCTGAAACTAACACAATATTGTAAATCAACTCTACTTCAATAAAATGGAAAATTACTGTATCAATTACTAAATTCTGATACTTCTTCTTGTGCAGTGTTTCTTGCATCTGTCCTGAGTTTTTATTGCTCTTACCTAGCACTTGCCCTTCTCTTTTCTAATTTATCCTTGGTATTTACTACTTCTAACCTGTCCTACACATCTGTGGAAACTTATTTTTCTCATACGTCATGACACCTATATGCTGAAACCTCTCAAACAGCTTCCTGTTGCTTATTAAATGAGTTTTGAACCCTCTGAAACTGTATAGCTCTGTTTGTGATTAGTGAGTGAGATTAAATGTAGGAGCTTAGCTTCAGGAAACTGTTGTAGACACAAATCAGAGGTATCAGTCAACTTCATGAGAACTGAGGGTGATCTTTTGAATCTCCATTTATTTGATAAAACCTAACATTGCTGACTTTATTTTTTGGGGCTCCAAAATCACTTCAGATGGTGACTGCAGCCATGAAATTAAAAGATGCTTGCTCCTTGGAAGGGAAGTCATGACCAACCTAGATAACATATTAAAAAGCAGAGATGTTACTTTGTCAACAAAGGTCCATCTAGTCAAGGCAATGGTCTTTCCAGTGGTCATGTATGGATGTGAGAGTTGGACTATAAAGAAGGCTGAGCGCTGAAGAATTGATGCTTTTGAACTGTGGTGTTGGAGAAGACTCTTGAGAGTCCCTTGGACTGCAAGGAGATACAACCTAAAGGAGATCAGTCCTGGGTGTTCACTGGAAGGACTGATGTTGAAGCTGAAACTCCAATACTTTGGCCACCTCATGTGACGAGCTGACTCATTTGGAAAGACCCTGATGCTGGGAAAGATTGAGGGCAGGAGGAGAAGGGGACGACAGAGGATGAGATGGTTGGATGGCATCACCAATTCAATGGACATGGGTTTGGGTGGACTCCGGGAGTTGGTGATGGACAGGGAAGCCTGGCGTGCTGCGGTTCATGGGGTTGCAAAGAGTTGGACATGACTGAACGATTGAACTGAACTGAACATTTTAAACCTTCTCTTCCTTGCAGTTTCTGCAGCATTATCCTATTAAAACTCTCTGGACCTGGTGTCCATTGAAGGGAAATACTTTGGATGACCAATTATATTTCTTTAATGATTTGTTTTGTTTATTTAGGTTTTCTATTTCTTTAGGCTAAAGTTTAAAATATATTAACTTAAAAATACTCATACCTCTTTTAATTTTTGAAAGCTCTGCCATATCTCTAGATTTGTCCTTCTTCTCACATAATATTCTTTAAATATACATTTTCCCCTTGTTTTCTTTTTCTGAAATTGGCATATAGTTGATTTACAATATTGTGTTACTTTCATGTTTACAGGCTTCCCTGGTGGCTCAGAGATAAAAGCGTCTGCCCGCAATGTGGGAGACCCGGGTTCGATCCCTGGGTGGGGAAGATCCCTTGGAGAAGGAAATGGTAACCCACTCCAGTATTCTTACCTGGAGAATCCCATGGGGAGAGGAGCCTGGTAGGATACATATATATGTATGTATACATCTATATTGTCTTTTTTTTTTATTCCTTTCTGTTATAGTTTATTACAAGCTATTGAATATAGTCCCCTGTGGTGTTGGAGAAGGAAACGGCAATGCACTCCAATATTCTTGCCTAGAAAATTCCATGTATAGAAGAGCCTGGTTGGCTGCAGTCCATAGTGCTGCAGAGATTCGGACATGACTGAGCATGCACACACACCACTTCCCAATGGTAACAGTAATTTTGTTTTCTATATGTGTGCATCTGTTTCTGTTTCATAAATAAGTCCATTTGTACTGTTTTTTATTTTTTAATTTATTTTTAATTAAATTTATTTATTTTAATTAGAGGCTAATTACTTTACAATATTGTATTGGTTTTGCCATACATCAACATGAATCCGCCACGGGTGTACACGTGTAATTCCAATTTAAGTGACATCATATAATATTTGCTTTGCTTTGTCTGATTTATTTCATTTAATGTGATAATCTCTAGGTCCATCCATGTTGCTGTAAATGACTGTTTTCTTGACTCATTCTGCTAAAATTTTGTCTCTTTTTTTACTTTTTCGAAAGTATCAGCTTTTATTTTTAATTTTACCAAAGTAGAATTGATTTACAATGTTAATTTCTTCTGTATAGCCAAGTGATTCAGTTATACATACATACATACATATATATATATATTCTTTTTCATATTCTTTTCTATTATGATTTATCACAGGGCATTGAATATAGTTCCCTGTGCTATACAATAGGACCTTGTTGTTTATTCATCTTATATATGGTAATTTGCGTCTGTGAAACCCAAACTGCCAGTCCTTCCCTTCTCCAAGCCCTTGGGCAACTACAAGTCTGTTCTCTATGTTATGAGTTTGTTTGTGTTTCGTAGAAACAGCATTTCTTTGTATCAGTTTTAGATTCCACGTATAAGTGATATCATTTGTCTTTCTCTTTCTGACTTGAGTATGATAATCTCTAGGTCTATCTGTGTTGTTGCCAATGGTATCATTTAATTCTTTTTAATGTCTGAGTATTACTCCAATCTAATCTTTCCTTAAAAGAACTAGCCATAAGGAGCACAGGTAGCTGAAGTCTTCCACCTGTCGTATCTTCCAGTCCTTTCTTATGTTCACACTCTGACTTACTCCCTTAGGCTGATCCTAAACAATGACTGAACAGAGATGCTAAAACCTGGTCACCTCTGGACTCCTCTAATGGGCCATCTTTCCTCTAGAGCCTCTCCTAAGTCTGGCCAAGACTTTCTTACAGCAGCACTGCAATCCGAGGCCCCTTCCACCTGCGGTGTGGAAGACTTTTTTCCTTGATTTTTTCCCCCAATTCCTTTAAGGGACGGGGGGCTATTTTATTTAAAGGAGTGTTTCTCAAACGTGAGTGTACACATACACTGAAGACCTTGTTAAAATGCACTTTCATTTTCCCTTGATTTGGGGTGACAGCTGGATAGTCCGTGTTTCTAATACCCTCCCAGATGCCAGCCCAAAGACCATGGTTGAGTGGGAAGCGTTTAGATTGTCATTTATATTTATCTGCCAAGTAGATTGCTACAGAGAGAAGTAATCAAGTCCAGTTTAGGGAACTGGATGTGTTAGTGGAACTAACAACATATATTTCCACAGAACCATTTTTTATCATTGTTTTGACCTTGTAGTAGAAGGCCACGATAAAGTGGGTTTGGATATTTAAGTTACAATGGGAGATATGTTTCATAGTTTGGGGCATATCATCATACAACCAAAGTGGTATTATAATGAGACACTTCAGAATGGTATTTAATTGTTAGGTGGATTTAGGTTTCCACGGCAAAAATGCCTTCTGAATAAATGTCCCACAGGGAGAAGTAGAATGTCCCGTGGATATGAGAATTATGACCAAAGCAGTTGGAGGGAAGGCCCAAAGAACAGAAATCTATGTAGGGCTGGAATGCAGTACAGAAGGGAAAAAAGCCGAACAGAAACATCCAGACCCAGTGGGCTTGCTATTTAGATCTGAGCCAAAAGAGAAGGCTAGAGATCAATCAGCCTGCAGACGCCACGTTCTGAAGGCAGGAGAAAGGCTAAAGTTAGCATGTGTGGCTTCCTATAAACTGGGAGTAATATAAAACAGATATTCTCCAAAGGACACTTCCAATGTTTCCTGGCCCTGGGCCAGACACTTCAAAGCACCATTATCAGTGAGTTGTGGTCCTGTGTTGGGAAAGTTGGGCAATGCTCTGAGGAAATGTCAGCTCCGGATCACAGTTTCCTCTCATTGCAGCGTGAGGAGGTCAACGTTGCCGAGGGCGGCTCACTCTCCAGTGGCCGGCCAAGTTGCCAACTCTACCCGCATTAGAGTTTGCCTTCAATCTCACGAAGAGCTAGGATGCTATCTGACAGGAAGCAGGGTTTGAAATGGTCTCTACTGGCTGATGGATGACGCCTCTCCAGAAGTGTGATTCTGCCAGAAACCCCTTACCTTTTTAATGAAAAGAGCACAGAGAAAGTCAGGGTCCTTTCCTTCTTCCACTCAACTTGGTTTTTGGACTCCTCTCAGTTGAGTCAGGTGGGTTGTTTGCCAGCACTGGATATCCCTGTGGTGCTGAGTATCATATATTAGCTTACAGGGTGAGGAATCTTGTGAAGGCCCTTTTGAACCTATGAGGATGTCATACATTTCTGTTTCCCCTGTCTCTTGAACTTTCTCATCATTTCTGAGCAGTAGTGCCTGCTGCATTAGACATGAACTGTGGAGTCGATCTCCTTCAGCCCAAGAGCTCCTTCGTTAGGGTCTACTTGTTATCTTTGTAGCTCAATGAGCTGAGGTGAGTATAAAGGGGAGATCACATCTACACAGCAGACCAAGGTTCTGACTAAGGAGCAGGCACAATGCTGTTTTCAAGGATTGCAGGGCATTCTGATTCCCTTTCCTGTCCTTGAGGAAATATCACCCAAGAGGTTAAGGTGACTAACTGGCATCCAGGGAATGTCCTTTTTTTTTTCTCTCTCTCTTCTGAGATTGGTGGATTCTTGTATTTGGGACTTGGGTAGAAAGAGGAGAGAAATAAAATGGGCACAAATAGTGAGAAAAATTGCTCCAGGCCAGGTAGTACCCACCCTTTAATTCTATAAGGGCTGAAGTGGGAACTTGGTGTGCAAATGAAATGCCTCTGAGGGGATTAAGTATCACATGACTTTGTAAAAATGGTCAGAGTTTTGGGTTGTCTAGTAAGTGTGTCATTAGGTCAAGTTATTTGAAAAATTAGGAAATTTGTCCTTAATAATCACTTTTCATTCTCTTTCTCCAGTAAGATATTAGCTAATGAGGCTTACTATGTGATCTCTCTCAGGGATAACTGCATCTTTTTAGAATACTTTAAAAAAAAATTGCTTTCAATTTTTCACCATTGAGGATAATGTTTGCTGTGGGTTTGTCATATATAGCTTTTATTATGTTGAGGTATGTTCCTTCTATTCCTGCTTTCTGGAGAGGTTTTATCATAAATGGATGTTGAATTTTGTCAAAGGCTTTCTCTGCATCTATTGAGATAATCATATGGTTTTTATTTTTCAATTTGTTAATGTGGTGTATTACATTGATTGATTTGTGGCTATTGAAGAATTCTTGCATCCCTGGGATAAAGCCCACTTGGTCATGGTGTATGATCTTTTTAATGTGTTGTGGATTCTGATTGCTAGAATTTTGTTAAGGATTTTTGCATCTATGTTCATCAATTGGCCTGTAGTTTTCTTTTTTTGTGGGATCTTTGTCAGGTTTTGGTATTAAGGTGATGGCCTCATAGAATGAGTTTGGAATTTTACCTTCCTCTGCAATTTTCTGGAAGAGTTTGAGTAGGATAGGTGTTAGCTCTTCTCTAAATTTTTGGTAGAATTCAGCTGTGAAGCCATCTGGACCTGAGCTTTTGTTTGCTGGAAGATTTTTGATTACAGTTTCAATTTCCGTGCTTGTGATGGGTCTGTTAAGATTTTCTATTTCTTCCTGGTCAAGTTTTGGAAAGTTGTACTTTTCTAAGAATTTGTCCATTTCTTCCACATTGTCCACTTTATTGACATATAATTGCTGATAGTAGTCTCCCATGATCCTTTGTATTTCTGTGTTGTCTGTTGTGATCTCTCCATTTTCATTTCTAATTTTATTGATTTGATTTTTCTCCCTTTGTTTCTTGATGACTCTGGCTAATGGTTTGTCAATTTTATTTATCCTTTCAAAGAACCAGCTTTTGGCTTTGTTGATTTTTGCTATGGTATCTTTTGTTTCTTTTGCATTTATTTCTGCCCTAATTTTTAAGATTTCTTTCCTTCTACTAACCCTGGGGCTCTTCATTTCTTCCTTTTCTAGTTGCTTTAGGTATAGAGTTAGGTTATTTATTTGACTTTTTTCTTGTTTCTTGAGGTATGCCTGTATTGCTATGAACTTTCCCCTTAGGACTGCTTTTACAGTGTCCCACAGGTTTGGGGTTGTTGTGTTTTCATTTTCATTCATTTCTATGCAAATTTTGATTTCCTTTTTTATTTCTTCTGTGATTTGTTGGTTATTCAGCAGCATGTTGTTCAGCCTCCATATGTTGGAATTTTTAATAGTTTTTCTCCTGTAATTGAGATCTAATCTTACTGCATTGTGGTCAGAAAAGATACTTGGAATGATTTCTATTTTTTTGAATTTGCCAAGGCTAGATTTATGGCCCAGGATGTGATCTATCCTGGAGAAGGTTCCGTGTGTGCTCGAGAAATAGGTGAAATTCATTGTTTTGCGATGAAATGTCCTATAGATATCAATTAGGTCTAACTGGTCTATTGTATTGTTTAAAGTTTGTGTTTCCTTGTTAATTTTCTGTTTAGTTGATCTATCCATGGGTGTGAGTGGGGTATTAAAGTCTCCCACTATTA
>NW_011494897.1:2216748-2216909 GCF_000754665.1 Bison bison bison
GGTAATTACTGATAAGTATGATCCCGTTGCCATTTACTTTATTGTTTTGGGTTTGAATTTATACATCCTTTTTGTGTTTCCTGTCTAGAGAATATCCTTTAGTATTTGTTGGAGAGCTGGTTTGGTGGTGCTGAATTCTCTCAGCTTTTGCTTGTCTGTAA
>NW_011494897.1:2217379-2219266 GCF_000754665.1 Bison bison bison
TGATTAATATGTGTCTTGGGGTGTTTCGCCTTGGGTTTATCCTGTTTGGGACTCTCTGGGTTTCTTGGACTTGGGTGATTATTTCATTCCCCATTTTAGGGAAGTTTTCAACTATTATCTCAAGTATTTTCTCATGGTCTTTCCTTTTGTCTTCTTCTTCTGGGACTCCTATGATTCGAATGTTGTAGCATTTAATATTGTCCTGGAGGTCTCTGAGATTGTCCTCATTTCTTTTAATTCGTTTTTCTTTTTTCCTCTCTGATTCATTTATTTCTACCATTCTATCTTCTAATTCACTAATCCTATCTTCTGACTCTGTTATTCTACTACTGGTTGCCTCCAGAGTGTTTTTGATCTCATTTATTGCATTATTCATTATATATTGACTCTTTTTTATCTCTTCTAGGTCCTTGTTAAACCTTTCTTGCATCTTCTCAATCCTTGTCTCCAGGCTATTTATCTGTGATTCCATTTTGATTTCAAAATTTTGGATCAATTTCACTATCATTATTCGGAATTCTTTATCAGATAGATTCCCTATCTCTTCCTCCTTTGTTTGGTTTGGTGGGCATTTATCCTGTTCCTTTACCTGCTTCCTTTACCTGTATTCCTCTGTCTCTTCATCTTGTTTATATTGCTGAGTTTGGGGTGTCCTTTCTGTATTCTGGCAGTTTGTGGAGTTCTCTTTATTGTGGAGTTTCCTCACTGTGTATGGGTTTGTACAGGTGGCTTGTCAAGGTTTCTTGGTTAGGGAAGCTTGTGTCGGTGTTCTGGTGGGTGGAGCTGGATATAAAATCAACACACAGAAATCCCTTGCATTCCTATACACTAATAATGAGAAAATAGAAAGAGAAATTAAGGAAACAATTCCATTCACCATTGCAACAAAAAGAATAAAATACTTAGGAATATATCTACCTAAAGAAACTAAAGACCTATATATAGAAAACTATAAAACACTGGTGAAAAAAATCAAAGAGGACACTAATAGATGGAGAAATATATTATGTTCATGGATTGGAAGAATCAATATAGTGAAAATGAGTATACTACCCAAAGCAATTTATAGATTCAATGCAATCCCTATCAAGCTACCAACAGTATTCTTCACAGAGCTAGAACAAATAATTTCACAATTAGTGTGGAAATACAAAAAACCTCGAATAGCCAAAGCAATCTTGAGAAAGGAAAATGGAACTGGAGGAATCAACCTGCCTGACTTCAGGCTCTACTACAAAGCCACAGTCATCAAGACAGAATGGTATTGGCACAAAGACAGAAATATAGATCAATGGAACAAAACAGAAAGCCCAGAGATAAATTCACGCACCTATGGACACCTTATCTTTGACAAAGGAGGCAAGAATATACAATGGATTAAAGACAATCTCTTTAACAAGTGGTGCTGGGAAAACTGGTCAACCACTTGTTAAAGAATGAAACTAGACCACTTTCTAACACCATACACAAAAATAAATTCAAAATGGATTAACGATCTAAACGTAAGGCCAGAAACTATAAAACTCCTAGGGGAGAACATAGGCAAAACACTCTCTGACATACATCACAGCAGGATCCTCTATGACCCACCTCCCAGAATATTGGAAATAAAAGCAAAAATAAACAAATGGGACCTAATTAAATGTAAAAGCTTCTGCACAACAAAGGAAACTATAATCAAGGTGAAAAGACAGCCTTCAGAATGGGAGAAAGTAATAGCAAATGAAGCAACTGACAAACAACTAATCTCAAAAATATACAAGCAATTCCTATAGCTCAATTCCAGAAAAATAAATGACCCAATCAAAAAATGGGCCAAAGAACTAAATAGACATTTCTCCAAAGAAGACATACAGATGGCTAACGAACACATGAAAAGATGCTCAA
>NW_011494897.1:2219366-2233803 GCF_000754665.1 Bison bison bison
AGAGGGTGTGGAGAAAAGGGAACCCTCTTACACTGTTGGTGGGAATGCAAACTAGTACAGCCACTATGGAGAACAGTGTGGAGATTCCTTAAAAAAACTGGAAATAGAACTGCCTTATGACCCAGCAATCCCACTGCTGGGCATACACACTGAAGAAACCAGAATTTAAAGAGACATATGTACCCTAATGTTCATCGCATCACTGTTTATAATAGCCAGGACATGGAAGCAACTTAGATGTCCATCAGCAGATGAATGGATAAGAAAGCTATGCTACATATACACAATGGAGTATTGCTACTGCTACTGCTAAGTCACTTCAGTCGTGTCCGACTCTGTGTGACCCCACAGACGGCAGCCCACCAGGCTTTGCCGTCCCTGGGATTCTCCAGGCAAGAACACTGGAGTGGGTTGCCGTTTACTTCTCCAGTGCAGGAAAGTGAAAAGTGAAAGTGAAGTCGCTCAGTCGTATCCGACTCGTAGCGACCCCATGGACTGCAGCCTATCAGGCTCCTCCATCCATGGGATTTTCCAGGCAGGAGTACTGGAGTGGGGTGCCATTGACTTCTCTAGCCATTAAAAAGAATACATTTGAGTCAGTTCTCATGAGGTGGATGAAACCGGAGCCTATTATACAGAGTGAAGTGAGTGAGAAAGAAAAACACCAATACAGTATACTAACGCATATATATGGAATTTAGAAAGATGGTAACAATAACCCTGTATACGAGACAGCAAAAGAGACACTGATGTATAGAACAGTCTTTTGGACTCTATGGGAGAGGGAGAGGGTGGATGATTTGGGAGAATGGCATTGAAACTTGTATAATATCATATATGAAACGAGTCGCCAGTCCAGGTTCAACGTACTATACTGGATGCTTGGGGCTGGTGCACTGGGACGACCCGGGGGGATGGTATGGGGAGGGAGGAGGGAGGAGGGTTCAGGATGGGGAACACATGTATACCTGTGGTGGATTCATTTTGATGTATGGCAAAACCAATACAATATTGTAAAGTTAAAAAATAAAATAAAATTTAAAAAAAATGGAGGTTAAAACAACTCATGGTATGTCAAAAAAAAAAAGAATAAAATTAAAAAAATTGCTTGTTTGAAGTTTAAAAAACTAGCTTTATTAAGTATAAACTTATAACATATACAGCAAATTATACATATTTAAAGTGGCCAATTTGATAAGTTTTGACAGATGTATATATCAGACCTGTGAAACCATCACCACAATATAAATAATGAACATGTCCATTATCCCCCCAAATTTCCTCTCCCACTTTCTACACTTTCCCTCTCAACCCTCTCTGAAAGATCATTATATAACTACCAATCTTCTCTCTGTCACTATAGATTAGTTTGCATGATCTACATTGTTGCACAAATGCAACTCTTTTTTAGTCTGGTTTCTTTCACACAGAATAATTATTTTGAGATTCATTTGTGTTATACATGTGTCAATACTCTATATATCAATATACCATGATGTGTTTATCCATTTACCTGTTGCTTTGAGTTGTGTTCCAGCTTTTGGCTACTACAGTCTGCTATGAACATAGGAGCTGTTATGAACATTCCTGTCTAAATTTTTATATGGACACATGGTTTTACTTCTCTTAGGTCAGTACCTAGGAGTGGAATGGCTAGATCATAGAAGAATGCTTAACTTTTAAAAAGACTGAGTTCCTAGCTTTTAAAGAAACTGGCAAAGTATTTTTTCAGAAGTGACTGAGTCATTTTATAGGCCTAACAGTTCTACATTCTCACCAAAACTTGGTGTAGTCAGTCTTTTAATTTTAGCTATTTTAAGATGGATGTGGTATCTTCGTGGTTTTAATTTGTATTTATCTAATGACTAATGTAGGAAATTTGATCTCTGGTTCCTCTGCCTTTTCTAAAACCAGCTTGAACATCTGGAAGTTCACAGTTCACGTATTGCTGAAACCTGGCTTGGAGAATTTTGAGCATTACTTTACTAGCGTATGGATGAGTGCAATTGTGCGGTAGTTGGAGCATTCTTTGGCATTGCCTTTGTTTGAGGTTGGAATGAAAACTGACCTTTTCCAGTCCTGGGGCCACTGCTTAGTTTTCCAAATTTGCTGGCACATTGAGTGCAGCACTTTCACAGCATCATCTTTCAGGATTTGAAATAGCTCAACTGGAATTCCGTCACTTCCACTAGCTTTGTTCATAGTGATGCTTTCTAAGGCCTACTTGACTTCACATTCCAGGATGTCTGGCTCTAGGTGAGTGATCACACCATCATGATTACCTGGGTCATGAAGATCTTTTTTGTACAGTTCTTCTATGTATTCTTGCCACCTCTTCTTAATATCTTCTGCTTCTGTTAGGTCCATAAAATTTCTGTCCTTTATCGAGCCCATCTTTGCATGAAATGTTCCCTTGGTATCTCTAATTTTCTTGAAGAGATCTCTAGTCTTTCCCATTCTGTTGTTTTCCTCTATTTCTTTGCATTGATCGTTGAGGAAAGCTTTCTTATCTCTCCTTGCTATTCTTTGGAACTCTGCAATCAAATACGAATATCTTCCATTTTCTCCTTTGCTTTTCACTTCTCTTCTTTTCACAGCTATTTGTAAGGCCTCCCCAGACAGCCATTTTACTTTTTTGCATTTCTTTTCCATGGGATGGTCTTGATCCCTGTCTCCTGTACAATGTCATGGATCTCCATTCATAGTTCATCAGGTACTCTGTCTATCAGATCTAGTCCCTTAAATCTATTTCTCACTTCCACTGTACAATCATAAGGGATTTGATTTAGGTCATACCTGAATGGTCTAGTGGTTTTCCCTACTTTCTTCAATTTAAGTCTGAATTTGGCAATAAGGAGTTCATGATCTGAGCCACAGTCAGCTCTCGGTCTTGTTTTTGCTGACTGTATAGAGCTTCTCCATCTTTGGCTGCAAAGGTTTCTTGAGAAACCTATATGCAGGTCAGGAAGCAAAAGTTAGAACTGGACATGGAACAACAGACTGGTTCCAAATAGGAAAAGGAATACATCAAGGCTGTATATTGTCACCTTGCTTATTTAACTTATATGCAGAGTACATCATGAGAAACGCTGGGCTGGAAGAAGCACAAGCTGGAAACAAGATTGCCGGGGGAAATATCAATAACCTCAGATATGCAGATGACAGCACCCCTTATGGCAGAAAATGAAGAGGAACTAAAAAGCCTCTTGATAAAAGTGAAAGAGGAGAGTGAAAAAGTTGGCTTAAAGCTCAACATTCAGAAAATGAAGATCATGGCATCCGGTCCCACCACTTCATGGGAAATAGATGGGGAAACAGTGGAAACAGAGGCAGACTTTATTTTGGGGGGCTCCAAAATCACTGCATATGGTGACTGCAGCCATCAAATTAAAAGACGCTTACTCCTTAGAAGGACAGTTATGACCAACCTAGATAGCATATTAAAAAGCAGAGATATTAAATATTAAATATTAATATATTTATATATCAGTTCAGTTCAGTCACTCATCATGTCTGACTCTTTGTGACCCCATGGACTTCAGCACTCCAGGCTTCCCTGTCCTTTACTATTTCCTAATTTGCTGAAACTCAAATCCATTGAGTCAGTGATGCCATCTAACCATCTCATCCTCTGTCGTCCCCTTCTCCCCCTGCCCTTTATCTTTCCCAGCATCAGAGTCTTTTACAGCGAGTCAGCTCTTCCCATCAGGTGGCCAAAGTATTGGAGTTTCATCTTCAGCATCAGTCCTTCCAATGAATATTCAGGACTGATTTCCTTTAGGATTGACTGGTTGGATCTCCTTGCAGTCCAAGGGACTCCCAAGAGTCTTCTCCAACACCACAGTTCAAAGCATCAATTCTTCAGTGCTCAGCTTTCTTCACAGTCCAACTCTCACATCCATACATGACTACTGGAAAAACCATAGCCTTGACTAGATGGACCTTTGTTGGCAAAGTCATGTCTCTGCTTTTTAATATACTGTCTAGATGTGTTATAGCTTTTCTTCCAAGGAGAAAGCATCTTTTAATTTCATGGCTGCAGTCACCATCTGCAGTGATTTTGAAACCCAAGGAAATAAAGTCTGTCCCTGTTTCCATTGTTTCCCCATCTATTTGCCAAGAAGTGATGGGACTGGATGCCGTGATCTTAGTTTTTTGAATATTGAGTTTGAAGCCAATGTTTTACTCTCTTCTTTCACTTTCATCAAGAGGCTCTTTAGTCCCTCTTCACTTTCTGCCATAAGGGTGGTGTCATCTGCATATCTGAGGTTATTGATATTTCTCCAGGCAATCTTGATTCTAGGTTGTGCTTCATCCATCCCAGCATTTCGCATGATGTACTCTGCATATACATCATATGTAACAGGCAAATTTGGCCTTGGAGTATGGAATGAAGCGGGGCAAAGGCAAATAGAGTTTTGCCAAGAGAACGCACTGGGCATAGCAAACACCCTCTTCCAACAACACAAGAGAAGATTCTACACATGGACATCACCAGATGGTCAACACCGAAATCAGATTGATTATATTCTTTGCAGCCAAAGATGGAGAAGCTCTATACAGTCAGCAAAAACAAGACCGAGAGCTGACTGTGGCTCAGATCATGAACTCCTTATTGCCAAATTCAGACTTAAATTGAAGAAAGTAGGGAAAACCACTAGACCATTCAGGTATGACCTAAATCAAATCCCTTATGATTATACAGTAGAAGTGAGAAATAGATTTAAGGGACTAGATTTGATAGACAGAGTGCCTGATGAACTATGGCTGAGGTTCGTGACATTGTACAGGAGACAGGGATCAAGACCATCCCCGTGGATAAGAAATGCAAAAAAACAAAATGGCTGTCTGTGAAAAGCTGTGAAAAGAAGAGAAGCGAAAAGCGAATGAGAAAAGGAAAGATATAAGCATCTGAATGCAGAGTTCCAAAGAATCGCAAGGAGAGATAAGAAAGTCTTCCTCAGTGATCAATGCAAAGAAATAGAGGAAAACAACAGAATGGGAAAGACTAGAGATCTCTTCAAGAAAATTAGAGATACCAAGGGAACATTTCATGCAAAGATGGGCTCAGTAAAGGACAGAAATTGTTTGGACCTAACAGAAGCAGAAGATATTAAGAAGAGGTGGCAAGAATACACAAAAGAATTGTACGAAAAAGATCTTCATGACCCAGATAATCACAATGGTATGATCACTCACCTAGAACCAGACATCCTGGAACGTGAAGTCAAGTGGGCCTTAGAAAGCATCACCACGAACAAAGCTAGTGGAGGTGATGGAATTCCAGTTGAGCTATTTCAAATCCTGAAAGATGATGCTGTGAAAGTGCTGCGCTCATTATGCTAGCAAATTTGGAAAACTTGGCAGTGGCCACAGGACTGGAAAAGGTCAGTTTTCATTCCAATACCAAACAAAGGCAATGCCAAAGAATGCTCAAACTGCTGCAGAATTGCACTCATCTCACACACTAGTAAAGTAATGCTCAAAATTCTCCAAGCCAGGCTTCAGCAATACATGAACTGTGAACTTCCAGATATTCAAGCTGGTTTTAGAAAAGGTAGAGGAACAAGAGATCAAATTGCCCACATCTGCTGGATCATGGAAAAAGCAAGAGAGTTCCAGAAAAACATCTATTTCTGCTTTCTTGACTATGCCAAAGCCTTTGACTGTGTGGATCACAATAAACTGTGGAAAATTCTGAAAGAGATGGGAATACCAGACCACCTGATCTGCCTCTTGACCTATATGCAGGTCAGGAAGCAACAGTTAGAACTGGACATGGAACAACAGACTGGTTCCAAATAGGAAAAGGAGTACGTCAGGGTGTATATTGTCACCCTGCTTATTTAACTTATATGCAGAGTACATCATGAGAAATGCTGGGCTGAAGAAGCACAAGCTGTAATTAAGATTGCCGGGAGAAATATCAATAACTTCAGATATGCAGATGACAGCACCCCTTATGGCAGAAAGTGAAGAGGAACTAAAAAGCCTCTTGATGAAAGTGAAAGAGGAGAGTGAAAAAGTTGGCTTAAAGCTCAACATTCAGAAAACGAAGATCATGGCATCTGGTCCCATCACTTCATGGCAGATAGATGCGGAAACAGTGGAAACAGTGTCAGGCTTTATTTTTGGGGACTCCAAAATCAATGCATATGGTGATTGTAGCCATGAAATTAAAAGACGCTTACTCCTTGGAAGGAAAGTTATGACCAACCTAGATAGCATTTAAGCTGAGATATTACTTTGCCAACAAAGGTCCATCTAGCCAAGGCTATGGTTTTTCCAGTGGTCATGTATGGATGTGAGAGTTGGACTATAAAGAAGGCTGAGCGCAGAAGAATAGGTACTTTTGAACTGTGGTGTTGGAGAAGATGCTCAGAGTCCCTTAGACTGCAAGGAGATCCAACCAGTCCATCCTAAAGGAGGTCAGTCCTGGGTATTCATTGGAAAGACTCATGCTGAAGCTGAAACTCTAATACTTTGGCCACCTCATGCAACGCGTTGACTCATTTGAAAAATCCCTGATGCTGGGAGGGATTGCAGGCAGGAGGAGGAGGGGACGACAGAGTATGAGATGGTTGGATGGCATCACTGACTTGATGGACATGAGTTTGGGTAAACTCTGGGAGTTAGTGATGGACAGGGAGGCCTGGCGTGCTGCGATTTTGGTGTCGCCAAGAGCCAGACATGACTGTCTGAACTGAACTCTGCATATAAGTTAAGTAAGCTTATATATATGAATATTTATTTGGCCATATAAAAAGGAAATCTTGCCATTTGTGACAGCATGGATGGACCTTGAGGGCATTATGCTATGTGTAATAAGTATATGATCTCACTTTTATGTAAACTCTAAAAAGCAACACAATAGAAAAGAAACAGCAAAACCCCCAATAAACCCCACCCTGAGCTCATGGATACATAGAACAGATTGGTGGTTGCCAGAGACAGGGGTTGAGGGGAGTAGGTGAAACAAAGGAAGGGGGTTAAAATGTACAAATTAACAGCTACAGAAAAAAAAAGTCATGGGAATGTAAACTACAATATGGTGACGATAGTTAATAATATAGTGTCATATATTAGAAAGTTGTAAGAGAGTAGATCTTGTAAGTTTTCATCACAAGAAAAAATGTTGTAACTATCTATGGTGATGGGTGTTAAACAGACTTCTTGTGGTGAACATTTCATAATATGTAATGTATACAAATATCAAATCATTATGTTGTACATCTGAAACTAATATAATGTTGTATGTCAATTACTAAAGAAAAATTCAGTTGTCCGTGTATTGAGGCAAATATGGAACATACATCTTTTACATTGACTGTGTCTCTGTTGATGACAATATCACATTGAAATTATTACTGTGTAGTGTTCTACAACTTTGGTCTTCTTTTTCAAAATTGTTTTTTTTTTTTTTTTTAAGGTCCTTTTCATTTCCAGACAAATTTTAGAATAAAATTGCTAGTTTCTACAAAAAATGCCTACTGGGGTTTTGTTTGGAATTGTATTGAGTCTATTTCCAGTGGTCATGTACTGAAGCTTGGACCATAAAGAAGGCTGAGCGCCGAAGAACTGATGCTTTCGAACTGTGGTGCTGGAGAAGACTCTTGAGAGTCCCTTGGACAGCAAGGAGATCCAACCAGTTAATTCTGAAGGAAATTAACCCTATATATTCATTGGAAGGACTGATGCTGAAGCTGAAGCCACAATACTTTGGCCACCTGATGTGAAGAGTTGACCTATTAGGAAAGATCCTGATGCTGGGAAAGACTTAAGGCAGGAGAAGGGGACAAGATGGTTGGATGGAATCACTGACTCAGTGGACATGAGTTTGAGCAAACTCCAGGAGGTAGTGAAGGACAGGGAAGCCTGGTGTGCTGCAGTTCACAGAGTCACAGAGTTGGACACGACTTAGTGACTGAACAACAACAAAATAGATCAATCTAGGAACAATTGACATTTTAACAATTGAGCCTTCCAGCCAATAAACATATTATAATCTTATCATTTATGTAAATTTGATTTAATTTCTCTCTGCAACGTTTTGTTGATTTTAGGTCTGGCACATATCTTGTGATATTTACTCCTAAAGTATTCAAATATTTTGTTGCTATTGTAAGCAGTATTTTCAAAAATTCAGTTTCCATTAGTTTTTTTCTAGTATATAGAAATGCAGTTGATTTTGGTACATTGATCTTGTATCCTGCAACTTCAATAAACTCACTAGTTCTAGTCTTTTTCTTGCAGATTCCGTTGGATTTTCTACACAGACTATGATGCTGTTAGACTACTCTTCAAGATTAAAAGACTAATGCAGTTTTAAAAGTAGTATTTTTGGTACCTACATATGTGAGCTTAATTAAAACTGCTCAGGGAGAAAGGTGAGTGCTGTGACAATTTACTTCTGATGATGTTTCTGAAGGGCACCAGAAGGTGATGAGTGCAATAGAAGTCTCCTTGGTAGACACATGGACCCTATGTCTTTAATTTGCAACAGTGAATGGTCTCACTCAATGTCTCTAGCCAAATCTGGTGCTGGACTGTAAATTTCATTTTATAGTTATACTTCATGTGCACTTAGAATAACTTTAAAAACCACACAGGAAAACCCCGTATGAATGGCTATATGCTAGCACACATTTCAAATTGTGGCTTTCAATTAATTGATAGTGAGTTATGACCTTTTAAACATTTTAAACTGTTTTCTAAAAGGGGAGAGAGAATGAAAGCAACAACTTCAACAATAGTATTTTCTCATCTTTATTCTTTCTTTATAGTCCTAAAGGCTTAAAATCAAATTAAAATTTGCTTTCTTTTTTTTGTTTGGTTGGGAAAGTTGTAGAGGGAGCTGAACCACATGGTGAAAACTCATATGAAGACCGAGCTTTTGATGTGTTTATTTTTGCTGGGTCAGGGAGGCATGGTGATTGACAGGTGGGATTGTGCACCTCCAAGATGGTGTAGGTACAGGGTTATTAACCATGAACTCCCTAACATCATTTTCTCATGCGTATACATATGCACAGTCTTGTGTTACCTGCAGAATCTCCCTGACCTTTATGAACTCCATATTCCTCACTCCACAATCTACCCCATCTTTCCTGGCTCAGTGTATCTCAATGTACTTGATGGTGCTGTGGACCATAGGTATTCTTCATACTTATGATTCTGGAAGAAAGGGAAGATTAGAAAAATCCTATATGTACACATGTTCATGAAACCACCTTAGCTTCAGTGCTTACCATATCCAGATAACGGAAACATGATAGAAGATACTGAATGGCCAAGGAAAGATCTCATGATTGTCCACTGAGCATATTATTGAAGGAATGGGTAGTGGTTAGGATAAGAAGATCTTTGCTAGCATTTATCTGTTCAACAAAAATTTTGAGTGTCAGCTAGGTGTTACCCTCAATTCTAAGCACTTTGGAAATTCAATCAATAAAAGGGACAAAAGTTCCTGCCTTCTGTTGTTGTTCAGTCGCTAAGTCATGTCTGACCCTTTGTGACTCTGTGAACTGCAGCACGCTGGGCTTTCCTGTCCTTCACTATCTCCTGGAGTTTGCTCAAAGTCATGTCCATTGAGTTGATGATGCCATCCAACCATCTCATTCTCTGTCATCCCCTTCTCCTTTTGCCCTCAATCTTTCCCAGCATCAGGGTCTTTTCCAATGAGCTGGTTCTTCACATGAAGTATCCAAAGTATTGGGGTGTCAGCTTATGCATCAGTCCTTCCAATGAATATTCAGGACTGATTTCTTTTAGGATTTACTGGTTTTATCTCCTTGCTGTCCAAGGGACTCTCAAGGGTCTTCTCCAGCTCCACAATTTGAAAGCATCAATTCTTCGGCACTCAGCCTTCTTTATGGTCCAACTTTCACATCTGTGCATGACTACTGAAAAACCATAGCTTTGACTATATGGACCTTTGTCAGCAAAGTGATGTCTTTGCTTTTTAATACGCTGTCTAGGTTTGTCATAGCTTTTCTTCCAAGGAGCAAGTGTCTTTTAATTTCATGGCTGCAGTCACTGTCTGCAGTGATTTTGGAGGGGAGATGAAAAAGAAATAGAAGTGTAATTAATTAATAAATTACACAGTATATGAGAAGTTGACACATATGGATAAAAGCAACAGAGTAGTGTTGGCAGGAATTCAGAGAGGAGTAGGGAATGATTACAATTTAAAATATGGATACAGTATATAAAATATTTAAGCAGAAGCTTGAAGGAAGTGAGTTAGCTGTGCACAAGAGCCATTCAGCTGATGGGAACGGTGTAAAGTGAGACCATGCCTGGCATGCTTGAGGAATAGCAAGTGGTTAGCACTCCATTACTGAGAATTGGTTCAGTCTATCTTGGTCTCTGATAGCCCTGAATGTGGAAAGAAACCCAACTTGAGACTGGAGGATGGATTAAATATCTTTCTAAGGTACTTCTTAGTCATAAGGATCAGAGCTTTTGAGGTTCTTCTAAGAGAATACCAGCCTGTGCTTTGGTCACACTACATATTATCCTCCAATCTCCAGCTACTTTATTAAAAAACAATTCAGGCCTGGAAAGGAGGGGAGTTTGGGGGAGAATGGATACATGTGTATATGTAGGGCTAAGTCTCTCTGCTGTTCACCTGAAACTATCACAACATTGTTAATTGGCTATACTGCAACACAGAATAAAAAGTTAAAAAAAATCAGTTGAGTAAGACTAAACAATGATAGAAGCTTCAGTTGTGAGAATAAATTGGAGTGTCCTTAGAAGGCTGTTTGGGCTGTGTGAGATTCGGTGGTGTGGGGTGCATGTGTGTGGAGGAGATGTTGTTGCCTGACAGCTGTTCTGGATATGCTCAAATTATGACAAAATGTTTGGCCTCTTTTCAAGATCCAACTGCATGTGTATGACAAGTGGAAAAACAAAATACAATGAAATTGACAACCTTGGGTGAGCCATAACTTTGATCTGAAGGCAATTCTCAAAGTGAAGTTGCAAAAGTGGTTTTAGCATCAGCAGGGCTTTTAGGGTGTGTGTATGTAGCTGCCTAGAGGGTTGCCTTAAGGGGAGTACTGATTTGGTGAATGAGCTATGGAGCTTAACTTGATCATCAACAAAGAGATGGCTTATTTTTAATTTTTAATTAAAGGAATTGAAACATCAGAGGGAAGGCCATCTCTTCTCCAAGCGCTCTGGCTTCCTAAAACGTGGAGTTGGTGGAGAAGGTATTAAACTGCTTGGACCTTGGGTCACCTGGAAGGAACTATACCTCTGTTGCTGCCTGCATACATTTTTCATGATTAGAAAGCCATGGCCATTATCTATTTTAACAAAAATTATGTGAGTCTGTAAGGAGGTGTGGTTGAACCCTCACAGGGGATCAGGGTGTTTCTGGCATGAGGAAGAGTCACGGTTCAGGTCAGAAAATGATAAAACAAGGGAGAGAATGAAATGATTTCAAGTGTGAATTAATTCTATTCATCTAGTGCTTGGTCTGAAGCATGGATGAAGGTATCAAGATGTTTCAAAGGGGACTAGCAGTGTCAGGACCTACTATGGCAGTTTTTTTGTGGAAAGACGTTAGAAGTTAGAAGTGAGTAGCAGAAACAGGCGTGATGGGCTGCCAAGGGGGTACTCCCTCTGAGACTTGGGTATAGTTGTCTCAGTTGGTGGGGCAGTAACTGTGAGCCCTGGGACCCAGCATACCCAAGTAGGATCAGAATCCAGATTCTTCGTGTTTCTTGCTTTCTTTGGACTTTCTTCATTTTAAATGAAAGGATTTTGGAAGCTTGAATTATGCTAAGGGGGACCAATGGAGAAGGCAATGGCATCCCACTCGCGTACTCTTGCCTGGAGAATCCCATGGACGGAGGAGCCTGGTAGGCTGCAGTCCATGAGGTCGCTAGGAATTGGACATGACTGAGAGACTTCACTTTCATTTTTCACTTCCTTGCATTGGAGAAGGAAATGGCCACCTACTCCAGTATTCTTGCCTGGAGAATCCCAGGGATGGGGGAGCCTGGTGGGCTGCCATCTATGGGGTTGCACAGAGTTGGACACAACTGCAGTGACTTAGCAGCAGCAGCAGCAGCAGGGGGACCAATCATGTTGTAAGGGAAACAACTCACTGTAGGGCATTGAAGTGATAGTCATGGCCATTCAAATCAGAGAATTTGAAGGGAAAGGTCAAAGCAAAGGGAACAAATCAAGGCTAAGGCTCTTTCACGTTTCTCATCACACCTGGAGATTTGTCTTCTCAAGCTAAAAATCTCAAGTGGGCAGTTCCAGTTTTAGTTCTATTAGGAAAGCTGAGATTCCTTTATAAGTTCTCACATCTTCAGTTGAAAGTCAGACCAATTCCATCTCCAGTACTTAGCCTGATGAAAACCACACCCAAAGATTATTGTTTGTATGCAGTTCTCTTTCACTGATGCATCTCTTCATAAAGTACATCAGCAGGAGGGCTGTTCAGTTGATCCAGTTTGAATAGTGGTTGGCATCACTGTCCTGGATCCAGCTTGTACTGGCTCCCGAGAGCTGACCGTGTAAGTCTCTTTCCAATGCTTCATTCAGTGATGTCACATGGGTAGCTTGAAACTGACCATGGTGGGCGTATTTACACCACAGAAATCGTCACTTTGTGTAAAGCTAGGCTTTCCCCCTGAAGACCTGAGTATTAAACATTTACCAGTACAACACCTGTCCTAGTGGTTTTTACACTTTTAATAGAAGGAAAAAATAAAATAATTTTCTATGGTTCCATAAGGGACAAAATTAAAAAGCAACCCCAATTTTTGGTTATTTGGTTAGTGGCTTAATTTCACTCACACATCAAAGAAGTTACTTGAGTCAAGATATTATCAGCCATTTCAGAATGTTCTAGATATCTTTGTGTCATATTTCTTTGGATAACATGATAAAATATTTGCAGTATTTTTTGAAGTCAGAGAACATGACTTAGATCTTAACATACTCTCTTTCAGGTGAACGAGAGCAGATAAGTTACATTCTCCAAGCTTCAGGTTCCTCACCTATAAAATGAGAATAAAATTGATTTTACTTGTGAGGCAGCTTTGTAATTAAGGACCAGTTTACTTTTTCCTAGAATGAATGAGTGTGCTTTTTTTTTTTTTTTTAAAGCTATTATGGTATCAAACAATAGCCAAGTATTTGGTTGACCAAACCCTTCCTTTTCTGATGGTTGATGAAAAAGTCTTTTAAGTCTCAGATGAATGACTGTTTAGTATTAACACTGGCATCACGGCAACAGTGTGTGCTTATCCCATTGCAGATTGTTGCCCTGTGCAATGGAGGATAATAGAATATAAATACACATGGTTTACAGGGCCATAGAAACAAAGAAGGGAAGCTTTTCTACACTCATTTCCCTCTTTCTCCACCCAGTCCTTTTCTCAGACTGAGCTTCCTTCTTCAACCTCTCTGGAGTATAAGTGCTGATAACGGTCTAAATATGGGCGTGCACTTTAGTGGGAATGCCTGCTCTGGATCAAAGCTGTATCATCCAACCGCGAGTTCAAGGATTTCTGACTTCCTCTCTTATCTTTGGAACTCTGCTCCCTGTTACCCACGCCCATCTCTAGCCCCTACTTTTAGTAGTAATCCCATTGCATCATTCTCTGTTCTCCGGCTTTGTGGGTGGTTGATCCATACGTCACCTTCTCCGTCTATACATTATAGTGTTGGTGTTTCCTTCACTTTGAAATCAGTATGGACAATGGGTTCTTCTGTGGTCTTGTAATTATTTCATTTGTGTTTATCTTGCATTGTACACTGACTGTAAACTCTCGTATGTCTTCTCTACAACCTTTCTGAGCTTTTGTTTCCTCATTTATAAAAAGAAAAAAAGAGGATACTAATACTTATTTTTCAGAATTTTGTGGATGAAATGAAATGATGCGTGATGTGTATAAGAACCCTTAGTATGATTCCTGGCATTTATAAGTGCTCAGCAAATGTCACTTCCTCATCTTCCTTTGCTGCTCTCCTTCATGCCCAAGACAAGGTTGTTGCCAAAGAAGCATTCAGCTGATTCAGCTGAGTTAATGATCATAATGTTCCTATAGATCTGAAAGAGATGGGAATACCAGACCACCTGACCTGCCTCTTGAGAAATCTGTATGCAGGTCAGGAAGCAACAGTTAGAACTGGACATGGAAAAACAGACTGGTTCCAAATAGGAAAAGGAGTATGTCAAGGCTGTATATTGTCACCCTGCTTATTTAACTTATGTGCAGAGTACATCATGAGAAACGCTGGGCTGGAAGACGCACAAGCTGGAATCAAGATTGCCGGGAGAAATATCAATAACCTCAGATATGCAGATGACACCACCCTTATGGCAGAAAGTGAAGAGGAACTCAAAAGCCTCTTGATGAAAGTGAAGGAGGAGAGTGAAAAACTTGGCTTAAAGCTCAACATTCAGAAA
>NW_011494897.1:2234348-2242500 GCF_000754665.1 Bison bison bison
TGTGAGTCTGGGTGAACTCTGGGAGTTGGTGATGGACAGGGAGGCCTGGCATGCTGTGATTCATGGGGTCGCAAAGAGTTGGACACGACTGAGCGACTGAACTGAACTGACTGAACTTCTTCAGTATTGGTGTTTCTTTTTGTGTTGAGGGACTTCTATTAGCAGAACACTCTGGTCTCACATCTTCCTTGGGAAGGAGTGCCTTCTTGGAGAATAAATTTGGGATGAGGAAGTGAAGAAATTTGGAGGAGGAAGAGGATGAGGCAGTAGGTCAAGTTTTTTTTTTTTTTGGCCTGGTCTGTCTCGGATAGTGGGGAAAGATGGGGGATAGAGAGGAGCTTTAGCTGCTGAGTCCATTTTGACCTGCTCTTTCATGCTGAAAGTTTTACAGGGACAACCTCCCAAATGAGGAGGCCTGTGTTTTTTCAACCTTATGTGTGATGGCTTCTGAGACTCAGTAACAAAGGGTTTATTGTTGTTGCATATGTAAGCCATGTTCTCCAATACGAGACTGATAAAAAATGAAGGTGGTATTTTCGATCTCCAACTAAAATCAATTTAAATTCAATTTATTTGTGCCTCTCAATTGATTCTGAACTTGGGTATGGAAAATAGGTTTTTTTGTTTGCTTTTTGGTTTTTACTCTGTCCTTTTTCTATCCCCAGCAATGTGTTCTTCCAGTTTGTGGAATAGAAAATGATATCAATGCAACAGCATCTTGTTTCTGCTATTCTGCCTCTAAAAGTTTCTTTCATATGGATTCACATATGTTTCAGAATCAGTGGAGACATCGTTAAATCATTTTTATAGTTCGGAGCACCCTTCTTTATCTTCATTCCATAAAGATGAATCTTTTTCATTTGATATCTCTCAAATTTTTGGTGCATTTCTACAAAATGGATCTGTTTTGATTTCTGTTTTGTTTTTTTTTTTAATCTCAATTTTTATATTACTTAAAAATCCTTTTTCCTCATTGTCATCCTTCACCAAATGACAAGATTTCACTATGGAACATAATTATAGGCCAATGTTGTCAGCTTTTGAGTGATTATAAATTGCTAACGTAGGCTCTTTTGTTCATTTCCCTTGGTTATGACTCTGGATCTATGCGTAGGGTCACAGAGAAGAGAGAATAGGAAGGAGGTGATGAGTAAATAAAAGTCAGAAGTGAAGATGGACAGCCAAGTAGACTTGTGACTGGGGGTTGGAAGAGAGGGTTTGTCCACTTGCCAAGCTGCTTTTCTCATTCCATTGATCATCTTCATGTGACACTAGTAGGGAATGAGTCAACACCAGTTGTTGGAAGCAGGAAAGTTAGTCAAGGACAGGGACGTGTCAGTCCCGAGAGACAGATTACATTTTCTGGGATTTTGATGGAAAGAAAGTTTGACAATGAGCTGCTGACAAAAGGATACTACGCTTAGCTGAAGGAGAAACACAGGGGATGACATTTGCTTCAGAGCTCATGGGTTTTGTCTGAGAGCACAGCTCAGAGCTGAGGCTGAGGAAATTTACCGTTGACTCCAGAGCAGTTGGAGTGGTTGGCATTGTTGACAGTTTTTTTTTTTTTTTTTTCTTTCAGAACCACAGTTTTGTCCATTCCTTATAGGATCTAGTCACTTTTTTTAATTGAGGGAGAAAAGGAACAGGCTAAACTTACTCCATCTTGAAAAAGAAGGAAACCCCATCTTGCACTTTCAGTGAGCTTTGGACTACATGCCTGGTAGCCCTGGGGATAACATACCTATGGCCGAACTGGCCTCCCAGACTGATGAACACCAGATTCCATACCAAGCTATCCCGTCGCCAAAAAGAATGTAATAATCCCCTATGTAGTCAATCACCTTTGTAATCTTTATGGCACCCATGGGTGTAGGCTACAGTGTATAACCAGCTGACCCTTCTGATTATGAATCATGGCTGTAACCTGATTGTATCTCCCTTTAACACTTTCCAGGCTAGGTTTAAGGAATTTGGGGATGTGGGCTTGAGCAGTATGTTTAAGGTATATAAGGTTTTCACAAAAGTCGGTTGGGGTCCTTGGCTAAGAGGAGACTCTGCCTTGGGCCCGCCGGTGTAACAAACTGCACTCCACTATCTGCATTGTCCTTCTGAGTGAGTTTGTTTCCTGGAACGCATGCTACAACATAATGACAGAAATCAGAACACCAATCACAAGAACTCTTGGCCTAACATATATAGTCCATCTTCAGATTTTCACATCATATGTCCTGTCCATGGGAAACCAACAAGAATGCATTCTCAGGCTTCTATTAATTAATCAGTTTAATAACAGTTTATTCTTTTGACATTCTCTAGACCCCTGGCATTGTGCTTGATAACGAGAATATAAGAAATCAATTCACCATGTCTTTTGGTCTGATCTTGAGAAAACTCACAGGCTATGGGGACAGCAGATATGCAAACAGATAAACCACAAACTTACACAAATTAGGAGAGTACAGAGGGGAGAGCAACTCATTTCTCACACGCCATGAGAATGTGCCTGGTGTGGCTTTTCCAGGCAAAAGGGTAGACAGAAATCTGAGCTGTTTCTGAAAACTGTGTGTGATTTGAGCTTCATTCGAATTTGCCCTGCCTGCTTGATCTCGACCTGAGTGAACTGCATGGAGTGCATCAGCGTGAAGCCGGTCTGAACATAAATGATTTCATTATCTCAGTAATCACTCTATAATCCAAATAAGCATGTCATAGAAAGATAGATGGCTGTGAAGAAATTGCCTGAAAGAAAAAAAAAAGAGAGATGGTAGAACTACAGTTGCTGATGGTATTTCATTTTTCAAATATATTTGTAAACCATGCACAAGCTTATCTGGGTGACCTTCTTGTAAGTAGCAGAGGCTGATGCTAATTCTGTGGTGTCTGGGAGTGGTGAGGTTTCGGTTCTTTGAGCCCAGGGGGAGAAAGAGAAGGTTTCCATTCTCCAGATAACTTCTTATCAGATGCAGAGTTGGAAGTACCCTGATAAATCTGCCTCTAAGCTAAACATCCGCTGAATTCTGTGCTCCCATGGGAAATTCCTCCCCTTGAGAACTTGGTCTTTTTATTTGCTTTTCAAACCTCAATTACTGAATGGTACAATTCCTGGAAGCATCTTGACAGCATGAATTGATTATGAAGATGGTGTAATTAGCACTAAAGTTCCGGTGCATTAGGTCATTAAGTTCTTCCTTGTGAAAGGAGTGGTTGGGACATTTGTTGAAAGGATGATGACATGAAAGAAACACCATTTCTCCTCAAATCTGCTAAGATCACCACAGTATTACCTCCAAGGGGCTTGCACAAGAGAGAAGATGTTTTTTACAGATTGTTCTGAAGTCAGTGTTTCCACAAGTAGCCATTGATTATGGAGATGACCTTTCAACATGCTGCTTTATTTTTGTGGTTGTAATAATGTGGCAAGTCATTTGAAATGTGGGAGGCAAGGCACAGCCCTGTGATCAGAACACTGGGCAGACAAGCGGGGAGCAATTGTACTGGGTTCCAAACAGTGCACTGGCTTTCTGGGTGGTACTAGTGATAAAGAATCTGCCAATGCAGGAGATGCAAGAGTTGCAGGTTCAACCCCTGGGTCAGAAAGATCCCCTGGAGTGGGAAACGGCAACCCACTCCAGTATTCTTGCCTAGAAAATTCCATGGATGGGAGCCTGGCGGTCTACACTCCATGGAGTTGCAAAGAGTCAGACATGACTGAGCGCCCGAACACGTGAGCAACAAACGGTGCACATGTGGTCTCATTTCATCCTCACAATTGCCGGTTAGATATCATGGCTCCTAAGGAAGCTGAGGCAGCAATAAATTAACTGAGTCACAGCAAGTGGAACGGACACTGAACTTGGAATATGAATCTCTCATTTCTTTGTAATGTAAGCTTGGGCAAGTTATTTAATCTCTAGCCTCTGTGTCTAATATCTTAGCTGAATAATAATAACAAAAAAAGTGAAGTGAAAGCGTTAGTCACTGAGTCATGTCCGACTCTTTGTGACCCCATCTACTGTAGCCTGCCAGGCTCTTACATTCGTGTGGTAGTAGTTAATAATTTATTAAAGTCTTTCATAGTCATTATGTCATTTATTCCCCACCACATGCCGGTTCAGTAGCTCGGGAGATGGTACAAAACAGCGGAAAATGCTTGAATTGTGTCGACTAAAAAAGAGGTACAACTTGAGAGTCATGAATTAAGTTTTATTTGGGGCAAAATGAGGACTGCAGCCTGGGAGGCAGCATCTCAGATAGCTCTCAGAGGCTGCTCCAAAGACGTAGTGGGGGAAAGTCAGTATATAAGGTTTTGGTGAAGGGGGAGTTTAGTACCATGAAGCACTCATTTTACAAAAGGTTTTTGGTTAGTCATGAGGATCTGATGTCACCATGAAGGGATTTAGTCCTTCTCTAGATTTGAGGAGATGCAAGGCTTGAGATCATAAAATCTGTTCCTAAAAACATCCATCGAAAGACCTGTCCCATCAGATTCCCTGGAGCACAGAGAGCCTCACTCCACTTTGAATTCCCTCAGGGTTGTTGAAGGTCAGCAGCTTTAGCAGCATGGGGTTCAGTCTCTGTAGAGGCAGACGGCAAATGCCTTTGTTGGTCACTTTTTGGCAATGCCCTTGGTAAGTGCCAATTTGTAGTTGACAGCTGTGATGTGAGAGCGTCCTGAGTTCAAATCCTGATTCTGCCTTTAATCTGTTTTTTTTTTTTTTTTAAATTGAGGTGCATTTGATTTACAATATTGTATTAGTTTCTAATGTACAGCAAATTGATTCAGTTTTATATATAAATATTTTTCATATTCTTGTCCATTATGGTTTATTACAGGATACTACTGAATAAATTTCCCCATGGTATATACTAGAAACTTACTGTTTATTTTATATATGTGTGTGTGTATATATATATACATATGTATATATATAATATATATTAGCTTATATCTGCTAATTCCAAACCCTTAATTTATACTTCCTCCACTCTCTTTCCCCTTTGGTAACCATAAATTTGCTTCCTATGTCTAACATGCTTTTTTTCAGATTCAATCTCTTATTCAGTAAAATGGGTCTAATGTAATGCATATCTTGTGGCATTTTTGTGAGATCTGAAAGGAGCTTGGTAAAGCATTCTCAACGGAGGCATCCTGCCTCTGGCATTCTAGCTCCATGACCTTGTGCGGCCACTGCCTGTCTGTTTCCTGTGTGCTAAGTCGCTTCAGTCATGTCCGACTCTTTGCAACACTATAGACTGTAACCCACCAGGTTCCACTGTCCATGGGATTCTCCAGGCAAGAATACTGGAGTGCGTTGCCGTGCCCTCCTCTGGGGATCTTCCTGACCCAGGGATCAAGCCTGACTCTCTTATGTCTCCTGCGTTGCCAGGCAGGTTCTTTACCACTAGCACCACCTGGGAAGCCTGTCTGATTCATAGTCCCTGTTAATCATCCTTATTTCACAGGCACATGAGATGCTGCTCCTGACAGTGCTTTGTAATGTTATATAGCTAAAGAAATCTTTTTCCTAATATGGAATCTGGGGCATCAGGTTATGGATTCAGGGCTGTTTGTGTGAGGGCAGTGGGCCTGGATGTCAGTAGCTTTCAAAGTTGAGTCCTGTCTCATGCAGAGCTGAGCAAGCTTCACCTTTCACCAAGCTGTTTCCATTGTTCATCTCACTAGTGCAGTGCTTCTCTGCACCTGGGAACTGCCCAGACTTACTGTAAGGAATCTGTAAGTCGATACGCATAGATATTTTTCTAGCCAATGAACTTTAAGAGTGGGTTTCCTATAATTGCGCTCACCAAAGTTTTTGATGTTAAAATAGAAGCCCTATGATGAAAAATGTTATTGATACAAGCCATTGTGCTTGAGTGAGGAGTCTTTGTTGGTTAAGAATTGAGGCTTCAGTTCAGTTCAGTCGCTCAGTCATGTCTGACGCTTTGCAACCCCATGAATTGCAGCACGCCAGGCCTCCCTGTCTATCACCAACTCCCGGAGTTTACCCAAACTCATGTCCATCAAGTCGGTGATGCCATCCAGCCATCTCATTCTTTGTCATCCCCTTCTCCTCCTGCCCCCAATCCCTCCCAGCATTAGGGTATTTTCCAATGGGTCAGTTCTTCGCATGAGGTGGCCAAAGTATTGGAGTTTCAGCTTCAGCATCAGTCCTTCCAATGAACATCCAGGACTGATCTCCTTTAGGATGGACTGGTTGGATCTCCTTGCAGTCCAAGGGACTCTCAAGAGTCTTCTTCAATGCCACAGTTCAAAAGCATCGGGAGAAAATAATAGCAAATGAAGCAACTGACAAACACTAATCTCAAAAATATACAAGCAACTCCTACAGCTCAATTCCAGAAAAATAAACAACCCAATCAAAAAATGGGCCAAAGAACTAAATAGACATTTCTCCAAAGAAGACATACAGGTGGCTAACGAACACATGAAAAGATGCTCCACATCACTCATTATCAGAGAAATGCAAATCAAAACCACAATGAGGTACCATTTCACGCCAGTCAGAATGGCTGCGATCCAAAAATCTACAAGCAATAAATGCTGGAGAGGGTGTGGAGAAAAGGGAACCCTTTTACACTGTTGGTGGGAATGCAAACTAGTACAGCCACTATGGATAACAGTGTGGAGATTCCTTAAAAAACTGGAAATAGAACTGCCTTATGACCCAGCAATCCCACTACTGGGCATACACACAGAGGAAACCAGAATTGAAAGAGACACATGTACCCCAATGTTCATCGCAGCACTGTTTATAATAGCCAGGACATGGAAGCAACCTAGATGCCCATCAGCAGATGAATGGATAAGAAAGCTGTGGTACATATACACAATGGAGTATTACTCAGCCATTAAAAAGAATACATTTGAATCAGTTCTAATGAGGTGGATGAAACTGGAGCCTATTATACAGAGTGAAATAAACCAGAAAGAAACACCAATACAGTATACTAACACATATATATGTAATTTAGAAAGATGGTAACAATAACCCTGTATACGAGATAGCAAAAGAGACACTGATGTATAAGACAGTATTTTGGACTCTGGGGGAGAGGGAGAGGGTGGATGATTTGGGAGAATGGCATTGAAACATGTGTAATATCATATATGAAACGAGTTGCCAGACCAGGTTCCATGCATGATACTGGATGCTTGGGGCTGGTGCACTGAGACGACCCAGAGGGATGGTATAGGGAGGGACGTGGGAGGGGGGTTCAGGATGGGGAACACATGTACACCTGTGGTGGATTCATGTTGATGTATGGCAAAACCAATACAATATTGTAAAGTAATTAACCTCCAATTAAAATAAATATTTATATTTTAAAAAAATTAAATAAAAAAAAAGCATCAATTCTTTGGTGCTCAGCTTTCTTCACAGTCCAACTCTTACATCCTTACATGACCACTGGAAAAACCATAGCCTCGACTAGACGGACCTTTGTTGGCAATGTCTCTGCTTTTTAATAAGCTATCTAGGTTGGTCATAACTTTCCTTCCAAGGAGTAAGCGTCTTTTAATTTTACAGCTACAATCACCATCTGCAGTGATTTTGGAGCCCCCCAAAATGAAGTCTGACACTGTTTCCACCAAGAATTGAGGCTTAGTTACCTTTATATCCTAGGGCCTAGCATAATGTATTAGGAACTTAATAAATATTCAATATGGAGAAGGAAATGGTAACCCACTCCAGTACTCTTGCCTGGAAAATCCCATGGGAGGAGGAGCCTGGTAGGTTACAGTATATTCAATAACTAGCATGAATTAAACAGTGAATGATTTGCAGGGCAGAAATAGAGATGCTGATGTAGAGAATGGGCTTGTGGACACTGGGCGGGGACAGGAAGAAGAGGGTGGGATAAATTGAAAGAGAAGCATTGACATAAACACACTACTAAGTAGACGCTTGCTCCTTGGAAGGAAAGCTATGACCAACCTAGACAGCATGTTAAAAAGCAGAGACATTGCTTTGTCAACAAAGGCCCGTTTAGTTAAGGCTATGGTTTTTACAGTAGTCCTGTATGGTTCTGAGAATTGGACTATAAAGAAAGCTGAGCACAGAAGAATTGATGCTTTTGAACTGTGGTGTTGGAGAAGACTCTTAAGAGTCCTTTGGACTGCAAGGAG
>NW_011494897.1:2242600-2242746 GCF_000754665.1 Bison bison bison
TTAGGATGGACTGGTTGGATCTCCTTGCAGTCCAAGGGACTCTCAAGAGTCTTCTTCAATGCCACAGTTCAAAAGCATCGGGAGAAAATAATAGCAAATGAAGCAACTGACAAACAACTAATCTCAAAAATATACAAGCAACTCCT
>NW_011494897.1:2242846-2298786 GCF_000754665.1 Bison bison bison
GGACTGCAAGGAGATCCAACCAGTCCATCTTAAAGGAGATCATTCCTGAGTGTTCATTGGAAGGACTGATGCTGAAGCTTAAACTCCAATACTTTGGCCACCTGATGTGAAGCACTGACTCATTTGAAAAGACCCTGATGCTGGGAAAGACTGAAGGGGACTATGGAGGATAGATGGCTGGATGGCATCACTGACTCAATGGACATGAGTTTGAGTAAACTCTGGGAGTTGGTGATGGACAGGGAGGCCTGGTGTGCTGTGGTCCATGGGGTCACAAAGAGTTGGACATGACTGAGCAACTGAACTGAACTGAACTGGAATATAAAACAGATAACTAGTGGACAGCCACTGTATAGTACAGGGAGCTCAGCTGAGTGCTCTGTGATGACTTATAGGGGTGGGATGTGGGGGGATAGAGCGAAGTCCAAGAAAGAGGGGACATATATGCATGTATAGCTGATTCACCTTGTTGTTCTGCAGAAACTAACACATTATAAGGCAATTATACTTCAACTGAAAAATAAATTAAAAAAAAATTAAGACAAAAAATGAATGAATGTGGTTTTCTCATCGACAATGCTATAGCTCTGTTCCCCATTTTGGAAGCCTGTAGAGTTCAGGTGTGGCCAACCTGATCTCTGGCTTCTTTTGCCTTTTCATATGGGCTGGTCTGCTTCTGTTTATGGGGCTCTTTGTTTGAAGAGTATCCTGCTCTCTTGGAGTCCTTTGTCTCATAGACTTTTTCCTTTACAGGATGATGGTATCATCTGATAAACCAGTTCTTAAACATTCCATCTCCTCCAAAATGGGAAATGAGCTCATCTTGGTTAAAGCTGTCTACCTGTTATAGTATCTCAATGCTATCCTGTCCCACCATTCCCTTTGTCTTTAGTGTTAAGAGGAAGAAGAAATGCGGCAGCCCCAAGTGATCCACGGGAAATATCTCAGAAGTTTTCATCACTTAACTTAGCTATTATCACCTCTCCTGGAAAAGAACCTTAGGCAAAATGTGAGAAAGTGGCCCCTTAAGTGGAAAACATGAAGAGAGGGGAAAAAATGAGATCAGAGCAAAATGAATATAGCACAAAACTCCAAAGTGATTCAACTTTCTAAAAAGTAAAGTGATGATAGCTACAGGGAGTGCTGTGATTGTGGGTTATTTTCTGAAACCCCAAACAAAGGATTTGGAAAGCTGAAAAGCAAATCTGTCTCTTATGCTTCCCCAGAGACCTTGCAGGGAGAGCTAATGTCTGCAGCTATGTTGAGAAGGTCACCTATTAAACAAGAACCTTGTGTGCCGGATTCAGGTGGGGCTAGCATACAAGGTCATGGACACTCACGAGTCAAAATGTTCCCGAATGTGGAGTGTCTATAGCCAGTTAGACTCTGATTAAATTTCTTCTGCAATTAGAATAAAATCCTTCTCTCTAAAGACTCTAGAGACATAACCAAATACTAGACAGGAGTGTTCCAGTGGATCTGAAAATGATTCCATACATTTGAATGGCAGATCCATATATTCTAAGTCATGTTCTTAGAAGCAGATTTGTGTTATTCAAATGCTCACATGTTCTTTTCTGGGTGGGTGGCTGTGCAGTATATATGTGTGAAATTTGGATTTAAGCACATGGTCTAGGAACCCAGTACCAGGACTGGGTGACTCAGGCAGGATTCTAGGGGTAGAGACCAGGAATTTGATGGAATTTAGGAGATAACAGGACTTCCCTTGTGACTCAGATTGTAAAGAATATTCCTGCAGTGTAGGAGATCTGGGTTTGATTCCTGGGTTGGAAAGATCCCCTGGAGAAGGGAATGGCTACCCACTCCAGTATTCTTGCTAGGAGAATTCCATGGACAGAGGAGCCTGGTGGGCTACAGTCCATAGGGTCACAAAGAGTTGGACATGACTAAGTGATTAACACTTTCAGTAGCTAAGAACATGACTTTAGCATCAGATAAGCTTCCCTCGGTCACCTACTATTTACACGGCAGAACACAACTTAAGTAAACCTATTGCCTTACATAAGTAAGATGGAGATAATAATATCTACACCACAACATTGTGTAAGGATTAAATTAAATCAAGCATGTGAGAAGTATCCTGAACTGAACTTAACCAGGGTCAAGTGGTGGATGTTGTTATCATTATTCTCCAATTGGAGAGTCAGTGGAAGGGATATGGGCATATAGTGTGATAGGAAATGACCAAGAAACTGGTCTCTTGCTGCCTTGTATTCTCTTCTCATAGGGAACCATCTTCCCAGTGACCAATGCACTTGACTGTTGGAAATGGAGTTTAGGTTCAAAGGGGAACCCCAAATGTGTTGAAATAATGTACTTCAGCAACAAGATTTTATATTTTCTCTTCTATCATTGGTTTGAGTGATTTAAGTTTGGTGAGCTGCTTTAGGAAATTTATCATACTTTTTTTTTTTTTGGCAAATGAATTCCAAGCTATAGACAACTGGAATACAACTTACTTGTGTGCTGGGGATTTTCAATACTGGGGGAAAGAATTTTAATTGTGTTGGAAGTCAGTACTCATTACTCCTGGTGAAATTAAGCAAATCCTTTAGAAAATTTCTAGTGCTCTGGCAATATGACTGGCAAGGAATCTCAGGGTTAGGGTTAGGGCTATGGGGCTTCAGATCAGTCAGCCTTTCTCTTTCTTTCTCCATCTCCACTTCTTTCTGTTTCCTGTCCCAGGATCTTAGGTATTTTTCTGGGTCAAGGAACCTACTTGGAAGGTGCGAACTTCCATTCAGGGCTACTGCTTTGATGCAGCCTTTTCAAAATGTTAATATACCAGTTTTAGTAAAGAGATATTTTACAGCATCCAGTTTGTCCCCACATAGATTAAGGCTGTAAGATTTCCCATTTCTACCATTGCCTGTTTTCTCCTCAGCTTTACCAGTAATAGGTATTATTGTTATTTTAGTTTTTCTCAGCTTGATCAATCTCAAGTGCTACTTTCCTGTCCTTGCTAATGAGTTTATGCCTGTCTCCACACATTTGATGGCTTTTTGAAATTGTTCTTCTCTGGAGAGTGTATGAATTTCATCCCACTGTTCCTGTAATTTTTCAGTAGGCTTGACATTTTCCTAGATGTTGGAAAGAGAAGCATTGAGTATAGAAGAAGAAGAATTAGAGACTGTGCACACATTTTTTGGGGTATCGAGTGCGCAAATAAGGGATTGAAAGCACAATAGATGCGCTGCTTTAGATGGAGCACATCATTAATAAAAGGCAGAAAAGCTGAGTGTGTTGGTCCAGATGTCTGCAGGTGTTGGTAGAGATGGTAGTGTGAGTCTGTTGAAATATTTTCTGATTTTTCAGTTTTCTCACTGAAGTGGGAAATAAGATTGTCAGCTGAGCATAAGGCTGTGTGAGGAAGTATTAGAGGCTAAAGGAGAGAGAAGGGGAAATATGAGGAAGTGAGAGCACCCGGGAAATCTAGTATGATTACCAAGCAGCACTGAGGGGCTGCTTGAATTACAGTGACAAACGAGCTAGTGACCAAGTCAGAGTAGCTAGTTTGCAGAGTGTTTTTCATTAGTCATGCTCAGATACTGGATACAGGTAAGAGCATAAGAGTTGGAGTGTTGGATTTAGTCAGGGTTGTATTCTAAGAAAGTATTTGCAAAATCAGAGAAGGCAAGATTGTTGAAGGTATGTGCAAGGACATGATTAAAATGATTGATCTTGGAGTAAAGCTGGGAGAGGGGTGAAGGCCAATGAAAAAATTGTATGACCAATGGATTAGTGATCCTGTTCTGGGGCATAATGGTAGGACATGAGTACCAAAGAGAATGAGCTAGAAAGATCAGAGGTGGTGGTCAGAGAGTGGGAACTATGACAAGGGATTTATGGAGGGTTTATAGGTATTGCCAGTATTGAATCACTCTTACATTTCTGGGATAAACCTTCCTTAGTCATAGTATATTATTCATTTGAAGATTGCTGTATTTCTATTTTATTCAGATGTTTTGCTTTTATATTTAGAAGTGAGATTATTTTTATACACTTGATATGTTCCGATCTTAGAGATATCCTGATTTCATAAAGTGAATTGGGAAGCATAATTTCTATGGCTAGAGCAGTATAAATAGCATCAAAGTTACCTGTTCTGTAAAGATCAGATAAAGCTTAGCTGTTGACCGATCCATCCTGTGCCCTTGTCCATAGTAGATTTAAATTACCTTTACCATTCATTCTAGGCTATTATTCTATTCAAGTTTTCCTCACTTAAAAAAATATTTTTATATTACAAGCAAATCATTTCTGTCTTAAGGATTTGAACATTTGTTGGCACAATTTTGTATGAAATGTTGTCTTATAATTCTTTTGATCTCTCCTGAATTTGTGATTTTTAATCCTTTTTCTCTCTCTTTTTTTTTTTTTAAATGAAGTATAGTTGATTTACAGTATTTCATTAGTTTCAGGTGTACATCCTAATGATCCAATATTTTTATAGACTGTACTCCATTTAAAGTTACTATAAAATATTGGCTGTGTTACCTGTGCTATACAATATATTCTTATTTTTATCCCTTTTCTCAATCCTAATCTTGTCTACTAATGCTATAATCAACTATACAATGGTATTCCTTATTTTATCTTGTTTTCCAAAAATAAACTGTTATATATCATGTCTACCAATTTTATTTTCTCATTCACTAGTAACATATTTTAGATTTATTAACTCACTCTTCCTATATGTTTTTAATTGATTTTAATGGTCTATTTTTAATTTGGTAATATGTGAACTGTGAACTTAGTTCTTCTGTTTTAAATCTGTTTTTAAATTTTGAAGGCATTTAAAGCTATGATTAAGCTTTTGTTTGGAGAAGGCAATGGCAACCCACTCCAGTACTCTTGCCTGGCAAATCCCATGGACGGAGGAGGCTGGTAGGCTGCAGTCCATGGGGTCGCTAAGAGTCGGGCATGACTGAGCGACTTCACTTTCATTTTTCACTTTCATGCATTGGAGAAGGAAATGGCAACCCACTCCAGTGTTCTTGCCTGGAGAATCCCAGGGGCGGCGGAGCCTGGTGGGCTGCTGTCTCTGGGGTCGCACAGAGTTGGACACGACTGAAGTGACTTAGCAGCAGTAGCAGCAAGCTTTTGTTAAGAGCTGACTCACTAGAGAAGACTCTGATGCTAGGAAAGATTGAAGGCAGGAGAAGTGGATGACAGAGGATGAGATGGTTGGATGGCATTACCAACTCAAGGGACATGAGTTTGAGGAAGCTCTGGGAGATGGTGAAGGACAGGGAGGCCTGGTATGTTGCAGTCCGTGGGTTCATAAAGAGTTGGACACGACTGAGCGACTGAACAATAACAACAATTATCATAGGATTTAATATGAATGGTACTCCTTTTCGAGAAGGCAATGGCACCCCACTCCAGTACTCTTGCCTGGAAAATCCAAGCAGCAGCAGCAGTACTCCTTTTCATTACTCTTCAGATAGTTTGTGAATTAGATTTCCCCTTTGAACAAATTATTATCTAGGTATTTGTAAATACACTTCTATATAATTAATTAATTAATTTTTTTTGTCATGCTGCGCAGCATTTACGGTCTTAGTTCCCCAGGGATTGAACACATGCCTCCTGCAGTGGAAGCTCAGAGTCTCAACCGCTGGACAACTGGATAAGTCCTTGGCATCAACTTTTTATTATTTGTAATTTTATTGTATTATTATCAGAAAATGTGGTCTGTAAAATTTCTATTATATTCAATTTTTTACACTTTTCTTTTCTGGTCAAATACATAATTTTCTTTTGCAAATGTCCCACAAATACATGGAATGAATATATGATCTTTATTCAAGGGATTTAAGATTCTACTGTACCTAAACCAAGTATTACTTAATTTGCTTAAGTTATTTATACCTTCATTAGTGGATAGGTTCAATTTTTATTAAAATCTCTTTCTATAATTGTATTTTAGTCAATTTTTTTTGTATTTTAAGCTTTATGTGTTTTCTATATTTAACTGCTATGTTATATGATGCATTTAAGTTTATCACTAGTTTATCTTCTTTATAAGTTGTACCTTTTATTCATATAATGTCCCACATTTGGTTTCATCATATCCTTGACATTTGATTGGCATTTTCTTATGCTTTGCTTTATTGTCAACCATTCATTATCTTCTTTTTAAAAGTGCATTTCTTGTAAATGGAATATAGCTTTATTGTTGTCTGTCTGTCTTTTTTAAATGGGAGAATTTAATCATTTTCTGCTGATTGTAGATACATATATCTGCTTTGTTCTCATATATTGTCTCACTTCTGGATGCTGAACACCCTTAGATGATATTCTACTCTGCAAGGTCATGGAGGCTCAGGTCTGGTTTTAGGTATTTTTGTTGTTCAGTTGCTCAGTTGTGTCTGACTCTTCACTGTCCCATGGACTACAGCACACCAGACTTCCCTGTCCTTTATTATCTCCTGGAGTTTGCTCAAACTCATGTCCATTGAGTCAATGATGCTGTCCAACCACCTCATCCTCTGTTGCCCACTTCTCCTCCTCCCCTCAATCTTTCCCAGCATCAGGGTCTTTTCCAGTGAGTTGGCTCTTCGCATCAGGTAGCTAAACTATTGGAGCTTCAGCATCAGTCCTTCCAATGAATATTCAGGGTTGATTTCCTTTAGGACTGACTGGTTTGATCTCCTTACTGTCCAAGTGGCTCTCAAGAGTCTTCTCCAGCACCAAAGTTCAAAAACATCAATTCTTCAGTGCTCAGCCTTCTTTATGGTCCAACTCTCACATCTGTACGTGACTACTGGAAAAACCATAGCTTTGACTATATAGACCTTTGTGGGTAAAGTAATGTCTCTGCTTTTTAATTGCTGTCTAGGTGTGTCATAGCTTTTCTTCCAAGGAGCAAGTGTCCTTTAATTTCATGGTTGCAGTCACTGTCCACAGTGATTTTGGAGCCCAAGAAAATAAAGTCTGTCACAATGGCTGCAGTTCTGCCAGTAGCAAGGAAGCTATTGAAGCATCATTTCTCCCCAATCTCCTTGCATTTTTCCGACTTTGGGGAAAAGAAATACTCAGTCCATCCCCTTAAGTCCCTTGTAGCTTTTTTTTTTTAATTTTTAATTTTTAAAATTTATTTACTTTAATTGGAGGATAATTACTTTACAATATTGTATTGATTTTGTCATACATCAACATGAATCCGCCACGGGTGTACACATGTTCCCCATCCTGAACCCCCTTCCCACCTCCCCTCCTAGCTTTTTTTAATGCCAACTCTCAGAGAGAAATGCTGGTCTCAGTTCTCTCTGTTTAATTTTATGCAGAGCTCAAGGTTTCACCTGTACCTAGGTGATCATGGATCCCATGGCCTTTGTCTAAAGATATAGATATACGTATATAGTGTAGTTGGGAATGGAGAGATTGGGAGATGATTTGAGGTTGCCATTTTTCTAACTTCTTTTTCATGACTCTGTCACCAATTTTTAAAAATTTTATTTTTTGAATTTTTATTGAAATATAGTTGATTTACAACATCGATAGTTTCAGGTATACAGCCAAATGGTTCAGTAATCTATATATATAATCTTTTAAAATATTTTTAAAAACATTCTCTTCTATAGTAGGTTATTACAAGATATTGAGTATAGTTCCCTGTGCTATACAGCAAGTAGGTCCTTGCAGGTCATCTATTTTATATATAGTAGTGTGTATATTTTAATCTGAAACTCTTAATTTATCCCTCCCCCTTTCTCCTTTGGTAACTATAAATTTGTTTTCAATGTCTGTAAGTCTATTTCTGTTTTATAAATAAGTTCATTTGTATTATTTTTTTTAGATTTCACATAGAAGCAATATCATATGATATTTGTCTTTGTCTAACTTACTCCACTCAGTATGATAATCTCTGGGTCCATCCATGTTGTAGCAAATGGTACTTTTCATTGTTTTTTTAAGGTTGAGCGATATTTCTTTGTATACATATACCATATCTTTGTCCATTCCTCTGTTGATGGACACTTAGGTTACTTCCATTCTTGGCTATAGTAAATTAGCTATAGTAAATTTTGTATATTTCGTATACCACATCTTTGTCCATTCCTCTGTTGATGGACACTTAGGTTACTTCCATTCTTGGTATAGTAAATTAGTGCTGCTATGAACATTGGAGTGAGTATATCTTTTTGAATTATGGTTTTCTCCAGCCGTATGTCCAGCAGTGAGATTGCAGAATCACACGGGAGCTCTATTTTTAGTTTTTAAAAAATTTTTATTGGAGTATAGTTGATTTAAAACGTTGTGTTAATTTCTGCTGTAGAGCAAAGTGAATCAGTTATTCTTACATCCACTCTTCTTTAGATTATTTTCCTATATAAGTCATTACAGAGGATTGAGAAGAGTTTCCTGTGCTATAGAGTAGGTCTTTATTGTTGTTAGTTTTTAGTCACTAAGTCGTGCCTGACTCTTTTGTGACCCCATGGACTGTAGCCTGCCAGACTCCTCTGTCCATGGGATTCTCCAGGCAAGAATACTGGAGTGGGTTGCCATGCCCTCCTTGAGGGGATCTTCCCAACCCAGGGATTGAACCCAGGTCACCTGCATTAGCAGGTGGATTCTTTACCAGTAAACCACCAGGGAAGCCCCAGAGTAGGTCCTTTTTAGTTATCTATTTTATATATAGTAGTGTGTATGTTATTAGTTTTTTAAGGAACCTCCATACTGTTCTCCACAGGAGCTGTACCAACTCACAATCCTGCCAATGGTATTTATATGTCACTAATTTTTGTAATGACAAATTTCCCCTCAGTTTTGACATATTTGGGGCTTAGTTAAGTTTACCACACAATAGGGTTGCATTTTTAGAAAACTCTCAGTAATTTTCACTCCTCTATATGCTTTGGCTCATGTTTGCAAAAAGCATGTATCTGTAAATAGCCTCATAAGAATAATGAACATTAATCAAATGAGAAAGAGCAAGTGGTTTGTTTTTGTGCTCAAGCTGTTTGGCATTAGCTTTTAGAAAATGTTCTCCAACTACTTTATGCCTTCATAGTCTTTATACCATAATCTTTATACCAGTCTTTTACCAAAAGCTAAGGGGCAATGACAAAATGTTCTTCTTTGACTTGGGAATTTTTTCCTCTTTTTCCTATGTTTTGTAGGAATCCCAAGTACTTCTGCTCTGCTCAGTCACTTCAGTCGTGTCCGACTCTGTGCAACCCCATAGAGGGCAGCCTACCAGGCTCCCCGGGTCCCTGGGATTCTCCAGGCAAGAACACTGGAGTGGGTTGCCATTTCCTTCTCCAATGGATGAAAGTGAAAAGTGAAAGTGAAGTCACTCAGTACTTCTACTCTGAGCCTATTCCTGCAGAGACTATGACAATGATTTTTTAAAGTTTAAGTATAGTTGATTTACAATATTATTACTATAATCATTTCAGGTATACAACATGGTTATTCAGTATTTTTATAGATTATACTCAATACAAAATTATTATAAAATATTGACTATATTCTCTATGCTATACATTATAGCCTTGTAACTTGTTACAGTTTATTTAAAATTATGCATCAGAATCACCTGTGGAACTTTAAAGATATCACTGTTGTATTGATTTTAACTCAGTGCCTGTAGAGTTCACAGTTTTTCTTTGCAGGCTCTTAGATGACTGGTATATTCCCAGGGTGTAAGCGTCTCATTATTACTATTTTTTTTTTCCTCTTTCTTATCCCCCCATTCCCTGATCATTGACTTTCATTATCAGTATATTCCAAAGCCTTAACATTTTTTTAAAAAAGAGACCTCCCTGATCTATGAACATACATTGACTTCCCACAGCTACTGTGGTTACTTGTTCTCTAAGATGTGGGCTCAACTGTGGACGCAGACTTTCACTGCGTTGTTGCTAAAAATTGGAGCTAGCGTGAAAGCGGAATGTTTTGTGCAATAAAGTTCCCTTTAAAGCTGTGTCAGATGGTTTCTACCTGTGGCTTTATGTTCATCCAGTCCTCTTCTTTCCTCTTCTCTGTCCCAGGAGGCTGACCTAAGTGGACTACAGCAATAGGCTCCCTTGCTTGATTGGGTTGGGCCCGTAGGAGCCATGATCAGAGAATGAGTTTGGTGTATTCACTCCTCTGGATTCCTCTTTGTGAGAACTTGGAACTGACTGACTGTGACCTCAGTGAAAGTCTCTGCTCCTTTTTACATGGTTTTCTTTGCATGGTATTTTCTCTCCAGGTTCCAGTATCCTCTTCTTCCTTTCTTTCCTCTAGCCTAGGAATAGTGAGGGTTACATGGCAACCTTGTTCTTCCCTGTACCTCACCTATGTCTTTGCAAATAGCACCCATTGTATTGGGTTGGCCAAAAAGTTTGTTTGGGTTTTTCCATAAGATGTTACAGAAAACCTGACCAAACTTTTGGGCCAGGCCAATGATTCAGCCTTCTTTACACTGCCCCATCTCGAGTGTGTCATCTGTTTCCCGACTGGTCCTCACTATTCCCCACAGTAACAATGAGTCTGATCTCCTTAGAGCTTGGTGATCAAGGCAAAATCAGGCCATGTCTAGGATAGTAGATAGTAGATGCCTGGTGTGTTGCCCAGACCTCCTCGCTCAAGACTTATGTACTCATTCCTCCAGCTGTCAAGGGTGTTGGTGGATGAGTTCCCTTCTGGTGACTGTCCTCTGCTGAAGAGAGCTTCCACCATCAATATTATACTCCGTTCCTGGAGTCAGCCTGGATCCAGTGATTGGTCTGATACAATGTAGAGTAAAAAGACATAACTCTTACCCAATTTGGAATGTCTTTTTATGGCCCTTCCAGCTCCAGAGCTCTCTATAGATTGACTGAGGCCTTTGTTGTAACTATATCACAGCTCGCCTTCTCCCTCTGCCCAGTCTGCTTCCTTCTCTGTCCGACAGGAGTTCATTCTGAGCATTCTGACCCGTTAGCCTGCTGCACACAAATCTCTGAGTCAGAATCTGATTCCCAGGGAGTCCAGCCTGTGACAGTATTCTATCTGTCCCCCCTTCCCCCACAACTGTCCCCTTTACAGGTCTCCATCTTGTCCCATTGCTCACATATGCAAACAGACCTGGGGGACCTTGCTCTGAAAGCAGTTTTAACACAAATGAAGGAGCGATAGATACAAGTGTGATCGTTAACTAATGGTGGTGATTCTGGGCATGAGATATGTGGAAGGCTGGGCGAGGTGGGCCTCTTAGGCTCTCTCAAATCTAGAGACATGATTGGTGTGGAAAGAAGAAGGGAAAGGGATGAGAAAGATAAAGGAAAATAGAAAGAGATAGTGGAGATATTTTTGAAGGATAAACTATAAAGATGGATTCAAGCTATTGAACTAAATAAAGTTGATTGTGTACAGACCTATCACCTTCTGAGGTGTCCAATCCAGATTTGCAGAACTGCCCTTGGCTGTGAATGAGACACAGGAGAAGTAAGGGTAAATTTCATTTTCAAACTAAAAATTTGGTTTCTTCCCGGAGAATGCATACTGGAAAACAAAGTTGTCTCTTCCATAAATAGCTTATGGAGACCTCTTGGAGAAAATAGTATACTTTGCCCTTTTAAATTATTAAGCAGAAAAAAAAAAAGAGTGCAATTTTTCATTGTAAAAGGACTCAGAATAGATCACAAAAGGGGCCTCCAATCCAACCCTAGCTCAGTTTGGTTGGATTATCAAGTTTATGAGCAAACCACCAATTTGTCACCAAGAGCAGTTGGTGGCATAGGGTTCTTTCAGCCTGCTGGATATTCTTGGAGGGCAGACAGAGTCCCTAATTCACTGCCTGCTTGAGAAAGCTTTGAAGTCCTTGCCCAAAGATAAAATTCTCCTAGGGACTGTTCTGATGAGATTGCCTCCCACACAGGAGAATGAAGTTTGGCCTAAAAGTGATTTAAGCTGCAGTGTGGGCTTGATTAAGAAAAGCACCTAGTTTATTTCCAGTCAGATTTAATAAACAGCAGTATGCTGTGGCTCTGATTAAAAGCCTGCAAAGCACAAAGTGTTGTTGAAATCTACAAGTGCATGGTGAGGACTGCTTCCTGCAGGTGCTGGGAGGGAGCATTTGGTGTATTTCCCTTCTTCAATTGCCCTTTCTGACTGCATCTGATTGCTATAGTCTACATACTCTAAATACTACAAAACTTGCTTGACTTGCTTGACAGCTATTTAGGAGGGCTTGAGATTTTTTTTTTCCTTAACTGATTTTTCAGTGGAAGGAATGCAGTCATCTCAAGTATAGCTAATGGGTTGATACGACTTTAACCATTTTATGGACTCAGTTTTCTTTATAAGAAAGTTTTCTTTCTTTATAAAGAAAGCTGAATGCTGAAGAATTGATGCTTTTGAACTGTGGTGTTAGAGAAGACTCTTGAGAGTCCCTTGGACTGAAAGGAGACTCAACCAGTCAATCCTAATGGAAATCAGTCCTGAATATTCATTGGAAGGACTGATGCTGAAGCTGAAACTCCAGTACTTTGGCCACCTGATGGGAAGAACTGACTCATTTGAAAAGACCCTGATGCTGGGAAAGATTGAAGGTGGGAGGAGAAGGGGACGACAGAGGATGAGATGGTTGGATGGCATCACTGACTCGATGGATATGAGTTTAAGTAAGCTCTGGGAGTTGGTGATGGACAGGGAAGCCTGGTGTGCAGCAGTCCATGGGGTCGCAAAGAGACAGACATGACTGAGCGACTGAACTGAACTGAACTGAACTGATGGCCTCAGTACTTGATTGATTGATTTGTTTTTAGTTGTGTACTTCTACTATATTGCTTCCTACTGCAAAATTTTAAAACTTGGCTGAATATTTTATTAATCACAATAATTATGTATACTCATAATTAATTATTTAATGTTTTCTTCCATACCAGATTATTGGCTCTAATAATTGATCTGGTGTCAGTTCCTAGCAGTACCAGCCCATAATGTGCTACAAAAATATTTTTTGAATGAAGGACTGAATGTTTTCATAAGCATTTTCTAAATCTTGATGTTCATAACATACTCTTTTAGATAGTTTTTGGGTAAATATTACTGCTTTCTGAATTTTACAGATGAGGGCACTGAAACTTAAAGTGGTAAGTGACATTCTTATGGTCACAAAGCCACTAAGAAGTAAAGTGTGCTTCCTGGACTAACAGCAACAGTGTCACGTGGGAACTGGTAAGAAATGTAAATTCTCAGGCTCTGCCTCAGACATACTGAATCTGAAACTCTTCAGGTGGGGTCCATAAAATTTTAAGAATTGCTCCAGGTGATTTTGATGCATGCTCAGGTTAGAGAAGCACTGCTGCAGTGGTTGAACTTTCACTGTATCCTCTTAATCTAAATTCTATATTGTTTCTGTTTTACCATTTGGCTCTCTAGTACTGCTTCACTATGAAGAGGAAGATATTTGCTGATAGTATCATGCCAACTTGAGTCTCTTAGAGGAAGAGGAACACTAGAATTAGTGATTGCTGTCCTTTAAATATTTGATGAAATTCTCAAATGAGACCATCTGAGCCAGGAAATTTCATTTTTGGAAGATTTTAAGTTAGACATTCAATTTTCTTCTTAGTTTGAGAGCTGTTCATATAATCTATATTAATCAGGCTAAGTTGTGATAGTTTGCATTTTTTGAGAATTGGTCAATTTTGACAAATTTATGTGTGTATAGTTGTTCATGCTAGGTTGCTTCAGTCGTATCTGACTCTTTGCAACGCTATGGACTGTAGCCCACCAGGCTCCTATGTCCATGAAATTTTCCAGACTAGAATACTGCAGTGGGTTACCATTTCCTTCTCCAGGGGATCTTCCCAACCCAGGGATCAAACCTGTGTCTCTTATGTCTCCTACATTGGCAGGAGGGTTCTTTACCGCTAGCGCCACCTGGGAAGCCCCAGAGTTGTTCACAGTATTCTCCTATTATTCTTCAGTTGTTCTCAAGATTTATAGTGATATGTTCTGCTTCATTCCTGAGTTTGGTAATTTGTGTTTTCTCTTTTCTATCTTGCTAGACATTTGTCAATTTTATTGACATTTTCAAAGAACCAGCTCTTTGTTTCAATTTTTTTTCTCTTTTGTTTTTCTGGTTTCAACTTAATTGATTTCTGCTCCAGTTTTTATCATTTCATTTCTTCTGCTTGCTTTGGGTTGACTTTGCTCTCCTTTTTCTAGCTTCTTGAGATAGGAGCTAAGATTATTGATTTGAAACTTTCTCTTGTTTTAAACGTGTGCATTTAATGATATAAATTTGCACAGCACTGCTTTAGCTGTGTCCCAAACATTTTGATATGCTCTATTTTCATTTTCATTTGGATAATTGTACATATTTTAAAATTTGCTTTGAGACTTCCTCTCTGACCCATAGATTATTTGGAAGAGTGCTGTTTGGTTTTGAATTGTTTGGATATTTTCTTATCTTTTTTTCATTGATTTCTAGGTTGATTCTGTTGTGATTGGAGGACACATTGTACTTCAATTCTTTTAGATTTGTTGAGGCTTGTTTTGTGGCCCAGGATATGGTCTATTTCGGTTTCCTGGGTGCTCAAAAGAATGCATATTTTGCTGTTGTTGGATGGAATAGTCTATAAATGTCAGATCCTGTTGGTTGATGGTATATTAGTCTGCTACAGCTGCCACAACAAAACACCACAGGCTAGGTGGTTTAAACAATAAACATTTATTTTCTCCTCAGTTCTGGAGCATGGAAGTCCAAGTTCAAGGTGCTTGCAGATTTGATTTCTCCTGACACCTCTCTCCTTGGCTTTAAGAGGCTGCTTTCTCACTGTGTCTTCACAAAGTCTTTTCTACATGAGCACACATCCCTGGTGTCTCTTTCTCTGTATGTCCAGATATATTCTTTTTATAAGGATACTAATCAAATTGGAGTACAGCCTACCCTAATGGCCTCATTTAAACATAATTTATGTAAAGGTTCTATCTTCAAATATGGCCCCAGCCAAAGTACTGTGGGTTAGAGCTTCAACATATGAATTTGCGGAGCACACAATTCAGGCCATAAGTGGTGGTATTGCCAAGTCTTATATTGTCTTGATGATTTTCTGTCTAGTTGTTCTATCAAATGTTGAGAAGTTGAGTGTTGACATATCCAACTATAATTGTCAATTTGCCTCTTTTTCCTTTTAGTTCTATCCATTTTTACCTCACATGTTTTGAGGCTGTGTTTTTCAGTGCAGACTCATTTAGGATTGCTATGCCTTCTTAGCGTGTTTACTCTTTTATAAAATTTAAGGTGCCTCACTGCCTCTAGTAATTTTCTTACTTTATATGATAATAATATAGTCACTCTTCTTTCTGATGGTTAATGACAATTGTCTCTAATGTTTGAATGGTTTATCTTTTTTCCATTCTTTTACTTTTAATCTACCTATTTGTATATTTGAAGTGAGTTTCTTGTAGCCAGAATATAGTTGGGTAAAATTCTTTAATCTACACTGACAATTTGTGTCTTTTAGTAGGTGGTTTCTTGGGCTTTCCCATTGGCTCAGTGGTAAAGAGTTTGCCTGCAGTGCAGGAGATGCAGAAGACACGGGTTCTATCCTCCAGGAAAGATCCCCTGGGGGAAGACATGGTAACACACTCCAGTATTCTTGCCTAGAGAATCCCATGGACAGGGGAGCCTGACCCTCTATGGTCCATGGGGGTCACAAAGAGTCAGATATGATTGAAGTGACCAAGCACATGTTTTTAGATAATTTACATTTGATACAATTATTGAACTATAATACAAAATATTGATATATTCTTGAATAATGTGGAGGTTGGGGCACTGACCCTCTACAGAATTGAAAATCTGTGTATAACTTTATAGTCATCCCTCTGTATCTTCTATATTTACAGATCTACATTTCCACAGATTCCACATTTCCACATGTAATTGTACTTGCTCAGTTCAACCTGTGTTTTTCAAGAGTCAGTTGTATTAGGGTTAAATTCTGCAATTTTGTTTTGTTTTCATTTTGTTCACTTCATTTTTTGTTTCTGTTATCTTTTTCTGCCTTTCTCTAGATTTCTTGAATTTATTTAAAAATTCCATTTAATCTGTCTATAGAGTTTTTGAGTGTCTCTTTGTATAGCTTTTTTAGTGGTTGTTCTTGGTATTACATTATATTATACATAACATCAGAATTTAGCAGTTGTGTTAATTTACTAGTTCAAGTGAAGTATGGAGACCTTATTTCCCTTTATATTCCAATTTCCTCCCCTCTTTCTATTTTAATTTCATTAAAATTTTCTTTTATAGGTACTATATCAAACAGTGTTATAATCTTTGCATCAATTATCAATTAGAGAGGTCAGGAGGAAAAGGAAAGCTTATTGGGTTTACTTATTCTTCCTTTGAAGGTTCTTTGTTTTATTGTTTGTTTTCTATTTAGAGAACTTCCTTTGGCCATTTTTGGATGTCTCTACTGGCAACAGTTTCCTTCAACTGAGAATGTCATGATTTCTTCTTCATTCCTGAAGAATATTTTTTACTAGGTATAAAATTCTGGGTTGACAGAGTTATTTCTTTCAACACAAACAATATTTTGTCAGTCTCTTCTGGCCTTGATGAAAAATCTGTTGTCATTAGAATTGTTTTTCCCCCAAATGGTTCTCAGAATTCCTTTCTATGAGTACAAGAGAGATATATCATCTTAGTAATTTAACTAGAAGTTCCTACTGCCAAAAGGCCTCCAATATCAAGTAATTCTGGTTGGGAAGTGGCTAGAAAATATTAAGATTTGTTCATGGAAAGTAGATAAACCTTTAATCAACTAATATATGATAAAAAAAAATATAGCACATAGACAACCTGTGGTTGCTATTCAACCATGACCTGAAAAATGGAGTTTCGTCTTTATCTGACCTTTCCCAGTAAAATTTATTTCCATCACATCTGCTACATGATCTATGATTAAACTGTTTCTTATTCTTATACAAATCACATTAATTAATAGAAATCTCTTTTAGCATCAGTAATATGCATGTCAGAATTTCACTCACTTATCAATGATGTGAGTGATTTCTTTGTTGCATCAGATACTTTTCAAATACTGAAACAGTAATGCCTCCCTATTTTGTGTGCCTTAGAATATACAGCTACAGATACAATACACTTTTAAAAAATGTTTCATCTGCCATGTTAACATTTTCTTCATCTCTTTCTTAAACTTAGACAATCAATAAAACAATAAATTAAACCTAGGTTTTTTAGCTTTTGCTGATTTCCATGGTGCAGATATTCCCGAGATGGCTGATTTCTAGTTATCAACATGAGGCTCCTGAAAGAGGAATTGGGAAGAGATTATCAGTAACCCACCATTTATAGAACAATTGTCCCTCTGTAACCATGGGAATGGGTACCAAAATCCATATATGCTCAAGTTCCTTAAATAAAATAGTACAGTATTTGCATATAACCTACATATATCCTCCTGTGTACTTTAAATCATCTCTAGATTACTTATAATACCTAATCCAATGTAAATGATATGTAAATAGTTGTAAATATGATGTAAATGCTAGGCATATAGTTACTAGCACATGGAAAACTCCAGTTTTGCTTTTTAGAACTTCCTATAATTTTTTTTCCAAATATTTTTGAATAATTGGTTGAATCTATGGGTGTGGAACTAGAGGATACGAAAGGCCAACTGTATTTTCACACAAATACAGTAGATGTACATGCTGTTGCTGCTGCTAAGTCATTTCAGTCATGTCTGACTCTGTGCGACCGCATAAATGGCAGCCCGCCAGGCTCCGCCGTCCCTGGGATTCTCCAGGCAAGAACACTGGAATGGGTTGCCATTTCCTTCTCCAATGCATAAAAGTAAAAAGTGAAAGTGAAGTCGCTTAGTCGTGTCTGACTCTTAGTGACCCCATGGACTGCAGCCTACCAATGTGCATGGATTTTCCAGGCAAGAGTACTGGAGTGGGGTGCCATCGCCTTCTCCAATAGATGTACATACAGGAGAATAAATTTTTGTAAAATGCCATAAGGTAATTAGGAAGTGAGAATTTTGAGTATTTTTTAAGCTTTTCTTTTTCAGTGTAATTCACTTAATTTTAATTTCTAATAATGGCTATGTTTAACACTGGTTCTCAAAATCCTTGAAACTTTAACAAGGCACTCTTTGTGAGCTTGTGTGTGCCAGATGCCTCACACCACTCTTTATGTTACTATCAGAGAAAGAGTTGAAGGTGATCAGAATATGTCATGCCAAACTATGTTACTTTGGCATAAAGATTATTTTGAGATGAAAATAATTGAGAAAAAGCAGGTACAGGAAGAGCTCTCTACTCTCCCCTCATTACCTAGCAGCATGGCATAAATTTATGACAGTGTCTCTAAGTGTCTCTTCCCATACTGGGAAGAGAAGAACAGTCTATCATTGCAGTCAGAGATGGCACTGATTTCAGCCTGCGTAAACAGAGCTTACGGAATGATCCTTATCAACCATGAGCTCCCCCCTATAAATAGAAGCCCAGACCCCCTTTCTTTCGTCTAGCTGCATATCCACAATTTGTAGCCCTTTGTTAAAATGGTATATAAGCTTCTGGGTCTAACTGCTTCTTTGGGTCTTTTTTTGTTGTTGTTGTTAAGCCCTTGTGCAGGTAAAATTTTAAAAAAATATTAATATTTATATGCTTTTTTCCTCATTATCTGTATTTTGCAGTTTAATTTTGAGGTCCATGTTATAGAACCTAAGAGGATAGAGGAAAAGTTTTTCCTTCTCTATAGTTCATTGGGGGTAATTCTGGCTTATAAGAGGGTTTCAATTTTCTAAAGCCAAATTCTGAAGAATAAAAAAGACTACTACATTTTCTACTATTAATGTTTAATTACTCCTTCCCTTATAGCCTCTGAATAAGTCTGACATTGGGTGCATGCAGTTTCTTATCCTTCACGCTCCTTACTCTTTACATCTTTTATTCTTTGTGAGTGTTTATTTCTGAAATAATGAGCTTTGTAACGGTCACTTCAGTGGTGAGAGATGATGATGGCGTCAGAGAAGAGAACTTTCCCTGGGAACAAAAGCCTTCTTATTGTTGCCATCCCTGATTGCAGTGATGAAGGCCTGTTGGAACCTGTGCACTTTAACCTTTTGAAAGGGCAGAAGTATGTTTCTTTGGTTTTCTTTAGGCAGTGGGGTGTTCCTTTTGATATCCTGAAATGCCAAGGCAGAGACTGCCCACTCCATGGGAAACGTTTAATTAAGTTTTTTGAATCTTTTCTATCAACAATACTTGTCCTGAGCTGGACTGCTCCCTTCTGTCATAAAGTTATCTTGAAGTCACTTTCTAAGAGAAGGAGACCAATCTGTTATTAGCATTCTTTGCCTCTTGATGCCTTCTTAAAGGGGTAGACTCTCTGGAGCAGATACAAGTTTGTTGTTGTTGTTCAGTCGCTCAGTCGTGTCTGACTTCCCTATTCTTCACCATCTCCTATGGGTTTCCCTGGTGGCTCAGACGGTGAAGTATCTGTCTGCAATGCAGGAGACCCGCGTTCGATCCCTGGGTTGGGAAGATTCCCTGGAGAAGGAAATGGCAGCCCACTCCAATATTCTTGCCTGGAAAATCCCATGGATGGCGGAATCTGGTGGGCTACTGTCCATGGGGTCGCAAAGGGTCGGACACGACTGGGCGACTTCACTTCACTTCAGAGTTCGCTTGAACTCATGTCCATTGTGTTGATGATGCCATGCAACCATCTCATCCTCTGTTGCCTCCTTCTCCTCCTGCCTTCATTCTTTCCCAGCATCAGGGTCTTTTCCAGTGAGTCGGCTCTTTGCATTAGGTGGCCAAAGTGTTGGAGTTTCAGCTTCAGCATCAGTTCTCCCAATGAATATTCAGGGTTGATTTCCTTTAGGACTGACTGGTTTGATCTCCTTGCTGTCCAAGGGACTCTGAAGAGTCTTATCCAGCACCAGAGTTCAAAAGCATCCATTCTTCAGTGCTCAGCCTTCTTTATGGTCCAACTCTCACATTCAAACATGACTACTGGAAAAACCATAGATTTGACTAGACAGGCTTTGTTGGCAAAGTAATGTCTCTGCTTTTTAATATGCTGTCTAGGTTCTCATAGCTTTTCTTCCAAGGAGCAAGCATCTTTTAATTGCAGTTGCAAGTATTGAACAATAATCAGTATCAAGACTGCAAAGAATAAAGATCTTGATTTGTGGTCTTAAGAATTGCAATTTGGGAGACAAAGATTAGGCTGAAACCAAAAGACTGTTCCAAGGAGGAGAAAGCATCAAAGGCTTAAAAGGCACAGGGTTGTTAAAGTTGCGAAATGAGAATTGTGACTGACTCTGATGCAAGTCTGGAAATATTTGTCCTTAACGAATCATGAATTGTTTTAACGCAGTGGTTTGATATGTAGACAGACTGTTATAAGTTATTTTAGAGTAAGAAGCTGATAAATATATTGAGCCTCTGGCAGATGTTTTGGATGCCTTCATTAGGACAATAAGTGGTTGACGGTCAGATTCCACCTGGGCTGGGACATGCCTAAGTCACACTTCCTCAGTGGTCTCCTGGCTTCATTTCATAGAGCTCACGTGGGGATATAAACTCCATTTTGCTTTTCTTTTAACACAAGACAACCCCCTTCTCCTATTGCTACTGATCACATCTGTGAATGATATGGTAGTATTCTATTGGAAATTTGTTTTGTAAGTACAGATATATCCATTCTGACAGCAAAATTTGTCTGTCTGACCCCACTGTGATAGGCAAAGAAGGTTAATAAGAGTGTATGGGAAAAAAAGATAGCAGTTAGGAGTGATATGGTGAGGACTAGGAACATTTTTTTCCTGACAAAGAAAACAAGCACTATACAGCTTTTTTCTTTATGCTGTGTTGAAATTATGGTAATTCAGTGAAGGTGTTTAGCTGTTTTTCACACATCAATGACAAGAAAACAGCCTCAGGAGATTTCTTTGATTCTTTTTGATCTTAAAAAGGAACACAACTTAGAAGTGATGGAAAAAACAGACCTAATTGTGAGAATCCATAAATTCTATTTTTTTTCCTTTCATTTGAAAGGAAAGATGTCAGCTGTCTAGAAAGCAGTTTGATGAGTTTTCCCTTGCCTATCTCCCATGGATATTGTCCTGTTGTTTTAGAACTGAAAGTCTTTCCCTGTGGCTCAGCAGTAAAGACTCTGCCTGCAATGCAGGAGTCACAGGAGATGCAGGTTCAACCCCTGTCTCACTAAGATCCCCTGGAGAGGGAAATTGCAACCCACTCCAGTATTCTTGCCTGGAAAATCCCATGGACAGAAGAGTCTGGTGGTCTGCAGTCCATAACACCCTTTCTTGAAACTCTGAGGTCTAGTTTCAGAGATGTTCTCCTAGACACGACAAGTATTACTGGAAAAGGAGAAAATTTTTTTTTTTAGAATGCTGAGTTAGAGACAGCAGCTTATTCAGAAAGGATTCTGAACTGGAAACGAGTTAACAAGGTCAAACAAAAGTTTGAAAATCAAGTCCAAAGTCAAGCTCCACAGGTAATTCAAAAGTGTGAAAGGATGAAGAAGTAAGCAAAGAAATTGTAAAGGCCAAAGAAACACAATCCCGAAAAGCAGAGTCAGAGGGAATTTACTCGTGAGAAAAATTCCCTCATAGGAGGCAAAGCCTGCTGTTGATAACACGGCACGTGTTTAGGTGTTCCAATGATATGTGTGTCTTGCATTGTGGCCATCTCAGAATTACAGTGGGAAAGGAATGTCTCTCTCTCTCTCCAAGTTCTGGTGATTCCCCCCCCCGCCCTTTTATTTTTTAAATTATGAAAGTATTATGACACATTAATAGGAGACTTGGAAAATACAGGACAAAGTTATATTTAGTTCTATCATATATTACAATTATTTTTTAAGTAGATAAATTAAGATTTTTAGTTGGAATTTCAATTATAAAACTCTCAAAAATTAATAGAATGAATAAACCAAAAAGTAGAAGGATATAGTAGACCTGAAAAGCACTATGAGCCAATTCTACATAATTAAGATTTATAGTTTTCGTAAACTCAGTTACAGCAGAGCCATTTGGAAAATGATTCAGTATTATAACATTTCTCCAGCCATGCCTATTAATGTTGGAGTTTGTCTTTTGTGAATCACATAACTGAAGACAGGAATTCCATCTATTTTTTAATTAATAAATATGTCATTAATATTTTTCCTTTTGAAACAAATCAGTGTGAAGGGCTCTGAGTAAGAATCTAGCAAACATATGACCCTTTAGGGAGGCAGCTAAAGATTCTGTCCTTCAGCTAATTTATTTCTTGGCTGAACGTATTCTTCTCTTGTGATAATGTAATTAAAAATGACTTTTATTCTTATATATCTTAAACTTCATATCCACAGTAGACTGTTAGTTAAATATTGGATCATAAAGAATACTGATGCTGAAACATGGGTATAATTCTGTAAGGTAATCTCAAGATGCTCTTTGTTATAAGTTTAATTTATCTGATGGAAAGATTTATATAATACATTGAGCTGTTTCTAGAACTTTTAAAGAAACGAATACTTACAGAGCAACTATAATAGTGATTATATCCAATTTATTTGGAATAAAAACTATATGCCAGCAATATATTATATGTGGCGAGGGTTTACAAGTAAAAACATAAAACTTTCTTTCTGAATTAATTTAGAATGAAAATAAAAAGTTGTGAAAAAGTCTAATTTGTTGTCAAAATTTGGTTAACTTTAGTCTACATTTTAATATGTATATATATTTTATATCTACATGTGTATTTATGTATATGCATTTATATAATATATAAAGTTTATGCTGTCCAAACCAAATATGACATAAGCCATGTTTTACTTTTTTTGGTAAATTGCTTTGTATCACAAATTAATTTAATGGAACTTAAGTCAAATTGAGTCTTCAGATATTATGATTGTTATTAATGATAATGTTAGTAGGACTTTTATAATGTAGTCAATATTATTCCAATCTAAAATAAAAGCAAGTCTTTATTTAAAATGACTTCTTTTCAATACATGCACCCACTATGTTCACAATGGCCAAGACATGGGAACAACCTTAATGTCCATCGACAGATGAATGGATAAAGAACATGAAATATATATATATACATATATATATACACAATGGAATACCACTCAGCCATTAAAATGAATGAAATAACGCCATTTGTAGCAATGTGAACGGACCTAGAGATTATCATACTAAGTACAGTAGGTCAGAAAGAGAAAAACAAACAGCATATGATACCACTTATATATAGAATCTAAGATGTGACGCAAATGAACATATCTACAAAACAGAAACAGGTTCACAGCCCTACAGTACAGACGTTGCCAAGGGGGAAGGAGGAGGGAGAGGGACGGGCCAGGAGTTTGGGGTTAGTAGACACAAACTATTACACTGAAAATGGAGAGACAAGGTCCTACTGTACAGCACAGGGAACCACATCCAGTTTCCTGGGATAAATTATAGTTTAAAATAATATAAAAAATATATATTAAACTATATATTATTTTAAACTATAATTTATCACATAAAAAATAAAAAAATAAAATAATATAAAAAAGAAAATATATATGTGTGTAACTGAGTCACTTTGCTGTACAGCAGAAATTAGCACAACATTATAAATCAACTATACTTCAACAGGAAAAAATCATTTCTTTTTTTGTATACCACTTAACAGTTCAAAAAAAAAGTTAAAGGAGAGTTTGGGGAGTGGAAGGAGTTCACAGTTCACACTGTGCTAGAAATGTGAGATACAGTGCTGAACTGCGATGATCCCTTTAATGGCCTCTGAGCAGTGCCCTCGGTTGTGTGGGTGAGGGATTATTAAGCTTAAAATTTCATGCATTTCTATCTGACACAGACCAAATGCTGTACCCTGGGACACTGCCTCACACTGCAAAAGGCTGATATAATATGACTTGTTAATGGCACAGATGGCATTCAAAAATGTATTCCCTGTGTGATTTTCTCTTCTATAAACAGAATGGTGTGAAATTCATTATTTTTGTAAGAAACACTGAGCAGGAATCATCAACAAAATTATATTTTCTGCTTTGGAAAATGGGCTCAGCTTCTTTGTCCACTGACACTATCCTTTGGACAATGGATTGTGAGTGAGTTTATGGTCAAGTGGCAAAGAAATGCACTGTTTGGCAAGCATATTTTGAAATAAGTTTATTTAAAAATATTACTTGTTAAGTGTAAATATTAGGTAAAGAAAAGTTAGTTTGAATTCTTAATCATTTTTATTTGTTGGATGAACTTTGGTACATGTTTTTCTCATCCAGCCCACTCCATCTATGAATTAGAACACAAATATCTTCCAGACTGTGGGCATCCATGGAGTCCTATTAAAGTAAGATATTTTCTCCGCAAATGCAGAGACTTTGGAAGCCCCTGAATTGTCTTTTGTGCATTCATGTGCAGTTTTTTTCTTCTACTCCTAGCCAATACTCTCGCCCGTGACTGCTGGAGGGAAAAATAAAGGTGAGCAATGGCTTTTGGGGAGTGCTGCTCCGAGGTCTGTTACCAAACACATCTTCATGGGGTCCTTCTTTCACCTGCATAGTCAAAGGACTCCTCAGAGCTGCCTTAATCTCCCATATTTCTCAGAATTCTTCTGTGGTCCTAGAAGAGAGGGTGGCATTGGTTTGGGATTCAGCTGTGCTGTAATCTAAAATGTGTAGATCCATGAGCTTTTGTAGTTATTTTCTTACTTATTTCTCCCAGCAACCCTGAGAGGTAAGTGTATATCATCTACATTTTACAGTCGAAGGCACTGGGGTATTTAGTCACCAGGGAATCTGAGGTTGGGAAAGAAGCAGGAATGATACTACCACAAAGAAGTAATTCCTTGGCTCTTGGGTCAGTAGCAATAAATTGTCACAAGTGAAATCTGAAGGAAATTGTTGAGTTTGGGCATGTTGCTTAGAGCCATCCTTTTTTGGATGGGCTGCCCTTGGAACTGACCATATTAGCTTGATGATGTTTTCTTAACAAACACAAGAGAGCTTTCCAGGTGAATGGGGACTCTTGGCCATGCTCATTCTGTTGACAAATCCATCTGAGAAATCAAAAAATTCTTCTGGCAGCCTCAGTGCTCCCTTTGCTTTTTTACCACTTCAAGAGCATTCCTAGCATTTTAAAATATGAGGTTATACTCATTTCAATCACAACTTGAACTGAAACTGCTGACCATTTTCAATGCATTTATAAAATCTTCACGTCCTGGAATCTCTCTCTTCTTAGGGATGAGAAACATCAATTGACAGAAAATGTTCTGGCAGCAAAAAGTATCATTACCTATTGGGTACTTGGGACTCAGTTTCACAGAATAGCCATATTTTGCTTTTGGGGACATTTATCATTTGAAATGCCAGCACATTTCTTAGTCAGAGTTGTAGTTTGGAAGCTTACCTCTAGGAAGAAAGTCTTGGGAAAAGGGAAAAAAAAATCATTTTAAGAAAAAAAAATCTATCTATCAGTTAATCTATGTTTCTATCTATCTTTCTAAGTACATGTCTAGGTATGTATATAGGTAGGTGAAAAATTGAAAGTGAAGTCACTCAGTCATGTCAGACTCTCTGCAACCCTGTGGACTGTAGCCTACCAGGCTCCTCCAACCATGGGATTCTCCAGGCGAGAATACTGGAGTGGGTTGCCATTTCCTTCTCCATGGGATCTTCCTGACCCAGGGATCAAACCCAGGTCTCCCGCATTGCAGGCAGAAGCTTTACTCTCTGAGCCACCAGGGAAGCCCGTGTATGTACGTATGTATTATTTATTTTTCTAAGTACCTATCTCAGTATCTATCAATCTATCTGTAAGTGATGACTGTGGGAAATTAATAGCCATCCAGGATTTTTGGATCAAGGACTCTTAGATCTTTCTAGTCCCTTTTCTGGCCCTTATCTATTCATCTGAGCATCATCATTGAACTATGATAATTCATAGATATGATTTAAGCATATCTTAATAATATACATTATTTTTCATATTATCAGAAGCATTCTGATAATTCATAGATATGAATTAAGCATATCTTAAGGATAAGATATGCTCTTTGTTTCAAAGCATTTTTCAGTTTCATAGAAAAAGGCAGGGATGTAAACAAAATAAGTATTCAGAGTACTTTAAAAAATCTGTTAGACAGTAGTAGAGTCATAAAAATGAGAGAAAGATTTCATAGGTTTTATTTCCATTATTCAGTAAGACTTGAATGTTGAACTGGTATTTCCTAAATCAGAGATTCCCAGACTAGCAGATGATATGTGGATTATGTGCTCAGTTGTTCAGTTGTATTCAACTCTTTGCAGCCACATGGACTGTAGTCTGCCAGGTTCCTCTGCCCATGGAAACTTCCAAGCAAGAATACTAGAGTGGGTTGCTATTTCCTACTTCAGGGGATCTTTCTGACCCAGGGATCAAACCCATGACTCTTGTGTCTCCTGCATTGGCAGGTAGATTCTTTACCATTAGTGCCACCTGGGAAGCCCCACCATGGATTTTAATTGTTTTAAATTGTTAAATTCCTTAGCCAGTGGGCTCTTGGAACCTCCTCCATAGTTTCCAACATGTTGTGTAAAGTTGCCATTTTAAAATGTGTGCCATGGTATGAAAAATGTGGAAAATCAACTGCTAAGCTGACACGTGGGAAGAGGGAAGGTCAGAGGGAGGTGCTGAAGCAGGGAGACAGAGGTGGGAATCAGCACGGTTTTTAGAAAGAGCTAAAGGAGACAGCCATGTTCAGATCTGTATCTTAGGAAGTTCACTCTTCTCCAAGTATGTCAGTTGGATTGGAATGATCTAAGACTAGAAGAATGAAGATCTTTAGGGAATCTCTGTAATAGAGTCAATGAAAGGTTGTTAAGCTCTAAATGAATAGCATTGGGGATGGAGAGGCAGAGGTAAAGATGAGGGATGTTAAAGAAAAGAATTTTAAAATATTGGTTACCTATTGTTTGGAGGCAGAATAGGTAATTCTTGCATTTATTCATGAAATTATTTATTCATCATGTGTGTTGACCACTTACGATGTACTAGACATTATATTAGGCACTAGGGAAATAATGGTGAGTAAAACAGATACAGTCCTTACTCATGGATATTGTGTTTAGGTAGGGGACTTAGTGATCAAATAATCACAAATAAATATCAAATTATTAGTAGTCTGAAACACAGGAACAGAATGACATGCATTGTGTATGTGTAACAGAGAGCTAGATTGAGTCTATAATTCATAGTAGGTTGTCCTGAGGAAGACAGGTTTGGATAGGGATCTGAAGTTTAGATAGAAATTGGCCAAATGCTAGGGCAATAGGTGGAGCAAATAGATGGGAAAAAAATGGAAGCAGTGACAGACTTTATTTTCTTGGACTCCAAAATCACTGTGGATGGTGACTACAGCCATGAATTTAAAAGACACTTGTTCCTTGAAAGAAAAGCTATGACAAACCTAGACAGCATATTAAAAAGCAGAGACATTACTTTGTTGACAAAGGTCTGTATAGTCAAAGCTATGGTTTTTTCAGTAGTCATGTATGGATGTGAGAGTTGGGCCATAAAGAAGGCTGTTGTCCATGTCCACCTCTTTGCAACCCCATGACTGTAGTCTGCCAGGCTCCTCTGTTCATGAAATTCTCCAGGCAAGAACACTGGAATGGGTTGCCATTTCCTTTTCCAGGGGATCTTCCCAACCCGAGGACTGAACCTATATCTTCTGCATTGGCAGGAGGATTCTTTACTGCTAAGCCACCAAGGAAGTTCAAATTGAATTTTACCGTATCGATAAAGATCACATTGGTTGCAGTAGTAGGGGGATGGATTGAAGAGGAACAAGTGTGGAGACCTGAGGAGACCAGTCAAACTTATTGCAATAGTCAGGGTGAGGCTGAGAGGCAGCCAGAACTAGGGTGACGGCATGAAAGACAGATGTGGGTGGCTCTGAGAGATACTGACCTGTTGGTGTCAACAGACGTGGTGGTATCTTGGGAAAAGGAAGTGAGACGAAGAGTGTACTCATAGCTCTCTGCTTTGGGTGTAGGGTAGATAATTCTTCCATATTTTCCAAAACTGAAAACCCGGGGAAAGGTTGGAATAAGGGAGGAATATTAGTAGCTTCACGTTGGAGACATGCCTGTGGTGGACATGTCCAGTGAACACTTAGAATTCAGGAGTAAATCTAGGTGAAGCTATAATTTGGAAGTCCTCAGCCTAAAGTATTTATTCCCCAGTGGTGCTAGTGATAAAGAACCTGCCTGCCAATGCAAAGGCATAAGAGACTCCAGTTTGATCCCTGGGTCTGGAAGATCCTCTGGAGAGAAGTAAATGGCAACCCACTCCAGTATTCTTGCCTGGAGAATCCTATGGACAGAGGACCCTGGTGGGCTACTGTCCATAGGGCTACAAAGAGTCAGACATGACTGAAGTGACTTAGCACACATGCAGCCTCTAAGTAATGGCTAAAATGTAAGAGTGGAATGTATCTGATAAGCAAGGAAGATCACATGGAGGAAGAGAAGATTGAAGCAGATGCCTGGGCAGTACCTGCAGGTGGGAAGGGCCAGAGAAGAGGACCCATCCTCAGAGGCTGGGAAAGAGGATGCTCCTCTGTCAAGGCCCCTGAGGATGTTGAAGGAAACATATTTGCCAGCCTCCAGCAGAAATGAGAGAACCGAGTATCGAGTCTTCAGCGATCACTTCTTTCTCTCTCTTTACAAAACCAAAGACTGGTTCTATGAAGTAGCAAAATGACTCATTCAAAAGTGAGCAAGATGATGTTTGAATGACATTAGACATCCAGCCAGATTCAGGTTGTCCCTGACAAGCAAGAATTTGTCCCACTTTCCTTCCTTTCCCTTAATCTTGTGACATTGAATACAGAGGCTAATTTTTTTTTTTTTTTAAGAAACCCAGAAATATTGGGTTGGCTGTAAAGGTTGTTTGGCTTTTCCCATAACATTTTAACGAAAAACTTGAATGACCTTTTTGGCCAACCCAATAGACTGGACTACAATCAGAAGAAAGAAAGAAACAAGAACCCAGCAACAACCCTGATTAATTGAATAGCCAATTCTTACATCTTCTTCTTTGTGCCCCATCATCTTATAAAGAAAGGATTTTTGACTCTCGACGTGTGGACTAATTGAAGTTTGACAAAAGTTGTGGTCAGACATGATGAGGATTATCATACCCCCATATGATTCCTCAGCAAGTTGCTAGAAGCTTAGGAAGGCACATTTTCTCACTGGGGTCGTGAAACCTTGGGATAACTGAAATCTCAGAGATATTGCTGCTGATGATTTATGGAGAAGTATATTAGTCCTTATTTTGGCTCCCTTTTCAATCAACACATAGTTATTACGTATCTATCATTTGTAAGACACTGTTAAACCCTGGGGTGGCTACAAAGGAATAGAAGTTCTTGCTTCCTTCCAGCTTGGCCCACGTTCGTTTTCCTTCATGGAACCTCATGATGCCTCCAGCCCCCGGTGATATCACCCTCCTTTGAACTCTTGTTGGGTTTCACACGCTCTTCTAATATCTAGTTTTAGCAAGATGATGGCTCAGAGAGGCTTGGATTCTGCCGTTCTTCCGAGACAGTACTTGGCAGGTTAATTGTAAATTAATCAGAGCCATATGGATTTAATCAGACTTGCAGAAAGATTTTAGAAGGATCTGGACTCACCAAAATGTTCACCAGCCTGGAAACATTCCGATAAAGATAGCAAAGCTTTATAACACTCGGGAGAATTCTACATATTTATGAACTAGGACCCAAAGCTTTGTGATATAATTGAATAAAAATATTGACCCTCCCAATGGAATAGAGCATTCTTACACCTACGTGTGGGGTCATATATCTCCCGTGTTGTCTAAGCCCTTTCTTGCAATGGGATCTGAACTCAGCTTTCACAGGCTGTGTGCATTCATCCATCTTGTACTGGCTTGGCTCCTACAAAGTTACAGAGGAGAAGTTGCCTTTGGGACCTTTTTCTCCTTGTCTGTACACTGTCTGTCTTCCCTGCGCTCTCTTTATCTAATCCCCACCCTCCCCCCGCACCTCCCCCACCCCGACCCCCGCCTTCTGAACTAAATACAATCTTCCTTTGTAGCCATTCTTCCTGCACATTGGCTTAAGGTTCTATCCCCTGTTTTCTAAGATGAGTTCTAGTTGTTTCATATAATCGCTTGTATTTACTTTTTTAACAGCAGAGAATGTTTGGGGAATTCCCTAGCGATCCAGCGGTTAGAACTCTACTCTTCCACAGCACAGTATTGGGGTTCGATCCCTGGTAGGGGAACTAAGATCCCTGCAAGCTGCACAGTGCGTCCCGTAAAACAATAGCAAAAACCCAACTGTGAATGTTTTCATATGTTGCCCTTCCCTGGGACTTTTGGGGGAGATACTAGAAAAAATTCTCAGAGTGTCAAAAATGAGTGAATGGCTTTTGAAATACATTTGGTGAGTCAAGATTCCAAGTGTTGCATTAATACTGACTTAACTTTTAGGGACAGTCTGTCTCATTTGTTAGAATTTTGTTCTTGTTGATCACTTGAGTTGCTAATCATGACTCCATCAGGTCAGGAAATCACCATAGGCTTGGCATGGTGCTGTCATTGATTTAATATCCATCAATTATGCATTGATTTGTATTTAATGACATTAGTTGAGTTTGGTTTAATGGAAGACTGTCTAGACTTGGCTTCCTATCCCTTCTAAGCATGAGCATCTAATAATAGAGCTAAGATCAGCACACACTGTTTTCCCCTGTACTCAGTTTTCTTCCCTGACTTCCTCTCTTTTTTTGATAGGTCTGTCCCTTCCTCTTCTTTCAAGGGTGTTCTAACCACAAAATGTGGGTGGTGTAGCTGGCGCGTGGTATCAGAAATCCTGGCAGGACTGGATCCTATTAGGGAGTGGGTGGCCTGAGCTCAGAGAAGGTTCCTTTCAACAGCACGGTGGGGATGGAGCGCACCCAGCTCACACCCTGAGCTCTCCTGCAGGGCGGCCCTGCTGATGGTCTCCCCACCCTCCCCGGCTGCCCTTATCCCAGGCGAAACATTCACCAAGTTATCTCCCTGTGGTTTCTTGCAATTTGTTCACTTCATCATGTTAGTCATCCTTCCCTCAGTTTGTTCTTGGATGCTATTCATCGGTTACCTCAGCTAATCCCACAGACCACATTTCATGGATATGTACATATAACCTCCATTTACCATGCTATGTACAGACATTTACCACTATTAAAAAAAAAAGATACTTAGCTAAGTGTTTTGTGCTCATTTTCTCATTTCGTTTTACCATAACCTCATCATCTGTTTTATGGGTAAGGAAGCTGAGGTTGAGGGACACTTAAACAGCACAACGTCCCACTCCTTCAAAAATACTTGTGCTCCCAAACACTGTCCTCTATCATCTCGTTACAAAAGTGTTCAAATCTCTTTATTTGGAGTTCTATAATCACCTCATACCTGCAATCTTTCATCTACTTATCACCCATTCCCTTCCCATTATTGCCTATCCTCCAAGCTTCATCATAGAAGCCACAGGCAAGGGAGAGGACTCCAGGTGGACCTGCAGAATGGGGGTGAGAGAAGTATTCTCGAGATGTGAAGGTCCTGAAGAGGCTGCTGAAGGTACACAGGGGTGCTCAGTGAATAATCTGACACTGCGGATGGATGAGCTGAACAGTGGTCAGTCCAATCTCTCGTGTCTGTTGTGTATATTGCACTCTGATACGATACATTTAGCAGCTCCTAACTGTGATGTGTAGATAGAATATTGTGCAGCAATCTGTCATGAGATTTGTTCAATAATTTCTTCTTGAAACAAAGCTTTTTAAACGGTTTACTAAAAAATAGCATTTATAGCGTAAGGTAAGGGAACCACTGACAATTAGATAAATAGAAAGTAGAAATATAGATGAACTAAATGACAACAGAAAATTAGATAAACTTTCCTGGATGGGAGAAAAAGGAGGAGAAGGGTAGGAGAACCCAGAATCAGCCTAATCTCACAGCCTAAAGTGATAGATTTTTGCATTTCTCAAAGTTTGCTGCACTGTTTTCCTTCTCTGACAGTTTGAGGGGGAGTTTTTCTCAAAATCTGGCGGTACTCATGAGATTAAGCACACTGCGCAGAGACAATGTGATTGCACTCATCACTATTCACTTATTCTTCCATTTTCCTCCTGGGTACACAGCAGTTCCACATGTCCCAGGCTCCTTGGGCCTAGTTAGATCATGTGACTGATGCAGGCCAATGAAACATGAGCCGAAGTCAAGTGTATCACTTCTGGGAGATGAAGAAGCATCTAGTGTATCTTCCTTACTCTCAATTCCCCTTCCTAGCTGCTTGGGACAAGAACTGAAGGATTCCAAGATGGCAGAAGCATGATGGACAAAGCCTGTGTCTCTGGGGGACCCCTGGGGTGTAGACCTGAGAACTCAAAGCAGATTGTGATGTGAGTGAGAAATGAACTGTTATTTTGTCAACCCCTTGAGATTCAAGATTGTTTGCCTTGGGTAGTACTTATATCTTCTATGTCATTACAGAAAGGCCAAGAACTGCTGGTATATATTTTTAACTGTAAGTTTACTCTAAAATTGTACTTTCTGACTCTGACGTTTGGAAGTTTATTCTAGCTTATTTGTATTCCTAAAACACCATTGTCATCAACAATGATCATCGCCTGAACGTGCACATACTAAGCACTTACTGTGGGTCAGGTAGTAGCCTAAGGCTCCTACACACAGCTTGTTAAATTAGGACCCTCCATCTGTCTCTGCCAAGTATATTCAGGCCCAGCCACACAGGCCGAGTTCTTTAATCTTTGAAAAGGCCAAACATGTTTCTCTCTTGGGGCCCTGACATTTATTTCATGTACCAGATCTTTGCTGTTTGGCTTATTTGAGTCACTCAGATTCCATGTCAATAATGACCTCCTTGGTGAGGCCTACTCTGATCATTCAAACTAAAGCATCCATCCAGTTCCTCCCTCTCTGCACACCTGTTTTATTGCCTTCATGGTTGATTCTACTATCTGAAATTATCTTGTTTCCTTCTGCATTATTTTTCTCTTTCCTTGGTCCCTCCCCACTCATTTCTTTAGCCTCTGTTCTGAAACAATGCCTGGTACATTGTAGGTGCTCAATAAATACTTGTTGGATGAATGAATGAATGAATATATCTTGCGCAGTAGAAACTATAATAACCCTAATTTTTAGATGAAAAAAAAGGCTTAAATATATCCTCTATCCATCCTTTCCCCCTTCCTTCCTCCTCTTTCTTTCTTTCTTCCTTCCTTTCTCCCTTTTCTTTCTTTCTAAATGGCACATGCTGTCTAGATTGTACATGTAACTGAAGTAAAAAAAAATTCAGCTTGCCATCTATGCTTTTTTATTTAAGCAATAAAAGATATCCAGATATTTAGAGATGTTAAATGTTTAGTATAGTGTAGATCCAGCTACTTGACAGATGTATTCAAACCATTTGGATGGGCTTAATACCTAAAAGCATTAAAACAGATTCTTTGATGTGCAAGCGAACCATGTACATTATATTTAATGTCGAGGTTCCACAGATGAGGTTCTTTTTCTTCACAAATACAGGCCTTTCCTCTCTGAGGAGAAGCATTTCTTAGTAAATCTGGGAAATGAACACACTGTGATACCCTCTCTGAGCCTCATCAAGATCACTAGCATATTTACGTCTTTGAAAAGTTCCATAGTTAAGAAATCTGTTTACTTTTTTAATCCAGGATTTCCCAACCTATTTGACCATGAAGTCCTTTTTTTTTTTTTTTGACACATAATGACTATTTCCAATGAAACTTGGGAAATACTATACCAGGGTATGCTAAAAATTTTAATGATTGCTCTGAAGCATTTTGCTTCTAAGTTTCCAGCTGTCTCCATGTTCAAAAATTACGCCATTTTATTTTACAAGCTTCTGGGACATGAATGGAAATAAACTATACATTGTTATATATTTGCAGTTCTCTATTTTGTTGAAAGAGCCTTTATTTATTATTATTATAACTTATGATTGCTATTGCTTGCCAGATAGCTCATTGATCTGGTCTAATCAACCCCTGGGAATGATAGGGATTTCCACATCTGTATGATTACTGTAATTCCCTTAAAAATGTTGTGCTCATCAACTATTTTCTCTTATCTTAATCCAATTCCACAAATGTGGAAAGATCTTTTTTCATAGATTTAGAGAGAAGCATCTACCGAGAAAGGAGGATATGACCTAGCTATAAGACCGTCCTGACAAAAGATGTCTTTTTTTGTCCCGTCAGAGATTTTCTGAATTTGAGATTTTCAATTAATCAAGCAACTTTCAGTGTTCATTAATGCATTAAAACAGTTTTACATTTGTTGCTGGGGCATATGAAGGATGAGACATTGTACTGTCTCTTTGGAACTTACAGTCTTGCTACAGAGAAATCATGAATACTCATTAGACAATTGGAGTAAAAAAAATCAATCTATGAACCTTTGGGTTTGGAATTCATAGCAGAGCAAAGTCCCTAGGTTTAATCAGCAAAAGCAATCATTTATTTCAAGCCTATTGGTGAGATGATCTTTTTACTAAACTCTCAATTACTCATTTGCCTACTATAATCAATTTGTATACACAAGGAATTCTCTGATGTTATAATGATATGTGAATCTTTTAAAGCAAAATTAAGACATCTTGTTCAGTTGTAAAAATTGGTTTGGTTAATTTTGGGTCCATTTTTCATAATTAATATGTAGAGTGGATTCTAATTGTTTGAGGTTAACCTTTTTTTGGGGGGGGTGCTTGAGTCAATAAATAGAGAAATAATTTTCCCTCTGAATTTAACTTCTCTTGGACTGTGAAAAGTGAAAGTGTTAGTCACTCAGTTGTGCCAACTGTTTGTGACCTCATGGACTGTAGCCCACAAGGCACCATGGGATTCTCCCGGCAAGAATACTGGAGTGGATAGCCATTCCATTCTCCAGGGGATCTTCCTGAACCAGGATAGAACCTGGGTTTTTGCATTGCAGGCTGATTCTTTACCATCTGAGCCATCAGGGAAGCCCATTCTTGGACTGTATACATATATAAATGTGGCTTCAAAATTAATTTAAAATAAAAAATTTTAAAATCTTCAGGTGGCTCTAGTGGTAAACAATCTGCCTGCAGGAAATGCTAGAGATGTGGGTTCGATCCCTGGATCAGGAAGATCCTTTGGAATAGAAAATGGCAACCCACTCTGGTATTCTTGCTGGAAAATTCCATGGGCAGAGGAGCCTGGTGCGCTACAGTCCACGGTGCCACAAAGAGTCAGACACGGCTGAGCATACAGGTACACAGTTACACACAAACCAGTTATTTCATGGAGGGTTGGAATGAGGCTGAACATAGATCCCCACAAACCTGGAGAGCTTGACAGAGATGGTTGTATCAGTTGGTCAGAGACTGGACCAATGGATAACCTAAGGTCCTCACATGGTTGCCAAAGATCCATGAGTTTCCTTTGGACCCAGAATATAAAAGATGGTTGCTGTGACCATGATCTCAGAAGTTTCCTGGCCAATTCAGCATATTTGATGAAGTCTATGGAGGAGAATGCTACCAAAGGTGGGGGCTGCCTCCAAGAGATAATTCAGGCCAGAAAGCTGCACAGGGATCCAATAGCATGGCTATCAGATCAGATCAGATCAGTTGCTCAGTCGTGTCCGACTCTTTGTGACCCCATGAATCATAGCATGCCAGGCCTCCCTGTCCATCACCAACTCCCGGAAGTTCACTCAGACTCATGTCCATTGAGTCAGTGATGCCATCCAGCCGTCTCATCCTCTGTCGTCCCCTTCTCCTCTTGCCCCCAATCCCTCCCAGCATCAGAGTCTTTTCTAATGAGTCAACTCTTCGCATGAGGTGGCCAAAGTACTGGAGTTTCAGCTGTAGCATCATTCCTTCCAAAGAAATTCCAGGGCTGATCTCCTTTAGAATGGACTGGTTGGATCTCCTTGCAGTCCAAGGGACTCTCAAGAGTCTTATCCAACACCACAGTTCAAAAGCATCAATTCTTTGGCGCTCAGCGTTCTTCACAGTCCAACTCTCACATCCATACATGACCACAGGAAAAACCATAGCCTTGACTAGACGAACCTTTGTTGGCAAAGTAATGTCTCTGCTTTTGAATATACTATCTAGGTTGGTCATAACTTTCCTTCCAAGAAGTAAGCGTCTTTTAATTTCATGGCTGCAGTCACCATCTGCAGTGATTTTGGAGCCCAGAAAAATAAAGTCTGACACTGTTTCCACTGTTTCCCCATCTATTTCCCATGAAGTGATGGGACCAGATGCCATGATCTTCGTTTTCTGAATGTTGAGCTTTAAGCCAACTTTTTCACTCTCCACTTTCACCTTCATCAAGAGGCTTTTTAGTTCCTCTTCACTTTCTGCCATAAGGGTGGTGTCATCTGCATATCTGAGGTTATTGATATTTCTCCCGGCAATCTTGATTCCAGCTTGTGCATGGCTATAGGCCATCTAAAATGCTACCAGACTGAGTTTGTGTCAGACACTTACTCTTCTTATAGAGCCAAATGCCCATGAATCAGAGAAGATGAGACCAAAACCATATGAAGAATGGAAAGGCACTACCCTTCTCCCTGACTCTCCCACCAGACCATTACTAGTACCTGACTGCCTAAATTCTCCATGCTTTCAGTAGAGGGTGATGTGAGTAAGAGCAAAGAAACAGTTGAAAACTTAATGGGATTTAAATTGAGTTTGACTTAGATCATATTGGTCTAGATTAGGCTTTCTTTTGCTGAGCTGAAATGGAGGATCTGAATTTAAGATGAGTAATAGAAAACAGAACTTTAGTTTTGAAATATTGTTGCATCAAAGAAGCTACACATACAGTAATCTCAAATATTGCCTCCCAAGGGTCACCAAAACAAAACAGGGGAGACTGGTTCACCTTATTCACACAGATTCCTGTGTTAGGTGATGTGCTGCTCTTTGTGACTTCTTTTTTTTTGCCCCCTAAAGATGAACGTTGATATTTGTTCTGATGAAAAGAGGGAAATAGAGAGGGAGAAGTGGAAGGAAGAAAGAGGAGAGATTCTATTGATTTATTTATTTCAGGTGTACACCTGCTAGGCTTGTTATAAGCAAATTTCCAGGGTTGCCACAAATAGAATTTGCTTATTTATGGAATAAATTTTTCTGCAATTTTAATTTCCGTAATATTAACATTTGCAGCCTAAGCCTAGGGATGATTTTCCTAGAAGAGCACCAGGCATTAGAAATGGGTTCTCACTTCCATAGAGAGTCTAATCTCAACAGTGAGCTATAGTTTTAAATCCCTTCAAGTATCTTTAAAGGGTAATATCAATAGTGAAAGGATAAAGAAGAAACAATATCCACATGCAAAACATAAATATGACGTGAATCTCTGAGTCTTCTCATCTTTGACCTTTTTCTGTGGTACAGTTGGCAGCATTTCTACTAAGGAAACAACACACGGCATTTTCGTACTAGTAAATTAGACTTAAATGCATTTGGGAAGATTTCATCAGGGCAGTTAGATCAAAGTGTTCTTTAAAAACACTTCTCTCCATTTCTTTGAGCGCAATGTCTTGGGCAAATGTTATTAAAATATAAAATGCATTTAAGGGCAAAGGAGAGGAGGGAGATAAAGAGATCCAAGAAAAATATTTCTTAATTATGTGGTAAGCCTATTATGTAACAGCTGTCTTCCAAGACCAAACAACTGGTAGGTGGTTAATGTGCACATGTAGGAGTGGACAGGATTCAGCTACACCTGGGAAGCAGGAGTTTGGCTCTGTAATATGTGGTTATGGGTATCTATATTGTGGGGAGTGTTTTTCTCATGCTTGGATTTAGGAACAGGTAATGCACACTCAATGCATACTCAATCTATGTAGTAAGAAAGTCAGCTGGAGAAGCCAAGCTGTTTTTACCTAGTGTTCAGATATGTCTGGACATTTCTTAGAATATGAAGTGGGCTAACCCAGTGTTTTATGTCAGAAGGGATTGTGTGAGATTCACTACAAAAGTGGTCCTTATTTTCGATCCATTCCATTCCTAATGGAAGTCTGTAGTGCCTTCCATTAAGGGATAGACTCTTTTCCCTATCCCTGGAACCTGGGTTGTCCCTAGGACTTGCTTAGGGGAAGCAGAATGTAGATAAATGAAATTATGTTGGTTCTAAATCTAGCTGTTGAGAGTTTGTGAGTGCTTCTGTTCTCTCACTTAGAAACTTGTCACCACTATGCAAACCAGTCTAGGCTAGCCTACTGGGTGATAAACAACACATGGGCCAGTTGTCCTTGTCATCACAGCTGACAGTCAGTCAACCAGCCATGTGAGACAATCCTAGACTAGCCAATCTCCAGCCTGTTGACCCCAGCGGCATGATTAAGACCCTCTGGAGATGAACTGAGTCAGCCCAAATCCACAGAAACATCTAGTTGAATGATAGACTCAATAAGAAAAATTAACTTTGATTTTTTAAGATGCTAAATTTTAGGATGGTCTGTTATGCAATAGTATATAAGTGATACAGAGACTAAGATGTCTCCTGGGAAACCAAATATTCTGAAGATGGAGGCACTAACATGTACTCATTTGGTTCAAGGATAACGGCTCATTTCACAGTAGAGAATGAGATAGAGGAATGATTCTCAAAGGAAGTTTGCACAGCCAGCAGCATCAACAATATCCAGGAACTTGGTGGAAATGCAAGTTCTTGAACCACACCTTGTACTTACTGAATCAGAAACTTTATGGGTAGGGCCCAACAAGGTACCTTTTAATAAGCTCCCCAAAAGGTTCTGATGCTCAAAAAAGTTTGAAAACCACTCAGATAGATTGAAAAGGAGTGGGATAACACTCCTGGGCATATATCCAGAAAAAACTAAATTTGAAAAGATACATACACCCTCTATGTTTATAATATTTGTAATAACCCTCTATGTTTATAGCAACACTATTTATAATAGCCAAGATATGGAAACAATCTAAATGTCTATTGACAGATGAGTGGATAAAGACAATGCAGGTATATTTTACTGCACATATACTATGTATAATATATATACAGGTATATTTATAATATATATATATGCAGGTATATATATATATATAATATATGCAGTAAAATGGAATATTCTTCAGGCAAGAATACTGGAGTGGGTAGCTGTTTCCTTCTCCAGGGGATCTTCCCAACCCAGGGATCTAACCCAGGTCTCCTGCCTTGCAGGCGGATTCTGTACCATCTTAGTGACTAGGGAAGGCCATTACTCAGTCATAAAAAGAATGAAATAATGTCATTTCAGCAATGCTGATAGATTATCATACTAAGCCAAGTAAGTCAGAAAGAGAAAAACAAATACCATGTGATATCATTTATATATGGAATCTAAAATGTGACGCAAATGAACATTTCTACAAAACAGAAACAGTCTCACATACGTAGACTTGTGGTTGCCAAGAGGGAGGGGACGTGGGGGAGGGAAGCACTGGGAGTTCGAGATTGGAAGATGCAAACTAGCGTATAAAGGATGGATAAACAACAAGGTCCTTCTGTACAGCACAGGGAGCAATGTTCAATATCCTATGATATTGAAATAATGAAAAAGAAAATGAGAAAGAATATGTATATGTGTAACTGAGTCACAGAAATTAACAACATTGTAAATCGGTTATACTTCAATAAAATTTTTTAAAAAGGAGTGAGATAAGAATAAAATTTCTTACACTACCTTCCATGGAATTCATGATTTGGTAATATTGTAAACATTTACTTAAACCATCCAAATAGGTACAATTATTTACAAAATATGGAAATTTCAGATAATAGTTTGCAAAGCATAGAATTTTTATTCAACTCTGTGCTACCTAATTTGTAGACCTGGTCCCCAGATTTACAGTAACAATTTAAAAAATTCAATTCCCAAAGTAATTTTTAAAAAGCCAGACTGTATCAAGCAAGATACTGCTGACATACCAATGCTGTTCCCAGCACATCATTCTGGGTGCCACTGCCAACATTGGCAACCAAGTGTTCTTATGTGTAGGCACTGTGGTAGATACTTCACGTGAGTTATCCCAATGGACATTTGCAGCAACCCTATGGAGCAAGAATGGTCATTATCATTTCAAAGATGAGGAAGCTAAGAGACTTAGATAGAGTAATTTGTCAAATGTCACACAGCTATACTTTCTGCTGGGCAGAAAGCTGATGTCTTCCTTCTAAACCCAGTGGGAAACAGTGATGAATGAGTCTAACACTAGATTTTTGAAAACAACAACAACAAAAACAAACATATCCATGATGTGTAGTGTTTGCTAATTTCCATGGTGTAACTATTTATGCCGTGGCTGTTTCCAAACTACCGTTGTGAAGTCACTGACTGTAGAGTTAGGAAGATGTGCATGATCGACTTTTTATGACCCTGTACGAGCTGGCTCCAGCACACCTTTGAGGGGAAATGTGAATGAACATTGTTTTCTGTGGCAAGTATGAGCATCAGTTCAGTTCAGTCGCTCAGTCATGTCCGACTCTTTGTGACCCCATGGACTGCAGCATGCCAGACTTCCCTGTCCATCTCCAACTCCGGGAGCTTGCTCAAACTCATGTCCATTGAGTTGGTCATGCCATCCAACCATCTTATCCTCTGTCATCCCCTTCTCCTCCTGCCTTCAATCTTTCCCAGCATCAGAGTCTTTTCCAATGAGTCAGTTCTTTGCATCAGGTGGCCAAAGTATTGGAGCATACTGATGTTTTAAATTTTATTTTCAAAGCAGTGGTTACTAGAGAAGGAAAATTTTGTCTTTTTCAAGTATAATCAAAATAGACATTGGAATCATTTTGTTTTAGGCTTATGTTTCAGTCTTTAATTTATAGATAAAATTTTAAAAAATCACTTCCTTTCACAAACCTTTGAAAGATACTCATTTTATGGAGTCAGAGCTGGGTGGAACCTTGAGAAAACAATTTGCTTTCTCCCTGACTTTTGCAAGGGTTGCTTGTATAGGGCAGATATTTGATCTTCTTGAAGATGTCTGAGCATGGAGGTTTGACCACATTTCTCAGTATTCTAAACAAGTGCTTTATCATTCTCAAGGAGGCCCTCTTGTAGGTTGATATGAAAGCTTTCCAACTGTAATTTAAACCTTTTCCTTTTGTTTTATCTCTAGAGACATGAAAAGGAATTGATTGGCATTCACCTCTTAGAAATTCTTCTGCTTTGACAAAAGATGTTAAAAGATTCCTTTAGTATCTAGTTCCAGCTTATTTAAAAATAACCTCTCATCCTCACATAAAGAGGAAGATTTCCAGCTAGGCAGTCTGCCTTATTGGTCCCCTAAAATGCCATTTTAAGACCTCTCAAATTTCCAGGCAAGAATGTCCTGACCACTTTTTGACAACTTCCCTTCTTAATGTCGTCCAGTGTTAGACTTTTCTTAAAAAAGGTGTTAAACATTTCATGTGAGATCAACCTTCTTAACAAAATTTTATGTGTACAATGCAGTATTGTTAACTACAGACACAGTGAAATAGAGCAGATGTCTAGAGCTTATTTGTCTTGCACGGATGAAACTTTATGTTGGATTTTCAAACAGCAGTGCATATTTCTGGTGATGTAAATGACTCCTATTTACTTTTTATTGGGTGTAAGTTGCAAGAGATGGACCCGTTTGGAGTATCTTGACTGTAATGTTTTCAGTGAAATATATAAAGTATTATTGCCCTTAACTCACATGTCTATTTGTGTCTTCTACAACAAAGAGGGAGATTATTCTTCTTTTACAACAATTTTGATTGCATATAGAAAGGCACAAGATACAATCAGATGTTGAGCTGTTCACCATTTCTCCTCTCTTTTACTCCCACTCCTCAAGTAAGAGACAATTTTTGAAAGTATCTGGGTAGCTTCTCCTTCCTTGAAGTATAAAGAAAGATGATACCAAAAAGGTATACTTTTGATATCTTAGCACCCTCTTTCTGCCCTTTCTCACCACATACTGGTTTTGCTTTGTCCTTTTTGTTATGGGAAAATTAGATGCTGACTTTTCAACTTTTTTTTTACAAGAGGCAAAACATCCTTTAGGAAAACTCTTGCTTCTGACTTTTATGTTCTCGGAAGTTACATGGAAAGGTTAGGTAACAGTGGGGGAAATAAGATACTGGCTTATGAGAGTACCAAGTATATAAGAAGGTTAAATAATGAAACGCGCAGTAGAGAGGAAATAGCAAATTCTAAGATTAAATCAGCCAGGGCTGAAACGGTGCTTCTCTTACTGTCCTTACTTAGGTATGACCTTAGGAAATCATTTAACTTCTCAGTGTTTGTATTTATAAAAATTAGACTGATGTTGTGTTTTGAAAAAAAAATGAAATGAGTTAACATATATATTACCATCTAGTTTGATGTCTAGTATGTAAGAGGTGTCCAAAAATGCTTGTGGGTCATCTGTGTACAGAATACTTAGAGTTCCCGAAGTGTACATAACTATATTTTCATGTGTTATCCTTTGTTGGGTGAAATAGCATTATTTCATGTAATGCCTAAGTCTCTTTCCCTTTGTTTCTGGCTGCTGACTTTTCCTTGTGTTGCCAAAGTGTTGAGTTGCCATGTCAGATAAGTAGGATATAGAAAACTCCTACAGGCAAAAGAATGGAGTTTTAAAAATTAAGTTTTTTTTTCTCCCCTCCTATCTAAGCTATTCTGACTTCATCATTGAAACCAAGCAGAACCCTGTGGGACCTTCCCAGGGACAGAACCCTCTGCCTCTTGTTTGTAGAAAAATTTAGCCTCGAAGGTTTTCCCCAAGTTCCAAAGAGCAAATTTGATCAGAGAAATTTAGCATCTCTGACTCCATATTGCATCTATCTCTTCTGCTACTTTAACCTCTGAGTCATAAACTTCTGCTTAGCCCTGCAAATAGACATGTTGATCATTAAAGGAATTTTGCTTAGAGCTTAAGATTTGTGCAAACAGTACCATACCTGAAACTTGCCTCCCACAGGGAGATAAAGAAGTAAGAACAAAAGAAACCCTACCGTCTTGCTGAGATTTGTAGGAATGTTGTGACCAGGTTCATGTCAACCGAAGTCAACTGACCAGGAAAGAAGAGGTTTCACAGCAGTCCATACTGGCACCCAGATATCTGTGGTCATTTGTCACTTCCTGAAATTAAACACCTCCAGCTTGCCCTTTCCCTAGCATAAAAAAAACTTGAATTCTACACCGAAATTAAGCTGATTCTTTAGGACATTAGTCTGCCATTTTCTAGGTTTGCTGTTGTTTTTCCTTGCTCCTTGACTCATTGGCTTGTACAGTAATCGTTACATCATGACAGCTGAGTAGGACTCTTATATGCTAGCTTGTGGGGCAGGGCTATTGGGGGTATCACTTGACTGTTACTTCTGTCCTCGTAATGGAGCAGGACCCTCTGGGGTACTCCCAGGACAGGAAATCTACCCCCCAACCCCAACCCCCATGTCCTCCACCTCCCTCTTTTCTATAGAAAAGCCTTAGTCAGAGAATACATTGAATCAAAGAAATGAGAATATGCAGAGGTAAAGGAAAATGGTCAAATAAGACAAAATAATAGTAGTTTAGCCACTAAGTAAAGTCAAGGACCCTTAATTCCTTCTCAAAGTCAGCAGATAATATTCTGAGCCATATCCTTTGAGCTGCTTCGCAGAAACTGAAAACCCTACCAGGCAGAAGAAATTAAGTACATGATGACCGGACAGTAACCATGACATTATCTGCTCCATCTTCTGCAGTTCCAAGAACTGGCTTCAACGAAATGGGAACAAACTGACCTTGGGATTGAAGATTAACTATACTTAAAACAATTAAGATGACGCATGATCAATTTCAAGATGATTGTTCAAGGCGACTGTGCTAGTCTGCATGTAGTTCCACTTGTCTGTGCATCCCTGAAGCTCTGGCCCCCTGATCAGTAATGGGGAGTTTGTCTTTTGGGGGCATGAGTCTTTTCTCCCCAGGATTTCTGGCTTCCTCAATAAGGCAGTCTTTCCTTTTACCCACCACTTGTCTCTCTGTGTTGGGTTCCTGAGAGATAAGCAGCCAAACCTAAGTTTGGTAACACTCTGAAACCTTGAAGTGTAATTCATATTTAAAGTGGCAGAATTAGCTTACAAAGTTTGATTTCAGGATTAGAATAGCTCTCTCAGACAGTGAAACTGTGGTCTCCTAAAATTCCAAGGAAAGACAAACCATTCTGGTATTGCCTGAAATGTAAATACTGGTTAGATGATTTACATGTTGAGCCATGTCAGTGATTTATACCACAATGTGGATCAATTTGTAAACTTTAAATATCTTTTCCTGGGAACTAGTTTTGACAAATAGAAAAGACATGATAATAGCTGGCAGAAGGGGAAAGGAAGAAGATGGGATGCGTAGGAATCTATTCTTGACTTAAGGACAAAAACAGACATGGTAGATGGCTTACCACTTGGGGAACAAGGCAAGGGGTCGATAATTTTTTGCTGACAACGTGAATAAGAAAAAAGTTTATCTACAGCACAGCTTTACTTGTAACCAAATTTTCCACAACATAAAAATATTCATAAACAAACTGTGACAAATGTTTATCAAAAATTCATCTTATTCCTTCTAAACATACAACTAGAACTACATTTACCGGCATTGCTTGCAGTTAAGAGTGACCACATAGAGTTTTGGCCAATAGAATTTAGGTAGAAATGATGTGTACCATATCAGGTCTTGTTCATAAAAATAAAATTTGTGGCACTGACAGCATTTCCTGACAACGGGCAGAGCGAAAATTGATATTGGAATATGGAAAGATAAAAACCTATGCTATTCAGTGGCATTTGGTAAAGTCATTGCCCTATGAGAATTTGGAAAGCAGACAAAGGGAAGACGAAGTATATAGCTTTAGGGTTGAAAATAGAATGTTAGAGCATGTTGATTAGTACTGGCTTCACTTAGCTGGTTTTTCAAAGAAAGAGATGAGTTTAAGCAAGAATTGGCTGATTTGCAAGCAGAACTGGAAAAGTATATAGAACAGAAGTGGGGAGCCTTGACACATTGTAAAAGCTAATTGTTTCTAGACTCTGCTCACCACAGAATGATTGAAACAGCTAGAGTGAGAAAGACCAATCAAAAATACAGTTCTGTGATAAAGGTCGAGTGAAGGTAGAGGACTTTCCACCCAAATCTGATGGGCTCAGTAGAATTGTCATTAAGTTGAGAGGAAAAAGGATTGTGGGGACAGGGAAGATGGCAACAGATCAAAGAGATAAAACAGGCTTGAGAATTATATCTAGTAAAAAAATGTGGGTGTATTTACTGGCACATGACATTGACTGGAAGCAAATAGATATGAAACCTATCAACTTTCAAGGGACTTCTCCTGCCAAAGAAACAATGAGTTTGGACTACAACAACCTTGTCGGTGTAAGTCTTAGAACTAACTCTTTGGTCACCAGTGAGAATGAGTGGGAAGTGAACTGTGAAAATTGTGCATTCCTACAGGGACCATCCTTTCTCACTTTGTGTGAGTCTTTGGAGGATAATATGGCAGCTCACTCCAGTACTCTTGCCTGGAGAATCCCATGGACGGAGGAGCCTGGGGGGGCTACAGTTCACGGGGTCTCAAAGAGTCGGACACGACTGAGTGACTTCACTCACTCACTCACTTGGAGGATAATATTTAGGAAGGTCTGTCTCTGAGAGCAGAACCAGGGGCAGCAAGAACCAGGGAATTCTCTCCAGGGAGATTTGCGGTTAAGAATGACTGAATTCTGGCAAATAGAAGTGAGTGGGTCTGGTGTGCACCCATTTCCAGATGCGGCTCATGAAAACTGCCCATGTACAAAGCTTATTCTTTTTTAATCTGTTGATTGGTGGCATTGCCCAAAATAACCTTGGAAGCCAATGAACTATCCAAATGTTTTTCTGTTACAGCAGTTTGTCAATACTTTAACTGTTACACAAACTAAACACAACAAATTAGTCCCATTTGAACATCATTCCCTTAAGTGCCAACATCTAGCCTGACCCTTAGAGCCAACTTGTTTGTCAGTTAGTCTCTTGTTTATTAGAACTTATTTATTATAAAGTGAAAATCAACTGCAAATGTCAGTGAAAAATCTTGGAAAAGATGGAGGGCTTAAAGCCAGTGAAAATGACATTGAACCGCTGCTTGAATCACCTGCAAAGCCATTGACAAATGAGAATTGGATAGAGTTCAAACAATGAACAAATGAAGAAGAGAAAGCCAGCAAGGCAAATGGCAACATACTTGTAATGAAAATGGTTTGAGTACCAAATAATTAAGAGCTGTCCTTGGGAGACTTAAGTAAGGCAATCCTTCAGTCGTGTCCAACTCTTTGAGACCCCATGAACTGTAGCCAACCAGGCTCCTTTGTCCATGGGATTTCCCAGGCAAGAATACTGGAGTGGGTTGGCACTTTCTGCTCCAGGGGATCTTCCTGACCCAGGGATCAAACCCACAGTTCTTATTTCTGCTGCATTGGCAGGCGGATGCTTTACCACTAGCACCATCTGGGAAGCCCCTAAAGAGGCTTTCAAATATATTTATAAAAATGATACCTACTTTAATTGTGTAGTGAAAGTCAAATGCGTAGCTAAACTGTCCTAGCTTGGCATCATGCCATGCTGAAGGAATGATTATCTTGCCAAAGTCAGTGTTTGGCTTGTTCTTTGGTTTAACTAATAGCATGTAAGTGAATTTATAACCTAAAATAAGTCAAATCGATGAACTTATATTCTTTAATCTTTAATTACATATTCCAAAGTGAAGTCCCTTTTCTGCCACTGTTTATTGACAAGTTTGGTTGCTGTTTTCGGTGGAGGAGGACAAGTATGTCTTTAGATAGTACTCCATTAGAACTAGGCAGAGTTAAAAAAAAAATGGAGAAAACAAGCCAATGGTTCTTGACAAGGAGTGAGAGTCAATGGAAAAAGCTAATGAGAAAGATGGATAACAAGAGTATGACCTATGGCTTATCTGGTACATTGTGATTCAATGGATTATTTTTATTGGGTGTTTTCAGTTCATTAGATGAAAGTAGCCATTTAATATAGATATGAACATTATAAAAACCTCTCCCTAAGTTTGTTGCATCTTGGGCCACATTGAGTGGTCCAACTGTTTCTGTGAAATATTCATACTGCTTTATAAGTTAGATTTGATATTTATTTGCTTAGTTTCCAAGACACGTTTTCTGAATTTATCTTTCAAACATTCTGTTGTAATAGGACAAACACATCGTTTGGCCTCTGTTAGGATTCTAAAGGGGCTTCTCTAAAAACATAGCAGGACTTTGCCATAGGGTTCTTTTATAAAAGATTCCCACTGAATACAATAGACTTCCTTTCAAAAGGGAGTCTACTGTACTCATCTCCTTTCTCTCCTTTAGTTTGTCAAAAATGTTTAATTATTTTAAACAATAAGCTTTTATTTAGTGGTAGGCCAATGAACAAGATCCACTAAACTGTCTACATAAATTTCAGATATAGGGAATTAGAAATCTTTGCTTTAATAGAGAATTAAGGGGCATATTAGGCAATTGGAATGACAGGCTTACTTACTGCTGATGAAGACTTACAGGTTGCATAATTGGCATACAATTGGCAAGGTCACAGGCCTAGACATTTTTTTTTTTTTTAAGATTTATGTTACATATTCTCTGTGGGCAGTCTGAGAAAGCAACTGTATACAGGAAAAAACAGTTTCCTGTTAGTGATTATTATTCATTATTTGTCACTTATCATCACATAATAACGAATATCCTGGGTACTATCTTAAAGGACGTGAGTTTGGTTAACACATGTTGATGATTTCTCACTTAATAAAACTTATCTACCAAAGACTAAAAGAAGGAAACTGCCAAAGAAACAAGTCCTAAATGCACATCTTTTATTTATGTTTTTGGAAGCAACAGAAAATGACTCTGGATAGTTTAGTTTAAGCAAAAAGGGATACTTATAAGAATGATATATGATAATCATAATATCATTATAATAAAAAAGATAATAAAATAAATAATAAAAATAAATTTTATATATATATATAAAATAAGGTGGTAATGATATAATCTCAAGAAGCTGGTGAACACTGAACAGCTAGAATCATGGAAAGGACCTTGGCCGCTCTTGGCCTTAGCAGAGGATGTGTGAACATTCTTTTTAGAGAACTATTTAAAAAAAACAACTAATTTTTATTGGCGTATAGTTGCTTTGCAATGTTGTGTCAATTTCTGCTGTACAAGCAGAGTGAATCAGTCACACATGTGTATATACCCTCCCTTTTGGACTTTCTTCCCATTCAGGTCACCGCACTGCATGAGTCCGAGTTCCCTGTGCTATATAGCAGGTTCTCGTCAGTTATCTGTTTTATACATACTAATAGTATCTATAGTGTATATGTGTCAATTCCAGTCTCCCGATTCCTTCCACCTCCCCTTCCCCTTTGGTATCCATATATTTGTTCTCTATGTCTGCGTCTCTATTTCTGCTTTGCAAATAAGATTATCTATACCATTTTTTTTTCAGATTCCACATATATGCATTAATACATATTTGTTTTCTTCTTTCTGACTTCCTTCATTCTGTATGTCAGTCTCTAATACCATCCACATCTCTGCAAACTGTACTACTTTGTCCCTTCTTATGGCTGTTCAGTTCAGTTCAGTCGCTCAGTTGTGTCTGACTCTGTGACCCCATGGACTGCAGCACACCAGGCTTCCCTGTCCATTACCAACTCCTGGAGCTTGCTCAAACTTGTGTCGAGCGAGTCGGTGATGGCATCCAACCATCTCATCCTCTGTCATCTCCTTCTCCTCCTGCCTTCAGTCTTTCCCAGCATCAGGGTCTGATGGCTGAGTAATATTCTATTGTATATATGTCAGTGAGTGAGTGATAGTCACTCAGTCGTGTCCGACTCTTTGCGACCCCATGGACTGGAGCCTACCAGGCTCCTCTGTCCATGGAATTCTCCAGGCAAGAATACTGGAGTGGGTTGCCATTTCCTTTTCCAATTGTATATATGTACCACACTTCTTTATCCATTCCTCAGTTAATGGACATTTTGGTTGCTTTCATGTACTGGCTATTGTAAATTGTCCTGCTATGAACATGGGTACTGAGCTCCAGGAACAGAGAGAATGTATTTCTCTGCCTTATCTTTCATAGTCCTAGGAGAGATAAACACTTTCTAAGGAAAAATCAGTCTAGAGTTGGGCTGATCCTTTCTTGTCTGTCTGTATAGATCACATCTGAGAGCTGCTGCAATATTTACTATTCTCAGGTGATGTTTGCTGAATTCCTTTAACTATCCTTTTGTAAAGACATTTTCCAGACCTTTTTCATCATCCAGGTTGCTTTCTTCTGAATACAATCCATTTTGACAATGTTCTTAAAATGTGGTGCTACAGATGTGGCTGAAGAGTACAGAGGGTATGGGAATTCTTCATTCTTTTGATCTGCTCATGGAATTTTATGTTCCATGAACTGTCTTAACAACCTTGTCAATCTGGTAAGCTCATTTTGAAATCACAGTAAACTAATATTAAAAGGTATTTTTGCTTACTTCTTTATATCCTCCCAACCCCCACCCTCTTTAATACAAACTTGTTCAGTTAGGCCTTGCTTACCTATTTTGCCATGGATTTTTGAGAAATATAACACAGAATTTTATACTTGTCAGATTTCACTTTTGTTTTCCACCCAGTATTCCAAATTATATAGGCAATTTTTATTTATTTTTTAAATTTATTGACTTTAAATCTGAAGGTCATTTCTCTAAATAAAATTAAAAAGTTAGTTTTTTTTTAAAGAAAAGATTTTATTATAAAAGCAATTCACCGTACATTTTCAGGCACTTTGGAAATATGGAAAAGTATAAGAAGAAATTAAAAGTTAGTTGTAGTTCCATTTCTAAGGGAAAAACTAGTACTTTAATGTAATAATACATCTCATTTTAGATAACAGCACACTCTGAAGATATTATGTTTTGACTTGTACAGTCTTCCCACTACTTTTTTCTTTTTTACACACTGATAGGGTCCTGTGAATAGCTCCACAGGATTTTAGATAGTTTTGCCAGTCTCTTCTGGAGGAAGAAATGGCAACCCATTCCAGTATTCTTGCCTGGGAAATCCCATGGACAGAGGAGCCTACAGTCCATGGGGTCACAGAGGGCTACAGTCCTTGGGGTCACAAAGAGTCGGCACAACTGAGCACGCACGGCCCTCTTTCCTGTGATGACAGATGTACTGCACCCCTCAGAATCTGTACTGATTCATTATTTCCAAGTACCAAAAGGACAAATGGACAAGTGAAAACATTCAACAATCAGCTGGTTGTTCTGGCTCAACGATGCAAAACAAGCAACTTCAGAGTATTTTTCCTTCCTTAATAGATCGGTTATTTGAAACTTAGCCCCAAGGTCAAGAAATCAACACCGAAACTTTCATGATAGGAATCTTTTATTCTTGTTTATGCAAATCTGTTTACATAGATTAGGGGATATCTGTTGAATGAAATTCCACAGATCAGTGAGGACTCAAATCATTTTCAAATCAGGTTAAATTTGCCATTTCTGTTGCTTTCAGTAGAGAAGAACAGGAGGGGCGTCTCTGGAGCTTGCAACTCAGTTGATCCTCATACTTGATTGTCCCCTCCTAGCTGACAGTGTGTGACTCACATGGCACTACTTTAATATTAAGCATGAGACCACTTGTCCCTTAGTCATTTGTTGGGCATAAAACTGTATGGCTTAAGAGAGTGGTCCTTTTGGGGTTGAACTCTGAAAAATGATCTTGGAGAGATGGCTTTTAAAATGGCAAGCATAGTGTTTATTTGCACAAAAAGTCAGAGTGCGGTTACTTCTTTAGAATGAGCTAATTTTGGCTTTTATCCAGAAAAAAAAATTGAAGTGGTGGCAAAGTGTAGCACCAGATGTTAGAAGTCCATTTTTTTTCCTTGACAAAAACAGTCTACAGTGTAACCATGAAAAAGTCGCCTCAGTTTCCTCATTGGTAAACTGATTATAAGAAAAATGAACTGTAGTGGGGTTCACATTAACTTTAGGAAGCTCAGCTCTACAGTGATTCCCAGATTTTCCCAGATAATAACTGTCATCACAGTTATTACTCTTTTCTATTCAAGTGTCTGCCCCTCAGTGATCCTTGTTTTCTAAATCTATTTCTGTCAATTTATATGTAATGGCAATGAATAAAATTACTTTTGCTCCCTGGAGATCCATTTCCTTATTTTGTGAAGTAAGAAAATTATACTCAAATTATTGTTTTTGAAGTTTTTTTTTTTTTTTTGGTAAAGCTGTGGAACACTTTCTTCAAATGCAGCTTTTTATTTGACCTCTTTTGTATCTTTACAACTTCATCTATTTTCTTTATCAACATCATCACTGCCTTAATTCAGGCTATTATCTCTTACTTGCATCGTTGCAGCAGTCTCCCAAATGTTTTCCTACCTTTTCTTCCAAATTATTTTCCACATTAGAATAAGTACTAAAATCTAAATCTATTGATGTTGCCTCACTTGTTTGAAATTCTTTCACTACCTCCAAAACTGATCTGCAGACGCAACACAACTCCAGTAAAATCCCACTACATATATATTTTTTTGGGGGGGCGGTAAAATTTGAATCCAATTCTAAATTTATTTGAAAATGCAAAGGATGTAGAATAACCAAAGAAATCTTGAAAAATAAGAACAAAGTTGGTATACTTACCAGTTTGAAGGGAAAGATACTGGAGGCTTAAGGGCAGGGATGGAGCCAACCAATAGGAAGGTAACTAAGAATCAAGTTCAGGGATTTACCTGGTGGTCCAGTGGCTAAGACTGTGCTTCCAATGCAAAGGGCCTGGGTTCAATCCCTGGTCAAAGAACTAGTTCTCATATGCTGCACCTACGAGTTTGCATGCTGTAACTAAAGATTCTGCATGCTGCAATGAAGATGGAAGAGCCTGACTGCTTCAACTAAGTCCTGGTCCAGCCTATTAAAAAATAAATATCTAAAAAAAACCCCAAAACTTCTGGAGGGATGATGTCAGCAAGATAGCAGAGTAGGAAGCCCTGACTTCCTTTCCCAAACACAGACTCAACAATTCACAAATTCTCTAACCAAAGGCACAGCACCACAGGTAAACACAAAACCAGACTCACCTATGCCAGTAAGGAGATTTGTGACACCTGCTCACTAGAGTCTGCCCATGGCACCGTGCTGTGTGTTTGGAAGAGGAAACTCCAAGTTTCCATCTTCTCCTAGGGCAGAGAAAGTATGGGTTCGTGTGTCTGGTGTCCTAAATTTTGCAAGCGGGTATCCCCAGGGGACTGGTTTGTATCTTGTCAGTTTTGGAGCTCTAGTGGGTCTGGCACAATTGAGCCTCCTGAGAGTGAATGGAGATAGAAGCTTTGGCTGGTTAGATGCCATAGACCTCCCCCTGCTCAGCACAGGGTAAGTGGATGAAAAAATATCAACTTTGAGCTATTTCCTGGGGATGAAAAAAGGTGATATCTGTATCTAGCACCCTGCTTCTCTGGGACTGTCCAACAACCTGGCCTATGGTTTGTTGGTTCTGGAGCTCAAATCAGCATCTTGGATTAGTAGGTGCTATGGGTTTACCCCTCGTTCAGCACAGTGTGCATGCATGCTCAGTCCTGTCTGACTCTTCATGTTCCCATGGACTGTAGCCCGCCAGGCTCCTCTGTCCATCGGATTTTCCAGGCAAGAATACTGGAGTGGGTTGCTATTTCCTCCTCCAGGGGATCTTCCTGACCCAGGGATTGAACCTGTGTCTCTTTTGTCTCCTGCTTTGGGAGGTGGATTCTTTACCACTGTACCACCTGGGAAGCCCTGGCTCAGCATAGTACAAACACTTAAAAACCACAGCTGCCTGCTTCTCCTTGGGGAGGGAAAGAGTTGGTAGAAGTCCCCAGAATCCCTGGCTGGACTAATTGGTGGGAGTCTTCTCCTGTATGAGGCTAGTTCATGAAAACAGAAAAGGTGTCTGCTTTGTCTCATGAGCAGACACCAACACAGAGAGTCAAGGAAAATAGAGAATCAGGCAAAAGTGTTCAAAAGAAAGAAATCTCCAGAAACTAACCCTAATGCACTGGAGTTATATGTGACAACATGGATGCAACCTGAGGACATTATGCTAAGTAAAATAACCCAGTCACAGAAAGAAAATACCATATGATTCTGTTTAACATATGAGGTATTTAAAATAGTCAAATTCAAGTAATCAAAGAGTGGTTTGAGGGTTGTGGTGGCTGAGGAAGGGAGAAATAGGAAGTTATTAACCAAAGGGCAGGTTTCTCTGGTGGCTCAGTGGTAAGGAAACTTCCTGCCAATGCAGGAGACTCGGATTTGATCCCTGGGTTGAGAATAACCCATGGAGAAGGAAATGGCAACCCACTCCAGTATTCTTGCCTGGGAAAGCCCAGAGGAGCCTGGTAGGGGGGATCCCCAAAGAGCTGGACACGACTTAGCAACTAAACAAAAACAATCAGAAGGCATAAAGTTTCAATTAAGCCAGGTGAATAAATGCTAGAGATTGGCCATGTAATATTGTAACTATAATCAATAACAATTTATTACATACTTTAATGTTTGTTAAGAGGGAGATCTCTTATTAAGTGCTCTTAGACTAAATAAATTTTTTAAAAATAGTATTTAAAAAGGGTCTGTTGAAGAAGTCAATAAACACAAGTGCCTTTGGTTCCAATATTTATGCTGAAAATGTCTTCTAGAATTGTATCCAAATCCCGATAACGTCTTATAAAGCTTGAATATAAAATGACACTAAAAGTGAAAAGAACTTAGAATGACCTGGCTGTATAAAATTTTAAGTTTGAAAATAAACCACAAAGCTGCTCTAACTGACACTGGTACTGGCATGAGGATAATAAATTGGTTAATTGAACAGAATAGACCAAGATGTGGACTAGGTATAACTCCATTTTATGTGGTCATTTGATTTTTAATAAAGGCAGAGCAATTCAATGGGGGAAAGTATCTTTCCAACAAATGGTTCTTAAAACCACTGGAAATTCATGTGGAAAAAAATGAACCTTGACTTACTTCATACCATATACAAAAATTAATTCAAGATCCATCCTGGAGCTAAATGTAAAAGTTTTTGAAAAGTAAAGTACTTTACTTTTCTAAATATAAAGTACTTTTCTAAAAGTATAAAGCTTTTAGAAAGAAATGTAGGAAAATATCTTTGCAGTTTGGAATAAGCACAATTTAGGATAGTCAAAGCTTCCATAGACAAGACACAGAAAGCAATAACTATGTACAAATTAATAACTAGATTTCATAAAAGTGGTAACTTCTGCTCATCAAAAGACATCATTAAGGAGATAAACAGTCTCGCTAGGCATTGGAAGAAAATATTGGTAAAACATCTGTTTCACAAAGGACTGGTATCCCAAATACCTAAAAACTCAACCAAAAACAACAAATTACCCAATTAAAAATAGGCAGTGTATTTGAATAGACAGTTCATAAAGGAAGGGATACAAGTAACAAATGAACACATGAAAAAGTGTTTAACATTATTAAATCATCAGGGAAATCAATAAAACAATGAGTTATTATTATATATGGACCAAAATGGCTAAATTTAAAAAGTCTGATAATACCAAGTGTTAGTCAGGATGCAGAACAATTGGAGGTCTCCCAGCAATTCCACTACTAGGTATACTGCTGCTGCTGCTGCTGCTGCTAAGTCACTTCAGTCGTGTCCAACTCTGTGCAACCCCATAGATGACAACCCACCAGGCTCCCCCGTCCCTGGGATTCTCCAGGCAAGAACACTGGAGTGGGTTGCCATTTCCTTCTCCAATGCATGAAAGTGAAAAGTGAAAGTGAAGTCACTCAGTCGTATCCAACTCTTCGCGACCCCGTGGACTGCAGCCCACCAGGCTCCTCCATCCATGGGATTTTCCAGGCAAGAGTACTGGAGTGGGGTGCCATTGCCTTCTCCAACTAGATATACAGTCCCTGATATGAATGGAAGCATACGTCCACAAAAAGATTTGTGAAATAATGTTCATAAGAACTTTCTTCATAATTTCCCAAAGTAGAAGTGCTCCAGAAATCCATTAATAGCTGTAGTATATCCATAGAGCAGAACACTATTAGCAATAAAAGGGAATAACTGCTGGCATATGCAATAGCATGTATGAATCTGGAAAATTTTAGGCTGAATAAATGTCTAGAATAGGCAAAATCAACCTGTTGTGGAAAAGCAACAATAATGGTTTCATCTGGGGGTTCAGTTCAGTTCAGTTCAGTCGTTCAGTCATGTCCGACTCTTTGCGACCCCATGAATCGCAGCACACCACGCCTCCCTGTCCATCACCAACTCCCAGAGTTCACTCAGACTCACGTCCATCGAGTCAGTGATGCCATCCAGCCATCTCATCCTCTGTTGTCCCCTTCTCCTCCTGCCCCCAATCCCTCCCAGCATCAGAGTCTTTTCCAATGAGTCAGCTCTTCGCATGAGGTGGCCAAAGTACTGGAGTTTCAGCTTTAGCATCACTCCTTCCAAAGAAATCCCAGGGCTGATCTCCTTCAGAATGGACTGGTTGGATCTCCTTGCCGTCCAAGGGACTCTCAAGAGTCTTCTCCAACACCACAGTTCAAAAGCATCAATTCTTCAGCACTCAGCCTTCTTCACAGTCCAACTCTCACATCCATACATGACCACAGGAAAAACCATAGCCTTGACTAGACGGACCTTTGTTGGCAAAGTAATGTTTCTGCTTTTCAATATGCTATCTAGGTTGGTCATAACTTTCCTTCCAAGAAGTAAGCGTCTTTTAATTTCATGGCTGCAG
>NW_011494897.1:2298886-2299089 GCF_000754665.1 Bison bison bison
TTCATGGCTGCAGTCACCAACTGCAGTGATTTTGGAGCCCACAAAAATAAAGTCTGACACTGTTTCCACCGTTTCCCCATCTACTTCCCATGAAGTGATGGGACCGGATGCCATGATTTTTGTTTTCTGAATGTTGAGCTTTAAGCCAATTTTTCACTCTCCACTTTCACCTTCATCAAGAAGCTTTTTAGTTCCTCTTCACT
>NW_011494897.1:2299189-2299746 GCF_000754665.1 Bison bison bison
AACTGTTTGCTTCCTGACCTGTATACAGATTTCTCAAGAGGCAGGTCAGGTGGTCTGGTATTCCCATCTCTTTCAGAATTTTCCACAGTTTATTGTGATCCACACAGTCAAAGGCTTTGGCATAGTCAATAAGGCAGAAGTTTATGTTTTTCTGGAACTCTCTTGCTTTTTCCATGATCCAGCAGATGTTGGCAATTTGATCTCTGGTTCCTCTGCCTTTTCTAAAATCAGCTTGAACATCAGGAAGTTCACGGTTCATATATTGCTGAAGCCTGGCTTGGAGAATTTAGAGCATTACTTTACTAGTGTGTGAGATGAGTGCAATTGTGCGGTAGTTTGAGCATTCTTTGGCATTGCCTTTCTTTGGGATTGGAATGAAAACTGACCTTTTCCAGTCCTGTGGACACTGCTGAGTTTTCCAAATTTGCTAGCATAATGAGCGCAGCACTTTCACAGCATCATCTTTCAGGATTTGAAATAGCTCAACTGGAATTCCATCACCTCCACTAGCTTTGTTCGTGGTGATGCTTTCTAAGGCCCACTTGACTTCACATTCC
>NW_011494897.1:2299846-2372747 GCF_000754665.1 Bison bison bison
CACTCCAGAATGTCTGGCTCTAGGTCAGTGGTCACACCATCGTGATTATCTGGGTCGTGAAGATCTTTTTTGTACAGTTCTGTGTATTCTTGCCACCTCTTCTTAATATCTTCTGCTTCTGTTAGGTCCATACCATTTCTGTCCTTTATCGAGCCCACCTTTGCATGAAATGTTCCCTTGGTATCTATAATTTTCTTGACGAGATCTCTAGTCTTTTCCATTCTGTTGTTTTCCTCTATTTCTTTGCATTGATCGCTGAGGAAGGCTTTCTTATCTCTCCTTGCTATTCTTTGGAACTCTGCATTCAGATGCTTATATCTTTCCTTTTCTCCTTTGCTTTTCACTTCTCTTCTTTTCACAGCTATTTGTAAGGCCTCCCCATACAGCCATTTTGCTTTTTTGCATTTCTTATCCATGGGGATGGTCTTGATCCCTGTCTCCTGTACAATGTCATGAACCTCATTCCATAGTTCATCAGGCACTCTATCTATCAGATCTAGGCCCTTAAATCTATTTCTCACTTCCACTGTATAATCATAAGGGATTTGATTTAGGTCATACCTGAGTGGTCTAGTGGTTTTCCCTACTTTCTTCAATATAAGTCTGAATTTGGTAATAAGGAGTTCATGATCTGAGCCACAATCAGCTCCCAGTCTTGTTTTTGTTGACTGTATAGAGCTTCTCTGTATTTGGCTGCAAAGAACATAATCAATCTGATTTTGGTGTTGACCATCTGGTGATGTCCATGTGCAGAGTCTTCTCTTGTGTTGTTGGAAGAGGATGTTTGCTATGACCAGTGCATTTTCTTCCAAAACTCTATTAAGGGTTTCATATCCAAACCATTGCTTTTCTTATAGGAAATAGACAATATAAATGTACAGTAATTTAGTCTCTGTAGCACTGGCCAAAGGGCAGGCACATGCATCAAGGAAACAGAGCAGAATCTAGAGGAATGTATATTCATACAAAAAAAATCTGTATTTGAAAGCGTCTGTCTACAATGCAGGAGACCTGGGTTTGATCCCTGGGTCAGGAAGATTCCCTGAAGAAAGCAATGGCAACCCACTCCAGTACTCTTGCCTAGAAAATACCATGGACGGAGGAGCCTGGTGCAGGCTACTGTCCATGGGGTCGCAAAGAGTCAGACATGACTGAGCGACTTCACTTTTTGTTCTTCAAAGTTGCCCCAAATTGTAAACAACCCAAATAGACATTATCTGATGAATGAGTAAACACACGGTGATATAGCTGTCAAATACAACCCCACAGAGCATCGTAACAACAGCAACAACAGAAACCTAGTGAAAACAAGCTACTGATATGCACCACAACACAGATAAATTTCCAAAGCATTATGCTAGATAAAAGAAGCCAGACTCAACAGTCTACATAGTATATACGAGTCCATTCATATGATACTCCGGAAAAGACAAGACGAGAAGAGAAAAATAGATCAGTGGTTTCCTGGGACTAGGGGAAAAGCAAAACAAATGACTACAAAAGGGCAGCAGTGTTTTTGGTGTGATGAAGATATTTTATATCTTGATTGAGGTGGTGATTACATGACTATATGTCAAAGTTCAATTTTATTGTATATAAATTATATGTCACAAACATGGCTTTGAAAACAAACTGATAGGGAATTCCCTGGTGGTCCAGTGGTTAAGACTCCTCACTTCCAATGTAGGGGGCCAGAGTTTGATCCCTGGTCAAGCAACGAAGATCCCATATGCCATGCAGAGTGGCCTAAATAAATGAATACATCTCGAAACAGCACATCCAAAAAAAAAAAAAAAAAAAGACAGAGTAGTTAAAGCAAAAACCAAACTGGTAGAAAGCACATCCATTATTGTTTGTGGCTGGAGGTTGGATGGAATTAACTGAGCAGGGGGATAAGGTAAACTTTTGGGAAGATGGAAATGCTACATATTTTGATTGTTGTGATGACTACACAGTTGTGTATACTTATCAAAATTCATCAAATTGTATCCTTAAAATCTTTGCATTTTATTGTAAATAAATTATACCTCAAAAAGGTTGTAAAGCTTTTTGAGCCTGTACTATGGTATGTGGGGATGGATTTGCTTAACAGCTAAGTTAAGCAAATGCATACATATTGAAAAGTACCCTCAGAGAACATGATATGTTTCTAGTGTCAGTACTATTCATTGCTTGGTAAATAATAAGAATTTGGATGATGTAAACAATAACTGTTCCATCAGTCTCACATCTTTTCTTAGTTCATTGTGTTGACTTTCTGCTTGTCCTTATTTTCTTCTATGCTGTGCGCGTGTGCTCAGTCGCGTCCTGCCAGGCTCCTCTGTCCATGGGATTTTCTAGACAAGAATCCTGGAGAGGGTTGCCATTTCCTCCTCCAGGCCATCTTTTTGATCCAGGGATGGGACCCAGGGATCTAATCCACATCTCTCGCATCTCCTGCATTGGCAGGTGGATTCTGTATTACCACGCCACCTTTTTCTTTTTTTTTAATATCACACACCAGTGTGTATTTGAAAGGTTCCTTCCTTGTAACATAGCAGGGAATTCTCAGTTTCTCGCTGTGAATTTTCTGTGAGTTCCAACTTTAAACACAACTTCTAAATCAACTTCTTAAAAATTGTGAGGAATCTGAGATTTTTACCCTATTTGCAGGTTAACAAGTTAGCATATCACAATATCATGGTAGCAGACACCATACTCCTGGGACAGAGACCAAAGAAAGTTAATTACTTGCATCACTAGCAGTGTCTGGAGTATCAGCATTTTGGTGTCAGCTCCTTAAACCCCATTTCCTATAATGCAGAGATGTGAGATGACACTTTCATACTTGATGGGTTGGGTTTCCAAGAAAGAAATCATGAGTTTAGGGAACTTGAATCTTTTATATTAGGTAGTAAGCATGATGCTCTTTGTCCTGAAGGAGAACATGAACTTTTTTACACTGAACAGTAAGCAGGTTTGCTCTTTGCTTCAGAAGAAAATACTCTGTATCCAAGATTGTAAGCAAACCCGACTTTTACTCCAGTGGGAGATATGATCTACATTCCAAGGATATTTGCTACACAAATCTATGAAAAGGTAGATTTGTACGAGCAAAGGGTAGCATTGCTTGTAAGATGTGAAGTAATGCAAGAGACCCATGAACAATTGTTTCCAATATAACTCTCCAAACCTTTAGTCCAAATGGTAATTAATTTGTTGAGGTAGGCCCATGCATTAATTACGTTTCAGAGAGTTCACTTTACTGCAATAATCATTGGGCTAAATTGTCTGCTGCCTGTATGCAGAAATGTCTTTTTGTTTGTCTTCCTGAATGTGTTTTTCTTTCTGTCCTGTATAGCAACCAGGGAAGTAATTATATAGACTTTTGATTTTGAGGTGGGGATAATAATTTTAGTTGTGTAGTATTTGAAAACTTTCCCCCCAAATATTTAGAAATTACCTATTTTATCTTAGTTATTGTTGCCACGATCATGCTTTCAAATATCACTTCTGGTTGGGTTGGCTGAAAACTTAATATTTAATCATTTAATACCCAATATTAATACATACACACATATATATATATATGTATACATACACACACATATATATTATATGTGTTCTTTTGCTTTAGAGTTTAATTTTCAGGGAATTCATTTTGTAGAGAATATGTTAAATCTAAATATATAGTTATCTGGAAACTAATTTGCCAAATAAAAATATCTTGCATAATGTTTTTTACATTGAAAATATTCAATATATATGCTTATTGATGAATACATATATACTTACCTTTTTTTTGCTGTGCTGGGTCTTTGTTTCTATGCACAGGCTTTCTCTAGTTGCAGCAAGCAGGGGATACACTTTAGTTGCAGTGCACAGGCTTCTCATTGTGGGGGCTTCTCTTGCTGCAGAGGACAGGCTCTGGGGCACTTGAGCTTCAGTAGCTGTGCACGGGGGTTTAGTTGCTCCCTGGTTTGTGGAATCTTCCTGGACCAGAGATCAAACCCGTGTACCCTGCATTGGCTGGTGGATTCTTAACCATTGGACCACCAGGGAAGTCCTATACATACATTTCTAGAAGAGTGATAATAATCACCAGAAGTTTGATAATGTTTTACTTTCAATAATAAATTAATAAATCTAAATCTACTATAAGATAGAGTTATTTAGATCTAAAACTAACATTATGTTACTATTGATTTTATTGAAAACAAGAAAGGATATGTATAAGATGTTGTGTGTGAGATATTTTTCTATTGCTCTGAATTTGATGCTAATGTCTTATAACTGAAAACAACAATTAAACCCTTCACTTTCTGGATTAACATTCTTTATGGTTGGACCCAGTTGATGACCTGACCATGGAACCATGAAAGGAGAGGCTGAACCAAGTGGCTTTTCCCACCTGTGTGTGGCTGTTCTTCCTCCTTCCTACGTACCAAAAATATGCAGGAGAGATAAGAGAGAGGAATTGGGAATGTACTTTTTTGTTCCATTCCCCATTGGTGGATAAGCACTCATTGAGATTGGGAGTGTAGGATGGAAAGATTGATCTTTTTGTTTATTTGCTGGATGCTCCTTCTGATGTAGAGCCCATACCATAGGTCCACCCTGGACCAACAGCCTTGGGGGTATGTGGGGCTGAGTTTAGGGCTGAGGTCAACTTGACTTGGGTCATGAACTTAGAGTCAGGTACTTACATTTTACCTGGAGATTACTATAGATGGGAGCTGTGCTAAAAAAGGGGCTTTCCAGGTGGCACAGTGATAAAGAATCTGCCTACCAATGCGGAGACACAAGAGATGTAGGATTGATCCCTGGATCGGGAAAATCCCCTGGAGTAGGAAATGGCAAGCTGCTCCAGTATTCTTTTCTGGGAAATCCCATGGACAGAGGAGCCTGGTGCGCTACAGTCCATGGGGTTGCAAAGAGTCAGACACGACTGAGCAACTGAGCATGCACATACATTGCTAAAATAACCTAAGCCCATTGGATGGGAAGGGATCATGGAGCTGTGTTTGGGAAGAAAATATGATTCTTCACAATCTCCCAAAGATTTTGGATGATCTCAGTGACTCAAAAAATTCACACAGATGGGTCAGGAAGTTTAAGGAAAGTGGTCATTGGCAAGCAAGAATTTGTTGTTCAGTCCCTCAGTTGTATCTGACTCTTCCTGACCCCATGGACTGCAGCATGCCTGGCTTCCTTGCACTTCATCATCTCCCAGAGTTTGCCCAAGTTCATGTCCAGTGCATTGGTGATGCCATCCAACCATCTCATTCTCTGTCACCCTCTTCTCCTTCTGCCTTCAGTCTTTCCCACGCGAGAATATGTCACAAGTAAAAGAGGGATTGGGAGTGGGATTTTTTGGAACCAGAGGAGATATGGCTGCAGAGCAACGAGGGTCTAACACTCCAAGGAAACCATATGCATCAGCCATAAGGAGGTTTCCACACCAGCAGAGACCACCAGAATCAGAATAAGCTTCTCAAGTCTGTCCTGTGGAAATAGACACAGTAAAGGAAGAGGACCAAGAAATTTCAGAGCCAGAATTCCACTCCTCACTCACCTCACTACACACCTACGCTGATGTGGGATAACCTGTGATGGAGAATATCACATTCTTTCCCTAATCAAGACTTCATGCTGTGGTTACACGTTGACCTTAACTCTAGAGGGTTTGCAGAGGGGGTGTGTTTGGTTTAGGGGTATCCAATTAGTACAATTTTCTATATTCTGATCTTGATTTAAAAGATATTTACTTCTAGAATGAGTGCCCTGTTGTTAAGAAGTGCTGGAATAAGTGTCCTTTAACATATTTTAATAAAAGTTTGACAACTTAAGTTAGAGAGTTGCCCATTGGTAACCATTTTGAACTGTGGTGTTGGAGAAGACTCTTGAGAGTCCCTTGGACAGCAAGGAAATCAAACCAGTCAGTCCTAAAGGAAATCATTCCTGAATATTCATTGGAAAGACTGATGCTGTAGCTGAACTCCAATATTTTGACCGCCTGATGTGAAGTACTGACTCATTGGAAAAGACTCTGATGCTGGGAAAGATTGAAGGTGGGAGGAGAAGGGGACGACAGAGGATGAGATGGTTGCATGGCATCACCAACTTAATGAACGTGAGTTTGAGCAAGCTCTGGAAGTTGGTGATGGGCAGCAAAACCTGGCTTGCTGCCATCCATGGGGTCACAAAGAATAAGACACAACTGAGCGACTGAACTGAACTGAACCATAATACCTCTTTTTTTTCATCCCCAGCATGTCCAGAGAGAAATGATGACATTTTGCACAACTGTCTAGGATGTACCAAGTAGGAATCCCCTGAGGTATGATATTTTGGTTAAATGTTTTCTCTTCTCCATTAACTCGGCAAGGCCCATAATTAGAAATAAGACTCCATATTTTTACGTTTTAAACTAGTGTTTATTTAGTCTTACAATGAGGCATACATTAAAATTTTCTTTGTTTCAAAGAAAACGTAAGTTATAATTTGGACCAACTTATCCTCATCTAATATTACCCTTTTGGTTTCTTTTCAAAGACAGAGATCCTTTTGATGCCCATGTATCCTCTTTTGTGTTTTCTGTGTGGGGTGGTGTGGGAATTGATCTATTATAAATTTCAAAATATTATAGATGTCATGAAATATTCTTCTCTAAGGTTTCCATTTTTTTGGTATAGTATTTCAATAATTTACAGTATTGATTTATACCTTATCAGTCATGGGTGGAACACTCTGCTAAGCTCTGATTAAGGGTATATTGTCCTTGGAGTTCTTAGACTACAGAAGAAAATGTGAGAGGTAAGAAGCTTTGCCTCAGGCTCTCTGGGTGGCTCCGTGGTGGAGAATGCCCCTGCCAATGAAGGAGACATGGGTTCGGTCCCTGATCTGGGAGGATCCCGCAACTAAACCTGTGTGCCACAACCGTTGATCCTGTGCTCTAGAGCCCTGGAGCTGCAACTGCTGGGCCCACACGTCCTGGCGCCCCTGCTCCACAACAAGAGAGGCCGCTGCAATGAGAAGCCCGTGCACTGCAACTAGGGAGTGGCCCCCGCTTGCTGCAACTAGAGAGAAGCCTGAGCAATGAAGAACTAGCATAGCCAAAATAAGTACATTCATTAATTTAATAAAAAGGAAGCTTTGGCTCACTGGGGTCTCAAAGAGTCGGACACAACTGAGCCTTTATCTTCTTTCCCCCAAGAACAGATACAATCAAAACTTGCTAGTGTAACTTGAAGGCATCATTATCTGGGCTATCTGAAATAGTATGTACAGGAATATCCCTGGTTGTCCAGTGGTTAAGAATCCATCCCTGGTCTGGGAAGATCCCACGTGCTGCTGAGCAACTAAGCCTGTGTGCCACAGCTACTGAGCCCTGGTGCTGCAACCACTGAAGCTTGCATGCCTAGAGCCTCGCTCTGTGCTTTTCTACATGAGGAGCCACCACAGTGAGAAGCCCGAGCACCATAGTACCATAGCCAACAATCGCCCCTGCTTGCCACAACTAGAGATAAGCCAGCATAGCACCGAGGACCCAGTATAGCCATAAATAAATAAATAAATTGTGGTTGTTGTTATTCAGTCACTAAGTCATGTCCAGTTCTTTTCGACCACATGAACTGCAACTCTCCAGGCTCCTTTGTCTATGGGCTTTCCCAGCCAAGAATGCTGGAGTGGCTTACCATTTCCTTCTCCATGGGATCTTCTGCATTTCAGGAAGATTCTTTGCATATATCACCTTATTTCACTTCTCTATGGTATACTGGTCAGATATTATTCTCATTTTTCAGATATGGAAATTGAAACAGATTAAAGTGACTTTCCCAAGGTCATCTAGCTAGTTGGATTAGAATTAGGAGAACTTTCTTTTTTTTTAATTTATTTATTTTTAATTGGAGGATAATTGCTTTACAATATTGTATTGGTTTCTCAGATATATCAACATGAATGAGCCATAGGTATACATATATCTCCTCCCTGTTGAACCTCCCTCCCACCTCCCACTCCATCCCACCCCCTAGGTTGTCACAGAGCACCCGATTTGAGCTCCCTGCATCATACAGCAAATTTCCATTGGCTATCTAATTTTACATATGGTAATGTATGTGTTTCAGTGTTACTCTCTCAATTTGCCCCACCCTCTCCTTCCCCACTGTGTCCAGAAGTCTGTTCTCTATGTCTATGTCCCCTTTGGTGCCCTGAAGATAGGCTCATCAGTACGGTCTTTCTAGATTCCATATATATGTGTTAATAGGTGATATTTGTTTTTCTCTTTCTGACTTTCTTCACTCTGTATAATAGGCTCGAGGTTCACCCACCTCATTAGAACTGAGTCAAATGCATTCTTTTTTATGGCTGAGTAATTAAGGAACCACATCCCACATCCCAGTGACGAACCATCCTGTTTAGTTGCACAGTACTCTGTATTCTGTATGTCAAGGTCACTCTAAAAGCTTCAGTGTTTTGTTGTTTTACTTGCTTCTCTATGTGTTTCAAGAAGCAAATTATACCATAAAAACTGCTGCCAGGAGACCCCGCTTAACTCACCCGCATCACTGAGAGCTGTAAGATGCTCAGCTTTTCTCTTCATGATCTGAAGACAACCAGTCAGTTCACTTAGTCCAGGATATGAGCCAATTCAAATCTTCTGTTCTGGAAGCTCACAGGTCAAATAAGTGTTAGTGAACTACTCTTGCGTTCACACAATACCTAAAGCTTCTGGTAATAGCTCTTGGAAATGTGGTGGAGGAAATATACTTAGTGATATCCAGAATTCTATGAATGAACTGGTTTTGTGTAGGTACTACTTTTATTTTAGTTGCATGAAGTAAAATTCCAGATTGGCCAGGATTCCCATTCATGTCACTTGCTATTGTTGTTCAGTTGCTAAGTCATGTCCGACTCTTTGCAACCCCATAGACTGTAGCACCCCAGGCTTCCCTGTTCTTGACTATCTTCCAGTTTGCACAACATGTTACTGGGGGCCCGATATTCTACACTGTGGAACTGGGGGGAGTAGTTCCATTCTTTCTCACTGTCTTTGGAGGGCTTGTGCACTCTGGACTTGAGGTCTTGAGCAAGGGCCCTGTTTATTCAAAGAGAGTTCTCTCCCATTCTCCCACAGGAGTTTGGTTTTCATCTAAGACTGGATCATGTTGGGAGTTATCTTTCAAGTTCTGGCTACCGCAGCGAGCAAACTCTGTTAGCTAATTGCATTTTTTTTTTTTTGTTTGACTGCAGACCCAGAGGCACTATAAAAAGTTTAGATCTGACACAGCAAGGGGGAAAAGAAGAAGAATAAACAAGCATGCTGTGAGTTTTCTACTGTGTGAGGATACAGGCACACGAGAGTTTTCAGCATCTTTTGCATTCCAAGACCAGAGTTTGAGAGGTTGCCAAGTGCAACCAAGAGTTAGACTTCAGAAGTCCTGTGCTTCCTTCAAGAACATGGTCACCGATCTAAGACACTAAATTTGAACCAATTTCTCTTTGTTATGTTTCTAAATCCAAAGCAGGGAGGGAGATAACCACTTTCCTTCTCCTCCCAACAAGCTTTCCCCTTGTAATGATGGGTTTTGTTCTAGGGAGTACATTTCTCAACTGTGCTCTCATGCTTGGGTAGTTTGGCAGGCTTTCTGATGCTCCGGGGCAATCTGAATCACACCTGAGGTTGATGGGCTGCTGACATATGGAGCTTTAATTAAACCAAGCTGAAAAAGGAGAGCATCTGGAAACCAGGGCTGGGCTTTGGAAGGGCCTGGGTGGTTCTTTTTTGATTGTGTTATTTTTTTATTTTTTCCAGAGACCATGTTTATCTTTTCTAACCAAAAAAAGTTGGGAATAACATGAATAATCAGATTGAACTTGGTCAAAATGTTGTGTCAGGAGAGATTTGTTTTCTTTTATGAGTGTTATAGGCAATACTTGAAAGAGCTGAAGTGGAATTTGGTCATGAAAACAGCTGTTTGAAGGGCACATGACTTTTATTTTTCTAAAAACGTGTCCCAGAGTTGATCTTCATTGGTCCTGAGGGAAGCTAATGGAGGAAGCTTAAGGCAAAGGTGGTCCAAAGTTCCAGTTCAGGTGATGCAAAAGATACTTTCCTGTCTTTGAAAGTGACTCTCTAGAACATTTAGTCTGTTATTGTCTTTGACTATATGAAAAATCAATTATACCATAGTGGATCAAAATTGAATTGTTACTAAATTATAAGAAGAAATGACACAGTATGTTGTCATTTGTTAAGCACTTATTCTGATCTAGGGATGTATGTGATACTAGGGATTCAAGAATTCATTTACTTATTAATTTAGTCATTCAGCAAATATTGTGAGCCTATTACGTCCCAGGCAAGTTTTAGACACCATAGATAGAAAGGTGAATGTGGCAAAATATTTATTCTCATGGAGTTTACCTTTTAGTAGAGAAGCCAGACAATAAAAAAGTAAGCAGAGAAACAATAATATTATTTTAGGGAGTGACAAGAGATTTGAAGAAAAGCAAAATGAAGATAACATGCCACCTATATCTTTGTTTATTTTCTCTTTTACCCAATAAAATTTTACCGGGGACCCTGAATGAGATACTGTTCTGGGTACTAGGAGTCAATGGAGACTGTACCCATGATGAGAAGTGTAAAGAAAACGAAGGGCTGAGATGAAGAAGAATCAAGGGCTTGGATGGAGTCAGGTGTGGGCCCAGCAGCACTTTAGACAGGAGGTCTGTAAAAACTTCTCCAAGGACCTAAATTATGAGAAGGAGGCGAAAGAGGGAATGGTGGTGTGGTGTGTGTGTGTGAGTGGGTGTGTGTCTGTGTGTATGTATGTGTGTGTGTTGGTGGGGTTGGAGTATAGGAGGGTATCATGAAGATCATTCTAGATAGAAAGAGCACAGTAATAAAAGGTTCTGAAGCAGAAAAAAGTTGCTGAGCATTGGTCAGGAAAACCAAATTTGGTCCTGGTTTAGAAGACCTGGGTGACTTGGTATGGCCTAAGACAAGGCTGGGGTCAACCATACAGTGTCCTGAAGGCCAGCTTAAACACAGTGAACTTTATTCTAAGGGCAGTGTGAAGAGACTAAAGAATTTTGAGCAAGGACGCGATGTGATTTGATGCATGTTGATAGCCCTTTGACCACGGTGTGAAGGATAGATGAGAAGTGAGCAAAAGCAGAGGCTAAGAGGCCAGAACAGAGCCTTTTAAAATAATCTGGTCCAGGGAGATGGAGAAGGACTCCACCGACCACCTTGTTAGCACCTCTTCCACAGTTTTGCTCACCTCCTTCCTAACTAGATCAACAAAATTGGTCTTCCAACTCTTTCAGACTTCTGCAGGCAGCCCATTTGATACTTAAGATTAATTAAAACAAATTTTATTTGGATGTGCCAGGTCTTTGTTGTGGCACGTGGGATCTAGTTCCCTGACCAGGGATCAAATCCGTGGCCCCTGCATTGGAATCACAGAGTCTTAACCACTGGACCTATAGGGAAGTCCAGACTAACTTGAAACCTGTGGAGTTTGAGGTATCTGGAAAGACAACTTTTATTTTAAATTTAGTTTTATTTAGAATGTTCCCTAAGAAGCTGAATTCTTCCTTTAGATCAGAGTCTGACATTAAAAAATCACAATCACCACAACCACCAAAATCTACAAATATGCAGTATATCCGTTGGAGTTTGAGTTTATTTTTTTTTTTTTTTTGGAGTTTGAGTTTAAAGCAGAGATTGTGCAATGCTAATTGGAAATAATACTGCAGCTTCAGTGTTTCTCTATCAGCCTTGTTTGGGAAGATAGCACACTCAGAAAAAGACAAGCCATGTGAATAATTTTCAGATAGAATTTGCCATTTTGGTTGTGGATGAATGTTTTTAAGTTAGAGATATGGGAAGAAAGTGACTATGAGAGAAGAATAGACCTGAATTTGGATTTCAGTTCTGCTGCTCAGCTGACTATATGACACGCAACAGGCCACGGAGGTTTCTGAGTGTGTGCTTCTTCAGCAAGTGACAAGATGTGTGTACAATCATTGGTACATCATCAATGATCCGGGAAGACAGCTTCCCTAGCTTTCTTGCTGGCCTCCCTCTTTTCAAGAGCATCTCTCTCTTCCTGGCTGTGACACACTCTGAGAGATCTTCTTCCAATCTTTCTTCCATCATCTCAGAAGGATGAAGGAATAAACGAAACCTCCCCTCCTGTTGTCTCGCCTCCTCTCCCTTTTCTCCTTTCCTTTCTCTTTTCTCATTCTCCCTGTTTCTTTCTTCTTGTCTCCCTTCATGTTTCTTGTTCCTCTCCTCTTCCTCCTCCTCCTGTTTCCCGTCTCCTCCCCTTCCCCCTTCTTCTTGTTCTCCTTCTCCTTCTTTGTAGGAATAGTGCAGGATAACAATTATGTTCCAACTACAAAGCTTGGTATCAGGCGCCATACTGTGCTGTGCTGTGCTTAGTGGCTCAGCCGTGTCCAAACGACTCTTTGTGACCCCATGGACTCTAGCCCACCAGGCTCCTCTGTCCATGGGCATTCTCCAGGCAAGAATACTGCCATGCCCTCCTCCAGGGGATCCCAACCCAGGGATCGAACCCAGGTCTCCTGCATTTCAGGCAGATTCTTTACCATCTGAGCCACCAGGGAAGCCCATGAATACTGAAGTGGGTAGCGTAACCTTCTTCAGGGGATCTTCCTAACGGAGGAATAGAACTGGGGTTTCCTGCATTGCAGACAGATTCTTTACCAGCTGAGCAGCCAGGGAAGCCCCAGGCACCATACTAGCTACTTCTAAAGAAAATTATTTATTTTTACTGAAGCATGTTGTTTAGTTTCTAAGTCATGGCTGACTCTTTTGTGACCTCGTAGACTGTGGCCCGCCAGTCTCCTCCGTCCATGGGATTTCCCAGGCAAGAATACTGGAGTGGGTTGCCATTTCCTTCTCCTTTATTGCAGTATAGTTGATGAAAAATATTATATAAGTTACAGGTGTACAATATATTGATTCACAAGTTTTAAGGTTATAGGCCACTTGTAGTTATTATAAAACCATACCAGTTACTTTTCAGGCATTAGCTCAACTTCACTACAGTTTTTAGAGGGAAATACTAATATTATTCCTATCTTATAGATGAAGAAGCTGTGACTTGGAGAGGTTTAATTGCCTATCCAGTATCATACAATCCATAAGTGTTGGCACTGGAATTTGAATCCAGGCAGTCTGACTCCAGATCCCCTTTAGGATACTTTTTTTGGTATTAGAGTTCTCTTTCCCTTAGAACACTTTACTGGGTGTGGGGCATGGGGACATCTGTACTGCCAACTGGCCTTGGTGGACAGGTGGGGAAGTCTTTCTGGGAAGTAAGTGGGGTTTGCTGTAAGTTCATGTATGTGTGTGTCTTATTCGTGAAAAATTGCCCCCCCCCTTTATTATCCACCATCTGTGTCACACCTGGAGGCACTCAGTATTTTCCAGAAATATAGATGATTCATACAATTATTTTCTTATAATATCTAACCTCCCAGTGGAGGGACCAGAGGGGAAAGTTCATTTACAAAGATCAGTTATGATTTTAAAGGCATCTTAATTTGGTGAGTAGGAGAAAGCCAGGCTGCTAATTGATTAGTTTGTTTCTTGACCTGCTAATTGAGATTTGGTCCTCATTCACATGGCTCCTCTGCAGCGTTGGCTTCAGTTGTATGTCCTCATCTAAGCTTGCCAAAATCAGATGCTTTGGGGTGTAGAGTTAAAAACCTGGCAGCCCATCCGGACATGTAATGTAGATGCCGTTATGGAAAAATGAGGAACTTCCCTCCTAATTAGAGAAGATTGTTCTGTTGCTTCTCTGCTGTTACAAGCTTGTTCGCTGTAAATACTTCCACCATTGTAATCCCAAGGTATCAGACAATATATATTTTTTTTTTTCAAAAAAGGAAACCTGTGTATGTTTAAATGCTATTTGTGTTGCAAAGGAAGTCTCTCCCTAAGAGCTTGGCAGAGACAAGTTGACTTCGATAAAATAGTCCGTCTAGGATTGGGTTGAGTGAGAAAGAATGTTTCATGTGAATTCGAACTACGCTTTCCAGAGAGGTGAGAGCTGCAGTTCTGTGTGCAAAGAAGGCAATAGGGTAAGGACAGGGATTTCTGCCAGGTTGGCAAGGGCTGTGGAACTTCCAAGTTCTATGTGTGTGTCCATCCATGGCTAAGCCCACTCTGCATTTTCCTTCCTATCTTCCTTCTGAGTCCCTTGTCTGCTAGGTGGTCAGCTGCCTCTTTCACGGCTTTTACATCCACACACCAGCATAAGCAGTAAAAATTTGTCTTTAATTTTCCAAGCAATCTTTCTGAATTATGGAAAGAGAAGAGAAAAAAAGCTACTTGAACCTTCTGAAGTAATTAACAGAAGTTTTTCGGTTTGTAAAATGGGAAAAATAATCTACCCTTTTGGGGGACAAATATGAGCTATTAAAGCACAGAGTACAGGGTCTAGCCTTCAATAAATGCACGTGCTGTTTAATTAATTTTTTTTGTTGTTGTTGTTGGCGTATAGTTGCTTTCAGTTCAGTTCAGTCGCTCAGTCGTGTCTAACTCTTTGCGACCTCAGGGACTGCAGCACGCCAGGCCTCCCTGTCCACTGCCAACTCCTGGAGTTCACTCAAACTCATGTCCATTGAGTTGGTGATGCCATGCAACCATCTCATCCTCTGTCGTCCCCTTCTCCTCCTGCCTTCAGTCTTTCCCAGCATCAGGGTCTTTTCCATTGAGTCGGTTCCTTGCATCAGGTGGCCAGAGTATATAGTTGCTTTACAATGTTGTTAGTTTCTACTCAGACGCAAAATGCATCTGCTATACATCTATACACATATCCCCTCTTCCTTGGAGTTCCTTTCCATTTAGGTCACCATAGAACATTGAGCAGAGTTCCCTGTGCTGCATAGTAGGTTCTTATTAGTTATCTATTTTATGCATGGTATCAATAGTGTATATACATCAGCCCCAATCTCCCAATTCATCCCACCTTCCCACCTCCTTTGGTATCCATATGTTTGTTCTCTATTTCTGCTTTGCAGATAAGTTCATCTATACCATTTTTTTTTCTAGATTCCACATATATGAGTTAATATACAATATTTTTTTCTTTTAATGTATTTCTATGTGTTTATCTGTTGGCCTCCACCTTGCTTCTCCCCTCCTGTTCCTCCTTCTTTCCAACATGTAAACAAGAGACTACATACAAGTGGGTATCCAACTTATCATAGATACTGTGTCTAGAGCATTTAGCAGAGAAGGCGATGGCACCCCACTCCAGTACTCTTGCCTGGAAAATCCCACAGATGGAGAAGCCCGGTAGGCTGCAGTCCATGGGGTCGTGAAGAGTCAGACATGACTGAGTGACTTCACTTTCACTTTTTACTTTCATGCATTGGAGAAGGAAATGGCAGCCTACTCCAGTGTTCTTGCCTGGAGAATCCCAGGGACGGGGGAGCCTGGTGGGCTGCCATCTATAGGGTCACACAGAGTTGGACATGACTGAAGTGACTTAGCAAAGAGCATTTAGAGTAATCTTTATTAAGAAAGAAGAGCCTACTATATCATCCCCTATTCACTAATTTTTTGGTCAATGCCCATTTGTTGCTCTGCTCCTCTGCCATAGACTTGGGAATGAGCTGGAGTTTAAGTCCCTCTGGCCCCATGTCCTTCCCTCCCATCATCATTCCCTCTTCATTTACCAAATGGCTGATGACTGGAAGGAACCAAGTTTAGGAAACACATTTGATGATTTAAACAGATATGTTTGACAAGAAACCTCTTATAAAAGCAGGATATTCTCAGAATTGCACCAGTGAAGCTGACTAATAAGTTGTTGAAATAAGAAGTTGTCCAAATTCGGTCTCTTCTCTGGCTCCCTTATCTCCATTTGCTCTTCAGATTTCTTCTCGTTAGGTTACGCAGTTGAATCAGAATTAGAACTTGGGGATCATTTTGCTCAGAATCGTTTTGCTTTTGGCACAAATGTGTTAGAAATCCGGTTGGGGTGAGAGGTGAGATGATGTCTTGTTTCTCTTCCAACCCTGTGATTCTGTGATTTTTATCAATAGGAGGAAGAAAGCAGTGCCATCCCTTGGCATTTACTCTTCTGAAAATTTCCCAAGAGCTTCACGACTTGAAGTCTATTTATTCAATTCCTCTGAAAGTTGGGTAGTCTTTAAACACGTGTCAGGACAGCCTGGCTTAATGCCTGTATATTTTACTAAGAGGTTGGTGGGCTTATTTGATTTAGCTCATGTTAGAAGTTTAATTGTTTTTTTCATACCCCCCCCCTTTTTTTTTTCTGCTGGCAGTGACTCTATCTAATAGAATAAAGCTTTGTCCAAGCACCCGCTCTCATTCCTTTACACACATGAGATGGGAACTTTGGATGGCTGATGTTTTTTTGAGGTTCCCAATGGACCATGTGTTTCACATCAAGCGAGCAAATACCTTTTCAGCTGAAAAACCTTTCAACAGCCTCAAGTTTCCAGACCAGACTTTACCTCTGGGCTCCAAACAGATCCAGCCTGACTTCATGTTGGTTCACCCTTAATTTTGGCATAAGAGATGCTGATTCATGAGAGCAGCTTCCAAAGATCTGTTTGGGATTATGCCTCAAGTCTTATACCCATTATTTTTCCCCAATCCAAGTTCTGCCATCCTGTTATGGGAAGCCCTATGTATATTGATGGCATAGTAATAACGATGTTTTGGTTCTTCCTAAGAACTCTGTGAAGTTGAAATGGCTATTATCTGTATTATACAGATGAAGAAAGAAGGCTTAGGGAGATAAAGTCTCCTGCTCAAGATACATGCATTAGCATACAGAATCATAATCAGAATCTAGATTAAAAAAAATTTTTTTTTTAATTTGGCTGCCGTGGGTCTTAGTTGTGGATTGTGAGTTCTTTAGTTGCAGCACGTGAACTCTTAGTTGTGGCATGTGGGATCTAGTTCCCTGACTAGGGACCTAAACGTGGGCCTCCTGCATTGGGAGCAAGGAGTCTTAGCCACTGACACACCAGGGAAGTCCCTAGAATCTAGATTTTAACATCACAATTCAGGTTCTTAACCCCCACCCCAAACTGTGTCTATAGCAAGAGGGTAAGTATTAAGTCCTGAGAGAGTAAGATAATTTTTTCCTCTGTTTGATCAGATTAATTTAGGGCCAAGAGGATCTTTGAGATGATCCCACCCAACGCTTTTCATCGATGGAGCCAAGGCTTGCAATAGCGGGGACTTGGTCAAGGTCACACCAGCAGCAGTGCCAGGACCAGAACAAAGAGGCCCTGTGCTCTTTCTAGAACTGGCTGCAGAACAGGGGCAAGATTCTGAAATTACAGAGAAGTGAGAAGGTGTTGGCCAAGAATCAAGAGAGCTAAGATTTTGTCCTAAGTGAAAAATGAATTTACATTTTCTTGAAATAAAAACTATATATTAAAGCATCCAACACATGTAAGGGATCTGGAAAGCTTCCCTGGACAAGTCCTTCAGGAAAGTCCAAACTCCTTCCAGGATCCACAGGGTGATGAGTGATCTCTTCCTGCCTCTCCATCCCAAGCTTTCAAGGTGTTAGTCTCTTTTGAGTCCTAGAATCCAAACCTTTTTTTTTTTTTTTCCTTGGGCTTTGTGACACCATTTCACCTGTCCTTTGTAGGGCTGGTTCCTTCTTTTTTAATTTTAAAAAATTGAGGTATACTTGACACATAACATTATATTAGTTTCAGGTGTACAGCATTTGTTGTTGTTCAGTCACGAAGTTGTGTCTGACTGTTTGAAACCTTATGTACTGCAGCACGCCAGGCCTCCTCTCCTTCAGCATCTCCTGGAACTTGCTCAAACTCATGTCCATTGAGTCATTAATGCCATTCAACTATCTCATCCTCTGTTTCCCCCTTCTTCTCCTGCCCCCAATTTTTCCCAGCTTTAGAGTCTTTTCCAATGAGTCAGCTCTTTGCACCAAGTAGCCAAAGTATTGGAACTTCAACTTCAGCATCAGTCCTTACAATGAATAGTCAAGGTTGATTTCCTTTAGGATTGACTGGTTGGATCACCTTGCTGTCCAAGGGATTCTCAAGAGTCTTCTCCAGCATCACAATTGGGAAGCATCAGTTGCATTGCAAAATGTGTGACTTGGCTCCTTTATGCCTCAATTTAGTTATTTTTTTTGTTTGTTTGATGTGGATCTTTTTTTTTTTTTAAAGTCTTTGTTGAATTTGTTATACTATTGCTTCTGTTTTATGTTTCAGGTTTTTGGCCTTGAGGCATATGGGATCCTAAATCCCCAAAGATCGAACCCATATCCCCCAGATTAGAAGATGAAGTCCCAGACATTGGACTGTCAGGGAAGTCCTATGCCTCAATTTAAGTATTCATCCGTAGATTTCATTTAAATAAAGAGAGATGTTTCCTGACATCATTCTATGTATGAATGCTCTCTACCTCCTTTAACATTTTACTCATTTTTTTTTTACCATTTCCACTATTTATAACTATTTCTTTGTTACATCACTCATGTAATGCTTGTCACTCTTGTTAGATTGTCTCAATGGTAAAGAATCTGCTTGCAGTGCAGGAGATCCGGGTTCAACTCCTGGGTTGGGAAGATCCCTGGAAGAGGAAATGGCAATCCACCCCAGTATTCTTGCCTGGAGAATCCTCGAGAATCCACACAGGAGCCTCATGGGGTACAGTCCATGGGGTCACAAAGAGTTGGACACGACATGACCGGGTGATCACACACTTACCAAGCTGTAAGTCTAGTGAAGTCAGAGATATGCTCATGTCATTCAGCACCTATAAACTGGTATATTTGTTGAACAAATGCCTGGCTGGCTGGTTGGGTGTCTGAATAAATGAATGAGTGAATTCTATCACCCCAACCCAATATCCACTCCTTGGCACAGTATTACCTGAAGTTCCTAAATGGGAGAGATTTTGATATTCCAGTCAAACTGTATTTTCTGAGAGCAGTCAGTTGAAATGACTAATAGGGAAGTGTGGATTTTTTTTCAAGCTAAATAACTAGTCACTTAGCAACAGCCTGAGAGAATGGGACAGAAGCAAGGCGTTATTTTGGAGAAAAAAGAAGAAGGATCCAGAATTGTCAGGGCTTGGGGGTACTCACTGTGGGTAGCACATGCATGCATGGGCCTGCTTGAAGTTTCCTTCTCTAAATTTTGAACAATCAATTCTAATTAATGTCTACCTAGGCTTTAATGGTGGTGCTAATGTTAAATAACCTGCCTGCCAATTCAGGAGACATAAGAGGTGCAGGTTCGATCCCTGGGTTGGGAAGATCCTCTGGGGGAGGGCATGCCAACCCTCTCCAGTATTCTTGCCTGGAGAATCCCATGGACAGAGGAGCCTGGTTGGCACAGCCCATGGGGCTACAAAGAGCTGGATATGGCTACTGCGACAGCACACAGGCACCTGCTCTTCCTATAGATCAAGTCTCTGCTACAGTAGAGCTCCTTTCTCTACAGAAGAGACTGTCTCCCATGCCTCTTCCTGTCCCTGGGGCCGAGTCCAGCACCAGGCACTCCACTAATGCTTGTCAGGCTGTCTTCACACAGGACATGACTACATACATTTTGGAACATAATTAGTCTCTAAGTAGTTTATAAATATTCAATTAATAACAGTAATAATGTTAATAGCAGTTATTGAGTGCTTACACATGCCAGGCAATATGTGGCTTTGCTCTCGTTATAATTTAATTCTTACAATGACCCTTTGAAGTAAGCACTATTGTTATTTATGTTTCACAGGTGAGAACATTGAAGTGAATGTCATTAAAAAGCAAAACAAAATGAAGGAGAAAACCAAACTCCTGAGGGTCGTATAGAAATACAGAACTAGTATTCCAAGCTGGTGCCTAACTCCAGAGCTAATGCACTAAATATTCTGCCATGAACACAAATCTTTTCTCACGTTCCCGTTTTCCTGAGGAGGGCTAGGCATGATCTACTGATGGCGCATTCTGGAGTAGGTGCAGCAAGGAGGCCTGGCTGCCTCTGGATAAACAGGTAACAGCAGAAACTTCTGCCTCCTGTAACACTTCCCCCCCATCCCCTCTCCCTGGCTGACTGATTCGCATGGAGCTCACTAGCACTCTTGGGGGCATGGAATTCTTCTAAGGAGAGCACCAAAACTGGTTTCTAGTTCACATTCACAGTTGAGGGGGAATAGAAAGATACCAGGCCAAGGTGTAACTCTTAACAGCTGTGATGAACTCCTCTAGGGCAGAAGTGTTTTCTCATCTGCCCATAAGGGCAAGACGAGTGGCTACCTAGCAATGCTGTTGTCAGGACTGAAAAAGCATTGTGCATCGGAAAGTGTTTTATATGCTGCACCATATTATGAATGCAAAGATTATTTTTAGTAGTGGCTCTTTCAGCTGAAAATTTTGGTGCTGTTCGGCCCAGGCACAAGTGATCTAAGTATTTCCTGTTTAACTGGGACAGCATGTAGGGGTCCAAAGTCCTGTGTTCCTATGGCTGTTGTCCAGACCGTAGGGGTGGGGGCGTGGATCTCAGCCTTCCGAAGCGATGGCCCTCATATAGCTGGTTTCCTTTGTTGAGAAAGCTCCACGAGGCCCGACCACAGGTTTCCAAATATTCGGGGTTTGCCCACCAGGACTCCTTGCTGGGCAGTCAGGGTACTGGTGGCCAGATTCTTTGTCCTCTACTGACAGATAGCCGAGCCTCGCATAGCGATTGCACAGGCAGATCACTTACTGGGGAGGAAAGGAAACACTTCTAATCATTTCTGAGTCAGCTTTCTGACTTACTGGTTTTGTTCCTTCCCCCATGAAGCATTAATAGAAATACACTTGGCTCAGAGAAGCCCTCTTCCCGGATGGGGAGACGCATGCCTCCACGAGGGGTGTTGAGTGGCTCAGACAAGGTTCTAAAGTGAGAGATGAATGGTTTCATGTTTTGCGGTTCTGAAAGTTGGGGATAAGACTTCCTTCGGTGGAGGGTTGAGCGAACCGATCAGACTGAACAGAGGGCTTCCCCTTTGCAAGTCCAAAGCAAACCACTTCTGACTTCCAAGGGAAAGTCCAGTCCTCATGTCACTGTTCGCAAAGTGTTGCATTCCTTGGCAGGAGAATATGTAGGCAAATCGCAAAAGGAAACAGAAATCCTATAAAATCTTCCTTTTGGTGGTGAGATCTCGACTTTTTCTTGTTGGTCCTGGAGGAGCCGACGATAGCTACATCTTTCATCACCGTTTTCACAACTCCTCTTGCAATGAAAGGGAGATCAATGTTCCACCGCTAAAAGGAATGGGGAGGCTGACAGCTCTGCCTCTCCACATGTGCAGGGTCACTTCTTACCCTGTCTAAAATTTGGTCTTAGTCCCACAGGACCACAATTCTGGGGCATCCCAGAGGTGTAAGCATCTAAAGCAAGCTGTCTGTAATGGAGCAAGTCTGTAAACGATGCTGCTGCACACGTGTCTGGTAACAACTTGTCCTTAAATATTGTTCTGAGCATTTGCTCTGAACTTTGAAGTCACCACCAGCAAACTACCCTTTACAGTTGAAACAGTTTCCATGACTTTTGCAGTTTAGCTATGCTCTTGAAGGGTATTGTGTATACATTTTTTTTTTTTTAAAGAGGAGAATGTTGCCTCAGCAAGTCTGGAAGCAAGAAGAGGGTTTATTTCTGGAGTCCAGAGATTTCTTTTGATGAGGTTTTCAGATTGATGCAGGTGTGAGACACACTTACAGTCATGTAAAATCCCAACTGGATCATCGCTTGTGCTGGGGGGAGTGTGCACCTGTAATTAGATACCCGTGACCTTGGCAGAGAGCCAAAGCTTGGAAGATGTGAGTGGTTATGCAACAGATTAGAAATGTAGGGATTATGGCCATTTGTATCTATCTGCTTGTGTTCAGTTCGGTTCAGTTCAGTTGAGTTGCTCAGTTGTGTCCAACTCTTTGAGACCCCATGGACTGAAGCGCGCCAGGCCTCCCTGTCCATCACCAACTCCCAGAGTCTACTCAAATCTGGATTAAAAAAATAGAAAACCTTCTCATTTGATATCTGTGTATAACAAATGCTCTATAATGGAAACTATCTGGCTGAATGGTTTCTTACTTTTTCAGTTTTCATGGGGCTTTTAGGCTAAATGTATGCATGGCATGTAAATTCTCATCTAATGTATGTAAAATCATACCAGTTTTTCATAGTTCAGAGTCCAGGCTCTTCTGTCTTTTCTTCTGAGGGAGTAGTTATTAACACCTGCGGCTCTTCTGATGCACTTGGATCCCCCTGCCAATACCCCATGTCGGGGAACGTGATGAATGCATAGGATATCCCTTTGAGGGAGCGAAGCCAAACTTGAAAAGTGTTACCACCCTTGTAGAGCTGGATACTTCTTCAAAGATTTTGAAAACTTGACTTATTCAGGCCATTTGATGGAAAGTTGTAGGTGTTTGATAAGGAAGGGTGCAATTATACTTCATTCCTCAAAATGAAGCAGCTGCATAACCTTATGCATTTTTTATGGTTGGACATTACACCTAGACCAAGGGATGGGGAAATATGGTTAGAGGAGTCACTGGTCATTCCCTGGGGACCACTTCATTCCCTGGGGACCTTCCCAGCTCTGCTTTCTGCAGTATTGAAGTTCATAAGGTGAGGTTGAGGAGGATTTGGCTTCTGGTATGAATTAATTTATCTGTATTTATTATATTGCTTATGATTTCTAAATGAAAACCAGACATAATCTCATTGGTGTTTCACCAAAGCATTGTCATACTTACTTATCTGTTTTTTGTGTTTTTTTTTTTTTCACTTCACTGATGTTATTATCCATAGGCAAAAATGTGGTATCTTGGTCTCTACATTTTAAGCAATTCAGTAAGTATTTATTGATTGTATCACACACTAGGATAAAGAGTGCTGCTGTTACCAAGATGAAAGGAAGTCATTCCTGCTCTGAAATAATTCACAGTCTAGTGGAGGAGACAAACAATTATTACAGCAGACAAACAATTATTTTCAAGATGGTAAAGTCCAGTGATTAGTGATGGGCTCTTGGTCACGACTGCCTAGTTCTGAATCTTTTCTCTGCCAGTCACTAGTTGTGAGCTCTTGGGAAGTTTTCCTAATTTCACTTTATGTCAGAGAAGTTAATCAACATATATTATAAATAAAATAGACCAATAAAAATTGTCTCTTCTTATAAAGGTAATTGAGATAAAGATAATTTAGTTAATACTGTGATAACAAAAAAGTTAATTCATGCATGAAGTGCTTAGACCAGTGGCTGGCACAATATAGATGCTTAATACAAATTAACTGCTATTCAGAATTATGTGGACCATAAAATAAATGTTTGCATTTGCATCAGAATCACTGGGGAGAGGGTGGGGAGCTTAGTAAATGCAGATTCCTGAGGCTCTGCCTCAGACATTCTGATCCTCTGCCTCAGCCTCCTTCTCAGAAATGAAACTTGGGATTGGCATTGAAACATGTATAATATCATATATGAAACGAGTCGCCAGTCCAGGTTCGATGCACGATACTGGATGCTTGGGGCTGGTGCACTGGGACGACCCAGAGGGATGGTATGGGGAGGGAGGAGGGAGGAGGGTTCAGGATGGGAAACACATGTATACCTGTGGTGGATTCATTCTGATATATGGCAAAACCAATACAATATTGTAAAGTTAAAAAATAAAATAAAATAAAATAAAAAAATAGGTAAAAAAAAAAAAAAACCACTGTGGGCAAGTCTGATGTAGAATGTGTACAGTTGGAGGAGCTCTGGTATGTTGGATTCAGAAACAACACTGAAGAGGTGGGATAAGTCTTTGTTTAGGAGTGGAGTCAGGAGAAGCTTCACAATTGATTCACATGGTTTGAACTCTGGGTTTTGAAGCATGCATAGGAGCTCAACAGGCAGAGAAAACAATAACATGTATAAAGACAGAGTTATGGATCATTTTGATATATTCAGAGTATTATTTTTTCCATGTCATTGGAGGTGGTATAAGGTTGGGCAGTTGAAGGAAAACTGTAGGTGATGAAATTAAAGAAAGAAGAGTGATTTCTGGACAGCTGCTGCTGCTGCTGCTAAGTTGCTTCAGTCGTGTCCGACTCTGTGTGATCCCATAGACAGCAGCCCACCAGGCTCCCCCGTTCCTGGGATTCTCCAGGCAAGAACACTGGAGTGGGTTGCCATTTCCTTCTCCAATGCATGAAAGTGAAAAATGAGAGTGAAGTCGCTCAGTCGTGTCCGACTCTTAGCGACCCCATGGACTGCAGCCCACCAGGCTCCTCCGTCCATGGGATTTTCCAGGCAAGAGCACTGGAGTGGGGTTCCATTGCCTTCTGGACAGCACCTGGCCATAATTATAGAATTCCAGTGAATAAGTGGGTCAGAATGTTTTCTGATATCATTTGGATGAAAATGAAGGATTGATTACAAGTTTAATTTTGCAGATAGTCCTGGTAGTGATAAACAGAAACAGTCATCACTGGGCTAGTTAATCATAATGTCAAATTCTGTTCCAATAACCAGGGCCCAGTTGATTAGGAAGAACTCTTCCCAAGAATTCAGCTTAGACTCTGGTAGTTGGGCAAGTTTAGACTTAGCAACACTTTAAAATGAGGACGTGAAGTCTCTCCCTCTTCCACTTGTGGATATTTTCCAAATAAGGCAGGCTTTCATCCACTTAAGGTTTTTAGATGTTTTAGATTTGGATATTTGAGGAATAATTAGGTAGTGCCACAAAACTCCTTCTACTCCATAAGATGAGAAAGGATCATGGAAAACACTAATGCTCTTGTTTTCCCTTTTTTTGTGAGCCCCAACACGATCATGAATATAGTAGAGGAGGCGGTGGTCCTACATTAAAGATAAATGATTTTCAGGCAGAATAGGTGGTTCTCTTCTCGCACTGTGTTAGATCAAGAGAATTTCATGAGTGAAATAAGGAGGAAGAAGTTTCCATGTGAAATGTGGCTCCACATTGCTTTATGGTAGAATCAAATTTTATGGTCCATACTGATGAATTCCATGAATCCCTGATCCAATGTAGGAAAAGACAGGGATTCTTCAGAAAACCTTACTGGAGATGTAGTTTTTGGTGAGTGAGGAGAAAGAACTAATAATATAGCTGGAAACCAACTAGTAGGCATAGAAATACAGGAGTCATCTTCTTTTTCAAATTCTCATGCTTCTAACTTTCTACAGATACTGTTTATTATGGTATTAGAATAAACTTGATTTCTGCTGATTAGCAGCTGCTCTAAAAACCTTACAATAGTCAAACCAAATTCCCATCAGATTTCACCACAATGGGGCGTCTTTTCCCGCTGTGAGCTGCTCCATAATCTATACCTACTGATTGGAGAAGGCAATGGCACCCCACTCCAGTGCTCTTGCCTGGAAAATCCCATGGGCGGAGGAGCCTGGTGGGCTGCAGTCCACGGGGTCGCTAAGAGTCGGACACGACTGAGCAACTTCACTTTCACTTTTCACTTTCATGCGTTGGAGAAGAAAATGGCAACCCACTCCAGTGTTCTTGCCTGGAGAATCCCAGGGATGGGGGAGCCTGGTGGGCTGCTGTCTATGGGGTCGCACAGAGTTGGACACGACTGAAGCGACTTAGCAGTAGCATACCTACTGATACAAAAATGGATAGTTAACAAAGGAAAAGAAAGCCTGTGTGTGTGTGTGTGTGTGTGTGCATTCTTTGTGAGACACTGTGGAATACCTCTCAGTAACATTTTCCCTCTTTGGTTCAGAAATGGAAAAATAGTATCAAAAAATGTAAAAGGTTCTTGGGCATCTGGATCTATCTGAGAGAGCCTGTGTTTAGATTCATGGATGACAGATTGCATAGTGAGTGGGTCGTGATGGGTGGGCAAATCCTTCGAAACACAGTAGCCCTATTGTATATCTAAGAGCTACTAAATTCAAAGCAATCTATGGCGTGGATGCTTTTGTAAATAGACATCAGCCTTTAAGCAAAGAAGAAATTATGCCCGCTGTTATTTTTTTCCTTAAGGGAAGAAAGTAAGAGAGATGAAACAAAGAAAAAAGAAAAGCACCAGGAGAACTTTTGCAACTCTAACTTCTTTTCCTCTTAACATTGTTTTGTAAAGTTGCAGTGGTCCTGTGCGAATGAATATGGGTTTTTTATTCCTGAAAACAGAGACCCGCTGTCTGATGCAGCCCTCTCTTTTCCATTTGATTGGCAGAGCTTTCTGTGTCACTCCCATTAGAGAAGAAATACTGTTCAGATTTCGACACAAGATACTACCAATGGAATAAACAGTGCCATTTCCATGATAAAGTGGATGTTTAAGATTAAGGGCTATTTAAGCCCACTGGTGAGCGACATTCCACTTGAATTAGGAGGTATTCCTGCAGGAAACAATTTTTATCAACTCAATTTTGCTACTTTCCAAGCTTTTCCTACTGAGCATACAGAAGCACAGTGTCCGCAGAGATACTGTGGCAACATTCTGTTACTAGCAGAGCTCAATACACAGAGCAGTAACTTTCAGGCATTGGGGTGGAAAACCTGGAAGGATTAAGACAAAGAGTCATGACGGGAACGGCAGGGGGCGCTCTAAGACAGGCTGTCGCCTGGCAAGCGGGCTGCACAATAAGGCAGAGGCTGTCCGGAGAGTACCTTATTTCCACCCCTCCACGCCTTTCTTTTTTAAACGTGGGGAGGAAAAAGAATCATCAGTCAGAACACAAAGGGCTCCAGAGAACCAAGAAGTTGCAGCTGAAGAACTTAAAACAATTTTTTCAGGGGACTCTAAAGAGAGGGATGTCACATGGCCCTCTGGATGTCAATCATTTTGCAGCTGTCCTGGCCGTGGGTCTCCTCGTCTTTTCCAGCCACATCCCTCACCACCCCCACCGCCCCCACATCACCTCGTTTGGGTCTCCTGTAATTTGGTCAGCTTGGGTAGTACCGTCGGATACCTTTAGGAAGACCCCTGGCTCACATCCTTCTCTACAGGAACAACACTTCAGTGCTCTCCTGCGGAAGTAAGTGAGCCAAGGGAGCTGAAATCCTGCGAGCAGCCGAAGTCAGGACACCTAGTTCTCAGCCCAGCCGTACCCTTCGGGGCCTCTCTTAACCTCCCTTGGACTCCTGCGCTTCATCTGTAAAATGAGGGAATTAGGCTGAACAGCCTCTGAGCACTAAGGTTATGTCTGTTCATAAAAGAAGTGAGAGGTCAGGACAACAAACCAAAGAAGTCAATCCCAAAACAAGATTTTTAGTGCAAATTTTTGAGGTAATCGAGACCAAAAAAGTGTTTCTTCTTTTCCTCCTGGAGTTTGCATGACCTGATAATAGGTCTCCCTGCTTTCTGTCTACCTCTATGGCGGATCCATCAACAGATTTATTGACCTTTTCACTGTGCCGTCAAAACAGAGATGAGCAGATTAGGAGATTATATCTTAATTGCCAGTTTTCTTTTGGCTAATGGCTTATTTATGAGTTAACAGCAATTTCTTCATTAAGCAAACTCAACAAAAATACTGCTTGTAAACTGACAGATTACACTGCCTTTGCTCTTTGGTTCACAAAACAACTTTAAATATACTTTCTGGGGGGTGTTCTAATTTAATTGGCCCTAAGGAGAACCAGGTTGCCCACTGGGATTAAAAGGGGAACATCACTCTGAATCTCATTAGTTGGCCTCAGCAATGGGCAGGATTGTACTTTGAGTGAAATAAGTGAACAGATGTAGTGACTGGGGGTGGGGGCTGATAAAAGTAGAGATATGGAATGTAGATATTAAATTAATCTTATAATTACACATGTGCTTATGATATGTCCAAGCAAAGGGTGCAAAGATGTTGAGAGGCAGCATCTGAGGAGTGATGTAGCAATAATTCTCTTAGTCAGTGACTGATGGAAACTTCTCACCTTTTGTAGGAGCTCTCTATGCAGTGGGCATCAGCTTTGTCAAATAAAAAAGAAAATGTGATGACACTTTAGGAGAAGACCAAGACATTATTTCAATAGGGATAAGATTGTTCTTTCACTCAGGACGTGGAATGCACCACAGTCTTATTCCACAAAGTCAATGTGGCCATTGTCCCTTAAATATTTGTGCCAACAATTAGATAAGTTCCTTGAGGGCACATGTTGAAATCTCTCTGTTCCTTTAGTGTCTGGTTTGCGTGGGGGCTTTTGCAGTAAGAGGTGCTCAAAGACAGTTGTTGAATCAACTGTTCACAATCACGTTTTCCTCTTTAAGGCATCATTACAGCTACAGAAACAAACAAAGCAAAAAAAAGAGATGTCCTTGCATGAAGTCATTACTTGGCTCATACGAGGTGCTGAGTTCATTTCCAGCTCTGATGACTGGATACTCACCACCAACTTGATCCAAGCTGCTGGGTTGCACCAACTGGGATCAGAGACAGTGACTTGCTTAGATTATTAAGCATGAATGTGCTAAGCACCAAAACTCAGATTTAGTGCAAGCTTTTGGCTACTCCTCAGCTTTGGCTTTCAGAGTTTCAAAAGTTATTGATTTCTATTAATATTAATGCCACTTTCTATTCAGGTTGCTTCCGAACATGAGTTCTGTGCTAGGGTAGGGCAGTATACAGTTTCATGGCATTGCTGAGTCAGGACCAGCAGCAGTATGGCCGTGTTTAGTTAGATCAGAACCACTCTGGATTTACAATCATGTGGTCAGTGCTGTATTTGGGAAGAATTGCTCTATGATGGCGGTGGCGAAGCTGATGGCATTGGAGTAGGTGACCCAGTATATGATGTGGTCAGAATCTCTGTTTCCACTTATTGTTTAATCACTCTGAATCTTTGCTTTTTTAAAATCCATAAAATGGGAGCTCTTGTCTTGTTTGTGAATTAAGTGAGAATATATGTATGAAGACCCCTTGGAACATGAAAGGCATTCAATTGTAGGCTATTTTTGTTTTTTAAGATGTACCCTAGAAAGCCCTGGAGAAGGAAATGGCAACCCGCTCCAGTACTCTTGCCTAAAAATCTGATGGACAGAGGAGCCCGGTGGGCTATGGATCAAAGGATCACAAAGAGTTGGACACAACAGAGCAACAAAGCACTAGAAAGCCCTCGTCTACACAACTGTGTGTCACAAAATGCTGTTAGAAAGTGTATTTAGTTTTCAATGACAGTTGAACCTCTCTGAAATTACTGGGACAGAAATATTACTCATTAAAAAAAAAAAAGGATGAGATTCCTTTGCATCCTCAAACTTTTGATTTTTCTCCTCTTCCTCACTTTTCTTTGTACTACTTTCCTCAGAAATCCAGTTTCCAAATTATGTTTCTACCTACTTTCTTTGAGTCCTTATTTATCCTTTTATGGACGTGAGTCTGAGTGAACTCTGGGAGTTGGTGATGGACAGGGAGGCCTGGTGTGCTGCGATTCATGGGGTTGCAAAGAGTCGGACACAACTGAGCGACTGAACTGAACTGAACTGAACTGAATAATAATAATTTAATGTGCCAATCTTCCTGAGACTATTTAATTATTAACAGATAACAAATCTCTCTGTGAAGAAATAAAGTGTGGAATGAAAGTTTCAAGTCTTGACCAACATGTGCTTGCTAAGTCACTTCAGTCGTGTCCAACTGTTTGTGACCCCATGCACTGTAGCCCGGCAGGTTCCTCTGTCCATGGGATTCTCCAGGCAAGAATACTGGAGTGGGTTGCCTTTCCCTTCTTCAGGGGATCTTCCTGACTCAGGGATCAAACCCAGGTCTTCTGCATTACAAGCAGATTCTTTACCCTCTGAGCCACTAGGGAATCCCTGGTCAACATGTAGAAATATGTATTTTCAGGGTGCTAGAATCTTTTCGATTTTCTTGAGTTTAGATTCATTGACAGTAGCTAATGCATGAAACATATCATTTATGAAATCATCAGAACTTTAAATAACTCGTTACACTGGTTACTTATCTGCAGAGTGAATGAGGGAAGAAATATGTATAGTTACCACTTGTTCTTTTCTCCAGTATTTTTAAGTGAGAAATTTCTATAGGCAGAGAAGCTGGAGAGTCAAGCTGGAGAGTCAAGAAGTCTTGAGGCGCCTTCTTTGTGCAGGAAGCTCCTACTCGAGGGTTAGACGTAACAGCAAAGAATCATAAACGCACTGATAACATGAGGCCAAGTGGGCATGACCAAAAAGAAGGTTATCGAGGGGCCAGCACTGACTGCCAGGGTCTTGAGAAAGTGCAACACCTCCTCCTGGGATGAGGAGGCTACACAGTCCATTTCAATCACAGTATCTCCTGCCCAGCTGAGAATTTCCTCTATGACCATGTATTTGTCAGTGGACAATGAACTGGCTCTATCTTCTTAAGATGTGAACTAACCAGAATAATTTTTAAGCAGGAAATTCTCTCAAAACACAAGTACAGTTATAAGTCAGGAAGATAATCTATGTGACCTCTGTTTAACCTTGGGACTGTTTATGATTTTAAACTTTTTCATCGCCTGGGTGAACAGGGGAAAAATCTTCTATTTTCATTCTTATATCCTCCATTATACTAATTGCAGGAAGAAGGCTTCTAAACTCCACCGTTAAAAGCAGTAAAGAAACTCTATCCCTGACATGAAACATGACACTCAGCCTATGTAAAATTGAGTTACAGGCTCACAGGATTGTGGCCATGGCCGTTATTTGAAGTTGTCAGCTGTGCTATTGTGGGTTAACTGTTCAGAAAGCCTACTTTTTTTTTTTTCCTAAGCAGTAAAGCTGTTTCTGTAGTCTTATTTTATTTGGTAACTATGCTGTGTTTAAATATAGTTTGTGGGTGAAATTCTTATAAGTTAGCATTTGTACTTTATATGGTTTTGTGCTAGGAAACCTCGGTTAAAGAAAAACACTCACAGGGAACTCTAGCAAATGTCCTTTCCTCAGGGCCTATACTGTAGGCGCTCCCTCTGTTATTTTCTGACCCCAGAAAGAAGCAATGCAAACAGGGAGGAACACAGAACTCAAAACATCATGGGAACTGATTGGCTCCATGTCTCTGATAAAAGTGAGTATTCCTCATAAAGTGCTGTGAAAAACACGTGTTTATTTTGACCAGGAAGATACTGAGTTGAACAGATGACAGGGAGTTATCATTCAAATAACCCTTGTATACATGAGAACCTCTCAGAATTTACTTTGTAGTCATTTTCAAATGTTTCTTGCTTTGTGTTAATAGATGGTAAACATTAAACTTAAACTTTGCATTTCAGTACATGATTGTGAGACATGCAGTCCAGACTGGAGATGTTACAATTGCCCAAGTCTATGAGAGCCATTGAATTGAAGAGAGCTCTCACGGAGAAGGCAATGGCACCCCACTCCAGGACTCTTGCCTGGAAAACCCCACGGATGGAGGAGCCTGGTAGGCTGCAGTCCATGGGGTTGCGAAGAGTCGGACACGATTGAGCGACTTCACTTTTCACTTTCATGCATTAGAGAAGGAGATGGCAAGCCACTCCAGTGTTCTTTTGCCCGGAGAATCCCAGGGATGGGGGAGCCTGGTGGGCTGCCATCTCTGGGGTTGCACAGAGTCAGACACGACTGAAGCAACTTAGCAGCAGCAGCAGCATGGTAGGAAACACATATGCATTGGGTTACAACCTTATAAGCTACGTTCTTTGTGGTTGCAAGGCCTTTTTGAGTCATCAGCTTTGTGTTCAGATCACCAAATGAGAAGACAAAGGCAATAACATTTGCAACTGGATGAGCTTTTCTATTGCCTTCAAATAGAGGTCAAAGTTAAGGACAAAGAAATGTTAAGAATTTCACATTCTAAAAAGAAAAATCAACCTTCGGGACCATAAACTTCCTTTAGGGTTTCTAGATGCTGCTAATTCCATCTTGAGGCTCTATCATCTTTTATTTCCAAGATCATCTTGGTAACATGTGTCACTTCTGCTTCTGTTCTGCTGGTCAGAATTAGTCACACGGTTAGCCTAACATCAGGGATCTGAGAAATGTAGAGGAGTACATAGAAATCTTTGAGAATCAATAGTTTCTGCAATAGAGTCATTGACATATTTGAAGGTGCATTGGCTTTCCTCACCTTTTCAAAATCAGGTGAATGAAGGCTCTGAGGATTCACTGGTAGAGATCGAGCGTAAGTAAAAAAAGAGAAGACTGTCCATAACAGGTCACTGGGTTAGGCAATACTTAGTGAAATAACCCTTGTGTATAACCATAGAAAAGAAAATTATTGAAGAGCAATGGCAGAGCCAAGAGAGGAGATGGAGTTGGAGTAGTCCACAGTCCTGGTGGTTGGAATGTCAAAGATGCAGGGAACAAAGATATGGGGTTTTCTTATGAGCCAAATGAACTCTTAAAAAGGTGCACTGAAGTCTATCACCAGTTCCTCATTCAAGAGGGTGGTCCTGGCATCAAGAGGCTGTGGGATGTTCTGCCAGGGCTAAGAGCTGTGAAGAACTGGAGGATGTAGAGCTGGAGCCAGAAGCCCCACTTCAGAGAACTGTGCAGTGTGGATGGCCTTGCAGATGCTCCAAAGAACTTTCTCTTGTCTTATGAAAGAGCAGCGCTGATGCTTAATCACTCAGAGGGCATCGGTGCTGATCCACAACAAACATATATGTAGCAGAACCCAACACAGAGAAAATCACAGTGGAGACGAGGCTGCAGTTAAGTAAGACCCAGATGTTTCTTTCTTACTCATTTACCCTTCCAACCTGCCAAGTAGAGTAAAACCTTCAGGAGGGGGAAGGAGGAGAGAGGCCAAACCCAGAATACATGTCCATCTATTCTAAAGAGGGAGGGTGGGGAAGAAATAAAAGAGAAGGTCATGCTTTCTTCACTCCAAAATAAAATGGAAGAGAAGTTCTGAGTTTGAAATTCACCTGAATCCTGAAAAATGAAAGCAAAGGAAAAGTATGGCATCTTCTGAAGACATTATTTGGGGACTAGAAAGCGCTTCAACAGAGCAGTGTTGAAAGCAGTAATAATAGTAGAAAAACAATTATAAATTAAAACTCCCACTTGGAATGAGACCATTCAGTAGACTAGCTGTCTGTGGACCTACTATCTGACTTATTAATGTTGCTCCTGTTTCTGATGGGTGAGACCAAGGACTTGGGTCTGACTTAAAACTCTGAGAGACTGATGTCTTGGAGTCAAAGTGAAATGGGGTTGGACCCATGACATTATGGGTTATGAGAGCTGGGAGAGGCTGAGTGCTCCCTAGCCCATTCTCCTCATCTTTCTCATGATCAAACTTGGGACCAGAGTTGGCACATAGTTGGCTTAAGATCAAATTGCTGTTTAATAACAGGGATTGGTATCTTGACAATCTTGGAAGTATTATGAAAATTAACTCAATTCTGAAAAATAATTTTCATTTGTGCCTTAAATTTTGACCACTTTATCGTTTCAGTTCAAAATAATGAGACTTGAAGGTGAGATCACCCTTTTTTAAGTTGGTCCTCTGCAGTTTTGAGGCTACCTGTGAAGTAGTGACTTAATATTTTTCAGATCATTTACAACCCAGACTGCATAATGCTCAGAACTCTCTGTGATCAGCTTTCCTATAACTGTGACTAAAGAATAAAGAGCTTTATTGTATATTTCAAATATGGTCCAGGATTAACATATCTTTGCCTCTTTCTCTCCCTTTCAAGAGGACATATCATTTTGTCAAGTCTACAAAAGTCAATCCAGTTCTATGCAGCATCAGAGACTAATGTTGGCATCAGAGACTGAAGATGGCACAGGCCAAGAAAGACATGGTGACACCATCCAGCAAAACGTATTAAAAATCTCAATCGAATAATTTGCCCAATCCAGTGCTTCTTCAGTCATCAACTGCTTCTTTTCACTCTTAGATGCCCCCAACCTGCAGCCAGTCCAACTGCACCAGATTCACCTTTTCTTGCCTCCCAGAGCTTCCACAACCCTCCCCATGCAAAGAGTTGTGGAATGCAAAGCAACTGAATTTTCAGTATTTTCTCTCAGTTTCTCCCATTTTCACCTTCAACCATCATCCTTTATTAGGAAGACTCATGTTAGGGGCAGTCTGCTTAGAAAGCAGAGTGTCTAAATAATAAATCTTTTTTTTCCCCTGTGAAATAGTGTTTCTCTGTTGTATTTGCTTCCCAGGTTCAGTGATAATCTGCCTGCCAAGGCAGGAGACTCAAGAGATGCAGGTTTGATCCCTGGATCTGGAAGATCCCCTGCAGAAGGAAATGGCAAGCCACTTCAGTATTCTTGCCTGGAAAATTCCATGGACAGAGGAGCCTGGTGGGCTATAGTCCATGGGGTCACAAAGAGTTGGACACATCTAAACGGCTGAGCACACTGTCATATTTGTAGAATTTTTAGGCAATAGAGTCTCTTCATCTGTTTCAATTCATCAGGAACGATTGCTATTCATAGATCCCTCTTACTTATAGAATTTTGGCTTCTGCCCTCGAGAAGAGTCACTCCTTCGTACTGGACTGAGACTTAAAAGTTGGTGTGGGTTACCCATCTCTATGAGTTTGTCTTCAGGCTGACCTGATGTTTCTGATTGTGTCTGCTCTTACCTCCCTCTGAAACCTCTGCTGTATTATCAGATTTGCTCATGGGCTTCTATGCTGACCTGATCTCAGACTCTAGCCCCAGCCCATCCAACTTCTTACCGAGTTCTCATTTCATGAACTACTTTTTTTCCTGTCCTTTCCTATTCCCCCCAGCACTCAGCATTGGTCCTTCCCTATTTTCAGATAATGACTTCTGTATCAGCTCTGACAGCTGACCTCACTTAGCTGTGTGGTTGGAGATATAATTCCCAGCTCAAATGGCGGGAAGTTGGTGAGTTTCAGGGCATCATTGTTGGTGTTAGATGATGTGAAGAGAACCTTTCACGAACCAACTAACATATCCCTCTATGTCCTGTCAGATGAGACGTCTGATATGTCTTATAAGGACAATTTTTAGTGACAATTTGTATTGATATCTAAAGTACATTCAGGAAAATCCACCTTGACCTTTTTGTTTGTTCATAGCGTCTATATTCATTATTGTCAAAACTTGGAAGCAACCAAGTACCCCTTAGTAGGTAAATGGATGAATAAACTGTGGCACAGCAGACAATGGAATATTATTCAGGGCTAAAAAACTATCAAGCCATGGTATTTGTCTTTCTTCATCATTTCACTTAGCATCATACCTTCCAGGTTCATCCATATTGTCATGAATGGAAGATTTCTTCATTTGTTATGACTGAATAGTATCCCACTGTGTGTGTGTGTGTGTGTGTGTGTGTGTGTGTGTACACTACCGCTGTGTATGTAAATATATGCACACACAATGGTGGTATACATATGTCACATTTTCTTTATTCATTTGTTGATGGGCACTTAGACTGTTTCCATATCTTGGCTATTGTAAGTAATGTTGCAATGAACATAGGGGTGAAGATATTTTTTAAATTAGCATTTTTGCATTTTTCAGGCAAATACACAGTAGAATAGCTAGACAATATGGTAGTTCATGGAGGAGGAAATGGCCACCCACTCCAGTATTCTGGCCTAGAGAATCCCATGGACAGAGGAGCCCGGTGGGCTACAGTCCGTGGGGTCACAAAGAGTTGGAGACGACTGCGTGACTAATACTAACACTATGGTAGTTCTGGTCTTAATGTTTGGAGGATTCTCCATATTGCTTCTGTAGTGGCTGTGCCAGTCTACACCACTAATAATGTATGAGGGTTCCATTTCTCCGCATTCTAGAGAATACCTTTGTTTCCAAGCTCTCTGTGCATTAAATAAATATCAACTCAGAAGTTCAAGCAACTGATAGGCACTGTTCATGATTTATTCTGTCTTCTTGAATTTCTGGTTCTGTTTCTCTACAGCACTTTCATATTTGAAGAAGCAGCAAGCTTTTTTTTTTTTTTACCATTACTTAATTCCATTTTTAAAATTTCTCCTCAACATCCCCTCTTTATTTTTAAATTTTGAGATTGCAGCTTGAATTCTAAATTTTGTGTACAAATGTCACACAGCAGTCAAAGAGTAAGGAGTACAGTTCTAAACTCCTAGGCTTCTTGAGCTAAAGAAAATCTCTTCTTCACAGCCACCATAAGAGTAGAAAGGGTTAATGAATTATCCAGTTCTCTGTTCTTTGTCCAGTATCCGGTGATAATCTAAACTTACTGGAAACATACAGGTCTGCGCTCAGCTTTTCCATCATTTCTATTTCTGGTGCCTCAACAATGTCTTTAAAGGAGCATTCTTGCAAAAACAGAAACCTGCTGTTTGGGTGAACTTGAGAATCCTTTGGTTTTCTTTAACAAAATAAATATTTTTGGTAGAAGAGCGAATTCCAGGTCTGAAGATGACCAAGGTAGGGCTAGATCCATGGAATATTAGCCAAGACATTCAGGATAATGGAAATAGATGGGCTCTGCAGGAGACGGGTAGGAGAGATGCGAGAGGGAAGCTCTGAATGAGATCATTGCTTAAAGAAAGTATGGTTTGGCCCAAAGAGCAGAAGCTGTGTTCCCTAGATAGATCTAAGAATTGAATAAGTGGGTAGCTGCGGTTCACTCTTCAGATAATAATCCTGGAGGGAGTCACTGTTCAACTGTTACTTCCAGCAGGTACCAATTACACATGTTTAGAAAGCTAGGGGGCTGCTTGTATATATAGATATAGGTGGAAAGCATTATAATAAATATTACTGCCAAAAATGGGAAGAAAGGAGAACTACAATTTATGATATCCCTGCTGTACGCCAAGTATAGTGCAAGCATTATTTGATTTGTTTCTCTCAACCAACCTATGTGTTATCTTATCATCTTATAGAGGAAGGTCCTGGGGTTCAGTGAGGTTAAGTACATTACTAAAGGTGGCAGAATAAAGAAAGAAAAAAGGTGGAATTTGAATCCCAGTTTGTCTAACTCTAAAATTTAGATTTCCCTAGAGCAGGATTTGGCCTTCCAAAGCCTGTCCTGTGTAGAATCGTGCTCTCCATGCTTTGTTATGAGAGTTGCTATCATTTACTGAGCACTACACTACACATTTTGCACATGTCATTTATCATTCTCACAAAAATCATGAACGTAAGTTTTATTATTCTTACTCTGTAAAGAAGCTGAAGGGTGGACAAGTTATGTTGTATTCAAAGGCATACAATGGGTGGAACTGGTATCCTAGCTTGCTTCTCTCCAAAGTACTTGTTGACTTTTGTTTTCTGTTTTTTAAACAATTACTTGAATGTCATTGTTCTGTTGCCAAGTCATGTTGGACTCTTTGCTACCCCATGGACTGCAGCACACCAGGCCTCCCTGTTCCTCATCTCTTGGAGTTTGCCTGAGTTCATGTCCGTTGAATCAGTGATGCCTTCCAACCATTCATCCTCTGTCACCCTCTTCTCCTTCTGCCTATTCTGAATACAATGAAGTTAACAAATTATTCTAGACACAATGAATTTTCTATGTTAAATGAACTTGTACTTTGGGGGGGGGTCTTATCAGCAACTCCAGTACTTTGGCCACCTCATGCGAAGAGTTGACTCATTGGAAAAGACTCTGATGCTGGGAGGGATTGGGGGCAGGAGGAGAAGAGGACGACAGAGGATGAGATGGCTGGATGGCATCACTGACTCGATGGATGTGAGTTTGAGTGAACTCCGGGAGTTGGTGATGGACAGGGAGGCCTGGCGTGCTGCAATTCATGGGGTTGCAAAGAGTCGGACATGACTGAGTGACTGATCTGATCTGAGCTCATCAGCATTGAGTCACTGTGCTTATATGGTTGTCAGGAAGACAAGAATGGAGAGGATATATGTTTCAGCTATCTGTCTACTTATGTATGTACCTATTACTGTGTGTATGTATATATCTATCTCTCTACCTAATCTGCCATCAAGTATCAAAATACAATTAATTATCAATAGTTCATCACTAAATTGAAAGTATAGTTGATTAAGAAAAATTCTTAATAAGCTCAAAAACCACATTATAATCTACCAATAAATAGACTTGGGAGTAAAATGAGGGATGGAGCCAAAGGCAGAATGGACACAAAACTTTTCTTCTTTCCCAGGTAATTTTAGTCTCTTCCTCCCATTTGCTAATGAGTTATTGACAATCAGGGCTTCAGCTCTTTTAACACCAGATCCTACAGTTTTGCAATAGAATTTAATTCAGTATATCTGTTCTTTTAAGAAACGCTTGGGCCTTCTCAGGTGGACCAGTGGTAAAGAATCTGCCTGCCAATGCAGAAAGTGCAGTTTGATCCCTAGATCAGGAAGATCCCCTGGAAGAGGGAAATGGTAACCCACTCCAATATTCTTGCCTGAAAAATTCCATGGACAAGAGGAGCCTGGCAGACTATAGTCCATGGGGTCTCAAAGAGTCGGACATGACTGAATGACTAAACACATGTGTACCTGGTCTTATGCTAGATGCTGTAGACATACAGCTTTGAAGCTCACAGTCTAGTGGGAGAAACAGGTGTATAAACTTAACTTATGACGGATGTCTTCCTTAATAATACAAAACTTTAATATTCAAGGAGCCAAGTACACAGCCAATCAGAGATGTTCTGAAACTTCTTCCTCTTGTCTCTGGTGATCAGCTGAATTGAAGCTCAGCTCTACAGTCTTATTGGTCACTTTATTTATTCTTTATTCTACTCTGAAACTCATGTACACTCAAGCATGAATGCTTTCCTTGCAGTACAAAATATTATTGTAGTGTAACCAAAATACCAATGAGATGAAATTTCTCTTTATACATGTAGTATTCCAGTTAAGAAATGCAGTAGGAATTATAGAATTATGTAGTGATGTTATTTGGATTGTGTTTCAAATGACTACTATAAAAACAAACAATAACAGCAATTAAATTAACAGCCCCAAATTGAAAGCAATTCAAATGGTGAATGGATCAACAAATAATGGTATAGTCTTATGATGGAATGATATTCAGCATTTAAAGGGAATGGACTATGGATTCACACACAAAAAAGTAGGAATTTTAAAATAATTATGCTCAATGAAATCCTCCTCCTTCAAAAAAGTATATATTGTATTATTTTAATCATGTAAAGTTTTAGAAAATACCAACTAATCTATCGTAACAGAGAGCAGGTGAGTGGTTTTCTGGAGATAGGGATTCGGTAGGGGAAAGGTCAGGGTCAAGGAGAGACCATGATAGGACACAGGCAAACATTTGGGGGTGATAGATATATTCATGGTCTTGATTGTGGTGATGGTTTCATGGATTTGTTAAAACTTACCACATTTTATAGTATAAAAACCTATAGTTAGTTTTATGCCAATTACATCTCAAACTGTTTTTAAAAAAGGTTAACAGTCTCTAGGTCCATCCTCATCTCTAGAGACCATCATGCAGAATGAAGTAAGTCAGAAAAAGAAAAAATACATAGTATATTAACTCACATATATGGAATCTAGAAAAATGGTACAGATGAACCTATTTTCAGGGCAGAAATAGAGACACAGATAAAGAACAGACCCGTGGACCCTGAGGGGAAGGGAGGGTGGGATGAATTGGAAGATTAGGATTGACATATATACACTGCTGCTGCTGCTGCTGCTGCTAAGTCGCTCCAGTCGTGTCCAACTCTGTGCAACCCCATAGACAGCAGCCCACCAGGCTCCCCCATCTCTGGGATTCTCCAGGCAAGAACACTGGAGTGGGTTGCCACCTCCTTCTCCAATGCATGAAAGTGAAAAGTGAAAGTGAAGTCACTGTCGTGTCCGACCCTCAGCGACCCCATGGACTGCAGCCTTCCAGGCTCCTCCGTCCATGGAATTTTCCAGGCAAGAGTACTGGAGTGGGGTGCCATTGCCTTCTCCAAATACCTCCTCTAGCAATCTCAAAAAGAAGCATGTTTTCTATATTTCTAGTCAATATTCCAATGGCAAAATGAACCCTTATTGGTAAATTACATTTGGACTCACTCAGTCAGTCAGTTCCGTCACTCAGTCACGTCTGACTCTTTGCGACCCCGTGAATCGCAGCACGCCAGGCCTCCCTGTCCATCACCAACTCCCGGAGTTCACTCAGACTCACGTCCATCGAGTCGGTGATGCCATCCAGCCATCTCAACCTCTGTCATCCCTTTCTCCTCCTGCCCCAATCCCTCCCAGCATCAGAGTCTTTTCCAATGAGTCAACTCTTTGCATGAGGTGGCCAAAGTACTGGTTTCAGCTTTAGCATCATTCCTTCCAAAGAAATCCCTGGACTGGTTGGATCTCCTTGCAGTCCAAGGGACTCTCAAGAGTCTTCTCCAACACCAGAGTTCAAAAACATCAATTCTTCGGTGCTCAGCTTTCTTCACAGTCCAACTCTCACATCCATATATGACCACCGAAAAAACATAGCCTTGACTAGACGAACCTTTGTTGGCAAAGTAACGTCTCTGCTTTTCAATATGCTATCTGGGTTGGTCATAACTTTCCTTCCAAGGAGTAAGCATCTTTTAATTTCATGGCTGCAGTCACCATCTGCAGTGATTTTGGAGCCCAAAAAGATAAAGTCTGGCACTGTTTCCACTGTTTCCCCATCAATTTGCCATGAAGTGATGGGACCGGATGTCATGATCTTCGTTTTCTGAATGTTGAGCTTTAAGCCAACTTTTCCACTCTCCACTTTCACTTTCATCAAGAGGCTTTTTAGGTCCTCTTCACTTTCTGCCATTTGGACTAGGAAGAACTAAAAATACACTATAAATTTCTACTTGGGACACCAGAACAAAATCCTCAAAACCAAAATTTAAGATAATTTGTCCCATAAAATCGACCAAAAAGATGACAACTCTATTTACTAACCAAATGTGGCACTGCTATTTGTTAATGGTAGAAATACAGAGTGCTAACTTCGAAATTAAACAACTCTTGATGATTGTTAAAAAGTCGATGATGTGCATTTTCTCAAATGGAGTGCATTATTTCAAACAAAGTAAACCTTGATTAATACTACAAAACTTCACATCTGCATCTTTTGAATTACCACCCAATGTCGGTCTCATTTTAAAAAATAAGAGGTAAGCTCAAGGTGTTTTGGGTGTGTGTATGTAGATCAGACAATCAGAGAACAACTGCCTGGAGGTGGGGAAGTTTGAGATGGAGGAAGAAGTGGAGAGGGCGTCTCAGACAGCAGAGTACAGGGAAAGGGGTAAAAGTAAGAAGTGGGATGATGACGGTGGAGAACTGAGGTCAGCTTTGTGTTCCTGGGGGGAAGTGAGAGATGGTAAGTAGACGGAAGAGGACGAGATGTCAGTCCAGTGTCTTGCTTGTGGTGTTAAACACTTAGACTTCATCCTGAAGCTGATGAGGGTAAAAGAAGAAACAGTTAAACTAGTTGGAATATGGCTTCAGTAGTGTGGGTAAGAGATGGTGAGGACTGAAATAGGTTGCAGTGGATAGAATGAGGAAGGTGGATTCTAACAGTATTTCAAATGGAAAAATCAACAGGACTCAAACAGTGATGAATATGAGGAGTGAAGAAGAAGAAGAAAGCATTAAGGATGACTTCTAAGTGCTTTAACCCACTTGATTATGGGTGATACTAATATTGCTGCTGCTGCTGCTAAGTTGTTTCAGTCGTGTCTGACTCTATATGACCCCATAGACGGCAGCCCACCAGGCTCCTCCATCCATGGGATTTTCCAGGCAGAGTACTGGAGTGGGGTGCCATTGCCTTCTCCAATGCAGGAAAGTGAAAAGTGAAAGTGATGTCACTCAGTTGTGTCCGACTCTTAGCGACCCCATGGACTGCAGCTCACCAGGCTCCTCCGTCCATGGGATTTTCCAGGCAAGAGTACTGGAGTGGGGTGCCATTGTCTTCTCTAACTAATATTGATGATAACATAAAGTAAGGAAAATTTAAGGGAAAGGGAGTGGATCTGGTTTTCAATTACTGAGGTTAAGTAATTAATCTTCAGCATAAACAGGTGAGGATTCCTCATAGTAGACTGGTAACTGTAAGTCTGAAGGCCTGGGATAGAAGAGCGCTTGGCTTCAGAAATGGACTCTGGGGTCAGCAGTACTGAAGTTGTTATGGCCACAGCTGGGTTGGAGAGTGGCTTTGCATAGGGCCCAAATCTTATAAAATGGTGAACTTTTCCATGAGAGTAGAAGGGTTAATTGGTCTTCCCAGGTGGTGCTAGTGGTAAAGAACCTGCTTACCAATGCAGGGGGCTTAAGAGATGTGGGTTCGATCCCTGGTTGAAGAAGGTCCCCTGGAGGAGGGCATGGCAACCCACTTCAGTATTCCTGCCTGGAGAATCCCCATGGACAGAGGATCCTGGCAGGCTACAGTCCATAGGGTCACAAAGAGTTAGACATGACTGAAGCGACTTAGCACTTACAGAGGGTAATTAATTCAGAGCAGAAATGAAAAGCAGGAAAAGCAACCTTTTGACACATACTATGTGCCATTGGAGAGAGTGGAGCTGATCAAGGAGACAGGTGTAGAATTCAGCGAAGAGATTTTTGAAGCTATGTTTTCAACATTAAGAAGGTGTTAGCAAAATAGTGGAAGGTAGTCTCAGTGTAAGTCTATAGTGGGAAAGCAAGTAGTGAGAAAGTCTTCGATGGCTAAGGCATGAGAAGATTGAGAAAGGGAAGGGGATGAACTGGAGGGGAAGTTGTTTTTCATTGATCAGAGGAATGAAAAGCAGATTAGAAATGATTGATCTTATCTGATTTTGGCACATAATGTTTTGGTGCCAAAACTGACTAAGGATCCCACTTGGCCTGGTCTCATGTTGGGGACCCAGCTCAGGATGGAGATCGCCTGGGGTCTGTAAAAGCAGTCAAGAAGGCTCAAATGAGTTTGGGTTTTACAAATGTCTTGGAAAATTGAATCAAGTATTTCTACCCTAATGATCAATTGCTAGTAATAAAATATGAACATCACAAAATAATTTGGCTATCTGATGACATTTGTCTTACCCCTACTATTGGTTTGGTATCATTTCTTCAAAACAAATCTTGTCTTTCAATAGTGTAAAAAGTGGAGATTACATAGGGTAGAAGTTGGGAGGTGGGGAATGAGGTTAATTGGTATTTGGTAAACCAAAAATACCCAGTAGTTGGAAAGAATTTTTTCAGCCCATTACTGTGGCTGAGATTTTGATTTTGAATTTCTTAGACAATTTAATCCCACAAAAAGTGAAAGTGTTAGTTGCTCAGTCATGTCTAACTCTTTGTGACCCCATAGACTATGGCCCACCAGGTTCCCCTGTCCATGAAATTCTCCAGGCAAGAATACTGGATGGATATTAATACAATGTAAAACAAATTCAATGCAATATAATGGGATGCAAATTTCCCACGTGTCTGCTATAGACTGTAATATGTATGTTCCCAGTGAACTTTGCCCTTCTGTACCTCTTCCTACAAAGACTCTGAGATTAGTCATATCAATCACTTTGTTCTATGGGATATTAGTAAATGAAATGCAAACATAGATGTGGAAAGTGCTTGCACAGTGGGGTTTGTCATTGTGGAGGTCTTCCTCTTGTAAGCTAATCACCAGGCTGTCATGAGTCTTGGGTTAGACTGCTGCATGAGAGACCACATGCAGAGAGGCTATGCAACACGTGGAGCCATTTGGACATTCCAGAGCTGATGGCTCAGAGGAATGAAGCCACGTGAGTGACCTCAGATACACAAAGTAGAAAGGAACGACCCACCTCAGCCCCATCAACCCACAGAATCCTCAGAAACACTTTATTTATAATCTATTGAGTTTTGGGGAAGTTTGTTATGTATGCAGCAGTAGATAATGGACACAGCATCTCTTAAGAAATAATCTATGTCTTAAGAAGCCAAGTTTTGGAGAACAGGTGTTTCATTGTGCTGTATCAACCAAGGCATGGTTCCTTCAGACCCTTTGCTGTGAAAATAAATTATTTCTTCTCATTTCTCTGAAGAAGCAGATCCTAAAATATCTCTCAGGATAATGTCCACATTTCTATTGCAACCAATTGTAAGTCATCTTTATATTCAAGGTCTTACTATATTTCACATTCATGTGCTTGGACCTTATTATTCCCATGCTTGCGTCATGGGACAGTTCTTGGTCAAATGACTCCTGTTCAGAAGTGCCAAAAAGATGTTTCTAGTATTATCCTAGGGATTCCATCAGTTCTCATTTAATGGAAGCTCAAAAACAACCAAATCTAAGTCCAATACCCATGACCCACCTACTATAACCCACTCTCCTGCTTATCTTTAATTTCCATTGTTCTTAAAAGAAGGGTAAGGAACAAACAGGTCAGTCAGCATGTAGACTTTGTAATCTGTTTTAACATTTTCAAAGACTCCTTGTAATGTTGGCAAGCAAATTAGAACTCCACAACTATCCCTTTGATTGCAAAACACATAGGAGCTCACTCTTGACCAGATTATTGTTTTTCCATACACAAACAGCTTTTCTTTGCAAAATGTGCTTAGGGCAAATGTCCAGCACCAACTGAATTCCCATGGTTTTATACCCACTGTTCTTGCCTATGAAGAACCTTTTAAGATACAAAATCAAGGAAGATTAGAAGATTTTTCATGCTGTCATTGCCAACCTGGTTGCAACATGTTTATTAGTAAAGTGACATTTATTTGAGGATAAGTTGCAGCTAGTTTGTGATGTCACAGAAACACTGCCTTTCCTATGTTACAAATGCATTTTATCTTTCCCTTTCCCTCAGGCTCAAGCTTCTCATTTTAATAGACCTAAACTGTAATCTTTTATAAAAGCCAATAATTCCTAAGTTCACTAATACTGGAATAGTTGTCTATTTTAGGTTTTGAACAATCCATTATAGTTTCTACCATGCACAAGCAAGAGAGGCTTGTGGAAATTATCATTTGGTGTTATTTAATCCTGGTGTTCAACTCCAGTCCTTAGCAGGTTGTGGTAGGAATGGTGATGATATTTGTACATTTCTGACCATGTTTTCCAGTTCTATTTTCATCACAGTTCTTTTTATTTCAGAAAGATATCTGAAAACTTTCTTGCTGATAACCTCCAAGGGCTATGTCTGCTGGAAGACAGTTCTTTTTGGTATGATCCTGTGATGGAGATGCATTTACACAGAGTGGTCACTAGGTAGAAAGGGGTTTCCCTTGTGGCTCAGACAGTAATGAAACTGCTTGAAATGCAGGAGACCTGAGTTCGATCCCTGGGTCAGGAAGATCCCCTGGAGAAGGGAATGGCAACTGACTCCAGTATTCTTGCCTGGCAAATTGAATGGACAGAGGAATCTGACGGGCTGCAGTCCATGATCTCTGGAATTCCAAGATGAAAAGAAATTCAGGTTCTAAATAAATGGTTCAATTTGAAAGCAAAGTGTCATGGTTTTGAGAAATTCTGAAAATGTTCAACTTGTATGCATCCAATCTTCACACAATCATACCACTTGAAGAAACAACAGCAGTCTTCCATTAGATTTCCTGCAGTGATGTTGTTTCCTGGGAGATTATTGGCCCCAATTTCTTACATTCTTTTGTCCATAAAGAAGATCGCCAGTCCAGGTTCGATGCACGATACTGGATGCTTGGGGCTGGTGCACTGGGACGACCCAGAGGGAGGGTATGGGGAGGGAGGAGGGAGGAGGGTTCAGGATGGGGAACACAGGTATACCTGTGGCAGATTCATTTCAATAATTGGCAAAACTAATACAATATTGTAAAGTTTAAAAATAAAATAAAATTGAAAAAAAAGAAAAGAATTTGACTAATTAAATAAAAACTGGTATTAAATAAAAAAAAAAAAAGACCCAAACAAGAAGTGAGTACTTTGGTAGGCTTCTCCTACCAAATTCATATTTATATGAATATTCAAGTAAATATGATCCAAGTGATGGATGGACCAGTAATCTTTCCACTTTAGTGATCTTTGATAAATAAGTTTAAAAATAAAATAAAATTGAAAAAAAAAGAAAAGAATTTGACTAATTAAATAAAAACTGGTATTAAAAAAAAAAAAAAAAAAAGACCCAAACAAGGAATGAGTACTTTGGTAGGCTTCTCCTATCAAATTCATATTTATATGAATCTTCAAGTAAATATGATCCAAGTGATGGATGGACCAGTAATCTTTCCACTTCAGTGATCTTTGATAAATAAGCCTGCCTCATCTTTGCAACCGGAGAAGGCAATGGCACCCCACTCCAGTACTCTTGCCTGGAAAATCCCATGGATGGAGGAGCCTGGAAGGCTGCAGTCCATGGGGTCGCTGAGGGTCGGACACGACTGAGCAACTTCACTTTCACTTTTCACTTTCATGCATTGGAGAAGGAAATGGCAACCCACTCCAGTGTTCTTGCCTGGAGAATCCCAGGGACGGGGAAGCCTGGTGGGCTGCTGTCTATAGGGTCGCACAGAGTCGGACACGACTGAAGTGACTTAGCTTAGCAGCATCTTTGCAACGACTATCCAATTCAGACAAAATCTTCTCAGTGGAGAATTGTATGCTCCATAATTTATCTGTGATATCTTTTCAAGAACCTGATGGTTCCAGGAAGATAATTACTGAAGGACTGATGAACTGTAGAAAGTGTTTAAGCTCACTGACTTGGGATTTACATTTGGCTTTCGTGGGTAATTATAAGTATGCTTATAATAATCTAACTTTTCCTGGTTGATATTTTATTAATCTAGAGATCTACAGAATTTAATATTTCCTCAAAATATTCCCAAGTCCCATTTCATCCACATATAAAACATGGTATGACAGGCTGGATATCAGTGTTTTGAGAATGTCTATGTAATGCCAAGTGATTAATAATGAGATGGTGTATATCTTCATAGCTTCTAACAGACAGGTAGATTATTAGTGTATAGTTGTTACTGAGCTTGAAATTAATACCTGTGTGTAGGAGAAGGATCCTCTGTATTTCTTGATGACTAGCAAAGGAATGCTTTAACTCACCACTAAACTGTAGTATGGCAGGCTTTCCCAGTGTCTCAAAGGTAAAGAATCTACTTGCGAGTGCAGGAGAGGCAGGTTCAATCCCTGGTCTAGGAAGATCCCCTGGAGAAGGAAATGGAAACCCACTCCAGTATACTTGTCTGGGAAGCTCCATGGACAGAGGAGCCTGGTGGGCTACAGTCCATGGGCTCCCAAAGAGTTGGACACATCTTAGTAACTGAACAGCAATAACAACAAACTGTAGTATATATTAGAGTTTCATAATAGGGGTTTATGATAGTGTTAATAACAAATAGTATGATATTTTTAAGAGTGTGGATAAATTCTTGAGATGGACTTATATGCTCTGTTAATAATTTAAGAGTTAAGTTAATTTCGTAGACCAGTGATTCTCAGCTAGGCAATTCTGCCCTGCAGGGAATATTTGGCATTTGACAATGTCTGGAAGCATTTTTGTTTGTCACAGCTGAAAGGTGCGTCTAGTGGGTAGAGGCCAAAGATACTGCTAAACATCCCACAATGCACGTGACAGCTTCCCTTCTCCAACAAAGAATCATCTTGTCCAAATAGCAAGAATGAGAAACTGCTCTAGTTTTTGACATGACCACAGGAAACTCCATAGTCTAATGGGATAAATACTGGATTGACAATTTGGGCTTCTGCATTTGGACGCTCCTTCATAGCCCAGGAAATCTGTGGATGGGCACCTCACTTTAGTCAGTTTGCTTATGTATAAAAATGATAATATATTTGCCACCTTTATCTTATGAAGTTGAGATAATCATTTAGAAGTAAAAGTGGAGTGAAATTACAACTCTATAGGACACTGTTGGTGACTCTGATTCCCTCTTGTGGGCAGTAGGGGACTGGAGAGGTTTTCTTGTCTGTCTTTAGCACATGCAGATTAATAATCATCTTCTTTTGGTGATGCCTGGATTGAGTTACTGATAATTGCTCCAGCATTCTTTCTGACAGCTCACTTGGTCTTTAGGGTTATGATCATGCAGGGGTTAGATCTTGTTCTTTCCATCCTTCTTTGGGGACTTTGGAGAAGAAAGAATTCCTTGTGTGCTCATATATTGGTATACCCTGCTGATTAAGTAACACCACACACTCTATTGTTTTGATAATTGTAAAACAGTGTAAGTGTCTTGCTGTGGCATTCTGATGGTAGCTGTCAAACAGTGTGGAGCTAGTGATTGATGCTTAGTGTGTGGAACAATTTGAAGAAACTATATTCCAATGATGCATATTCAAAATTGATTTTCCTTTATGGATGAATGTTGAGGTTTAAAAATAGAATATCTCAGATTTTCCATAAATGTGAATACTGAATGAAGATCCAGTATCCAAATATATTTCTTTCTCACATACACTTTCCTCTCTCCTATAAATTCCCCCTTTTCTGGGTCTAGAATGAAAACACAGGCTTTTTGCCCTTTGGGTTAGAATCCACCCACAATATAGGAGACCTGGGTTTGATCCCTGGGTTGGGAAGATCCCCTGGAGAAGGAAAAGGCTACCCACTCCAGTATTCTGGCCTGGAGAATTCCATGGACTTTATAGTCCGTGGGGTCGCAAAGAGTCAGACATGACTGAGTGACTTTCACATAGATACATACATAACCACTATAGGCAGTGTTCTCAATTACACCCAAATTTTCTATTTTCTGTGCAAGAGACTAGAGAGAATGCTTGTTCAGAGACAAGCTTATTATTGTTTCAGAATGAAAAGAACAAATCACCCTAATCCCTAATCCTCTTATGCAAGAAATGCAAGCTTAAACTTTTGTTTCAAAGATATAATTTTGAAAAGAAAAGTCCCCTTCTTGCCCCACACTCCCAAATACCCTGGCCGTGTACCCCTCGGGCTGCTGGCTATGTCAGGCTCCCAGAATTTCTTGTTCTCAATTGTTTGCTGGAAATCATTGCTTTCTGACAATAAAAGGTAAAAATACATTTGGATTCTTTGTAAATGAAGCCTACACTTTTGTTAGTTTAAGCAGTATTTTTCTCTCATTTCTGTGGTCTTCCATATCCTACTCTAGTCTGTTAAATTGTTTGGCTTAACTTCCACTCTTCAGTTGATTCATTTATATGAACTATTTTAAGCAGCAAAAGAGTACAAATCCCCACTCAGCTCTGTTCTAAGCAGATAATGATTATACCATAATGTCTCCTTCCTCTTCTATGCAGCTGCTCCGGTTATTCTAGGTTTGTATTTTTTCCTTGGAGCTTCTTTTTCATTCATCTTTCCTAAGACCTTTCCTGTTAAATACTATCAAGTGAGCATAAATTGGAAGGGAAAAACCAATGCTTGCCAAAATTTTTATTTTATATCCTATGTATTTTGATGTGAAAAAAGCACCTTTCTTCCCCTTTTTCCTTTCCTCCTTGGTAAGAATTCTAAATAGATCTTTCTGGAAGTGGATCACTATATTTTGGGGAAGCCTCATCATCACACATGTACCTTTTGCACAGTTTAGAAGTCTTGCAGCCCTACTTCAGTTGCAATCCAAGAAATTCTTGTTCTGCATTTAAAATAACTGAAAAACAATTTAAATCTTATTGCACAGCTGTGTGATTACATAATTTATAACACAGGAGCACTTGTTAAATGCTTTTCCTCATTTATTCATCCTGAATATCTTCTACACTTTTCTGCATCCCCAGATATATTTCCACAACCATGTCAAGCTTTCCCAAACTTTTACAAGTGTAGTTATATTTCTTGCCTCTTCCTGGATCAATGACTAGTTAGGTAAATCAACTTGATCTCTCAGATATTTTTAAAATTTTATGTTTTTTTTTCCCCTCTCATGGTCTTTGCAGCAAAAGAAGCTATAAAAGCTGACCACAAAAGCAAGAATCTATCTTTCCTGAAAGGCAGGTGATAGTAGAGGAGGTAGAGAAGATACACACACACACACACACACACACACACACACACACACTGTCCCTGTCACATGCAGTAGTTATAAACTAGAACAATATGGCTCTTGATCACTGGACACAACTGAAACTCAGAGATAAAAACAAGGATTCCCTCCACTCCTAGAAATCTGTGGCTTAATCCTCTATCCCTCACCATTCCCCATTTACCTGGGTTTCTCAAACATCTGGCATTTCCCTTCTGCCAGTGTTCTTTAATGACTGAACATTAAGGTTTAAAAACAGAAACCATGAGAGTTCCCTGGTGGTCCAGTGGTTAAGATTCCATGCTCCCATTGTGAGGGACATGAGTTCAGTCCTTGGTAGGGAACTAAGATCCTGATGCTGCAGAGTGTGACCAAAACCACCCAAAACAAAACCAGAAAAGAAGTCATCATCAGCTTATCATCTTTCAGGTAGACAACTCTGTACTCTAGCAAGAGTGATTCCATTTGCTTCAATAATTGTTTTCAGATTCAAAGATAATCATATCACACTCCTTTGCTGAGACCTCCCCCCTTTTATTTTCGGTTGCTTTAGGATGATGTCCAGCTGCGTTAGACTGTGTTCAATACCCTCTGCTATGAGCCTTTTTCCTTATCTCCATCAGATCTCCCCATGATATTCTGCTTTCCAAGCATATTAATTTTCTTTCAATCTATGGATTTCCGTGACCCCTTATATCTCTGAGACTTTCCACATCTTGCTGCCTCTGATGAAATCCCCTTCCTTCCCCATGCTGCTTTATGTGGCCAATTCCTTTTCCTGCATCAAGTCTTGGCTTAGACTTTATTTCCTCTAGGAAGCCCTCTCTGACCATTTTGGATCAAATTAAGTGGCTCTTCAATACATTCCTTCTGCAGCTTCTGTTTATCACACTGTTTGTTGTTTGGCTTGTAAAATCCAAATTCTTCATTGTCTTGATCAATGTTATATCCCACACCGTGTGGCGTGAATCAAGTCCTCAACACATGTTTGTTGAAAGCTTACTAAGTGAAGGCACTAATGCTTATTGAGCAGCTACTATGTGCACTGTTCATGAGGCTAAGAAAGGCATCTGTCAACTGGTAAAATTCTTCCATTGAACTGACTCTGCATACACTTCCTGGTAATGTGGGGTAAAGTTGTTGCTCTGTCCCTCACACCCAGCTAACATCCCCGTTGTGAGCTATGAATGAAGATGATGAAGCGAACTCTTATCTTTTACCATTGGTTGAAACCTTGTCTTTTTTTCTAAAGGTTTTTTTTGATGTAAACTATTTTTGAAGTCTTTATTGAATTTGTTACAATATTGCTTCTGTTTTTATGTTTTGGTTCTTTGGCCACGAGGTATGTTGGGTCTTAGCTCCTGACTAGGGATCGAACCTGCACCCCCTGCATAAGAAGGCAAAGTCTTAACCACTGGACCACCAGGGAAGTCCCAAACCTTGTCTTAAGTGTTTCACATGAGTTATCTTATTTATTGTTTAGTAGCTTGTGAAGTAGGTACTATTATTAACACTGTATTTTTGGAAAAAAGTTGAAGCTTTGATTAGTCGAGTCACTACACAGTAAGTTGCGGAGCCAGGATGCAGGCTCAGGCGTTTTGAGGCTACTCTGCTGAACTGGTTTCAGTAAACTGAAATTGGTGGCATAAATTGGGCCATTATGATGAATACAATGATAATCACAAAACCTTTTCATTATACACTTTTGGCAAATGTATCTCTTTTATTCCTCTGAACCATATTCTGAGTTATATAAAGTAGATTTTACTCCGACTGCTAGTAAACTTGAGGAAAAGCTAGTCAAATGGCTAAAATCAATCAGCTAACGAGAAAGAATGGATTTCCAAAACCAGTTGTCGGGACTAATTACATTTTTTCACAGGCTCTCTGTGGCCTTGAGAATAAACCCCAAATTTCTCAACAAGGTGGTCAGAGCTCACCCCACCTTTTCTAGATATGCCTTACGCTAACTTCCTGGTGATATTACATTCAATGAAACTAGACTGTCATTTAAAAAAAAAAATACGCTTAGTGCACATTCAAAGCTTAGCCCTTAATTTACATTATGTTTTGACACTCAAGCAAAGAGAATCAGGTGGATGGTACATTTTTAAAAACAAGGAAGCATTGCCTGGATTAATTTAGACAAGTGAGAGTTTACAAGTTGTGATTAGTAAAACAGGATAACGGTATTATTCTGATGCCCAGAATCCCAATTTTCATAGCCTGATCATACCACACATTTCAACTTGTGATTTGTTTACCCTGATGGTCACATCCTTTGCAAGTGACAGATGAAGAGTAACTGTGGAGAAAAACACAGAGTGAAAATAGCCTGTTTCTTCAGTCAATAATTGAAACACCCTAGGCTCTCAGACACATTAATAGACAACATCTGCTAAAATCAAGAGAAAAGAGTGAAAAACAGGATATAAGGCTTTGGGAATTAGAGTGAAGGGTATCCAGCATGGACTTAAGTTCCCATGACTAGGGTGACTGAGGCCAACTGACTTGGTGAGGCAAAATAAAAACAACTGAAAAGAAATTATTGAACTGGAACAGAATTAATTTTATTCATTTTTTTCAACAGTCTCTTCTAGCTGAAGAGATAATACAGAGAGACAAAATGGTTTGGAGTCAAGCAGAAGAGTCAGCTAGTCTTCAGGGAATTATGTTGAATATAATTCTTTTTACTTTTCCTTTTGAAAGTAAAAGGAGAAGTGAAAAGAGACTGCATTGAAAACCATGATGGCCTTTGTAGAGTTGTCAGGTCAGTTGCTCAGTCATGTCCGACTCTTTGTGACCCCATGGACTGCAATACACCAGGCTTTCCTGTCCATCACCAACTCCTGGAGCTTGCTCAAACTCATGTCCATAGAACTGGTGATGCCATCCAACCATCTTGTCCTCATGCCTTCAATCTTTCCCATCTTTTCTAATGAATCAGCTCTTCGCGTCAGGTGGCCAAAGCATTGGAGCTTCAGCATTAACACATTAGTCCTTCCAATGAATATTCAGGACTGATTTCCTTTAGGATTGACTGGCTGGATCTCCTTGCTGCCCAAGCAACTCTCAAGAGTCTTCTCCAACACCACAGTTCAAAATCAATTCTTCAGGACTCAGCATTCTTTATGGTCCAACTCTCACATCCATACATGACTACTGGAAAAACCATAGCTTTGACTATATGGGTCTTTGTTGGCAAAGTAATGTCTCTGGTTTTTATTTTATTTTATTTTTGTCTCTGGTTTTTAATATGCTGTCTAGGTTTTTCATAGCTTTTCTTCCAAGAAGCAAATGTCTTTTAATTTCATGGCTGCAGTCACCATTTGCAGTGATTTTGTAGCCCAAGAAAATAAAAAGTCTATCACTGTTTCCATTGTTTCCCCATCTGTTTGCCATGAAGTTATGGGACCAGATGCCATGATCTTCGTTTTCTGAATATTGAGTTTTAAGCCAGCTTTTTCACTTTCCTCTTTCACTTTCATCAAGAGGCTTCTAAATTCTTCTTCACTTTCTGTCTTAAGGGTGGTGTCATCTGCATATCTGAGGTTATTGATATTTCTCCTGGCAATCTTAATTCCAGCTTGTGTTTCATTCAGCTTGGCATTTTGCATGATGTACTCTGCATATAAGTAAGCAGGTGACAATACACGGCCTTGATGAACTCCTTTCCCTATTTCGAACTAGTCCATTGTTCCATGTCTGGTTCTAACTGTTGTTTTGTGACCTGCATACAGATTTCTCAGGAGGCAGGTAAGGTGGTCTGATAGTCCCATCTCTTGAAGAATTTTCCAATTTGTTGTGATGAGTTCTAAAGAAATGAAAATCATTTAATGACATTTTAAATCTAAATTCTAAAAAAAACATACACCTGTGAAAACAAGCCACAATGTTTTAAATATTCTTCAACTAAAAGTCATTGTGGAGCCAAATTTTATTTACAATATGCAAAGACTGAGTAGCTTCATGACTTTGCCCTGGCACCAGTGTGGCAAAACGGCAGACTTCTACCACAGTGGAAGTGTATAACCCGAAGATTGATTCTATTACACAGAATAGTGCATACAACTCTGGAAATATATTTTATCCATGACCATTCAAAGGTTGTTTTGTCTGTTAAAGGATATCTTTCTTACTTCTAGAATCAAGATAATCTTATTTAGAAGAACAAGTTATGGCTTATTCAAGCAAACTTTTTCTGTAAATGACCAGATAATAACAAGTATTTTTGGCTTTGTGGATTATATCATTTCTGTAGTAACTACTCGATTTTGCTATTGTATTGTGAATGCAGTCAGTGAATAAGCATGCCCATTTTCCAATAAAATTTTATAAATATAGGCAGTGAGTCAGACGCAAGAGTCATAGATTTTGATCTTTGAATTAAGCTAAACATTGCCTAAGATTTGATGGGGATTCCTTAGTGACTCAGAAGGTAAAGAATCTGCCTGCAATGCAGGAGATCTGGGTTTGATCTCTGGATTAGGAAGGTCTCCTAGAGAAGCGAATGGCTACCCATTCCAGTATTCTTGCCTGGAGAATTACATAGACAGAGAAGACTGGCAGGTTATAGTCCATGGGGTCCCAAAGAGTCAGACATGACTGAGCAAATTTTTTTTTCTAGATTGTGAACTAGTTTCAATAACAACTTCAGTATTCCAGTTGAATATATCAGTTTTAAGTGGCTGCATATCATAAAGTGGTCAAAGTGCTTTCTGATTTATAAATAATGGAAATTATAAAACGTTACTAGAGGTCGCTGGCTGTTTTTCCCTTTGACTTTTAAACAAATGCCAAAACCTCACTCTAATGTCTTCATGTTGAATGGAATCCAGTGTGAGGCAGACTGCTCTTGGACACCATTCAAGAGGACTTAGGACCTCAAGGGCTAACAAGACCTCATTATAAGGTAGTGTTACTTATGGGGCATGGATCTCAAGGGTGTTTTTTGAATGGCAGTGGTCCTAATGTAGAGGGCTATTTTCTCACAGGGATAAACACATTATTTTTTCTTTCAAATGTCTTGGAGTAGAAAAAGAAATAGACTCTTGAATTTCCATGTCTGTTTCCAGCCCATAATGCTTGGATTCTACACCCACGAGCAACAGAGTACTTCCCTGTCTGTAGCTGAGTGATCACCTCTTATTTTTATTTTACCTCAAGGGATAGGCTTAACCCTGCCTGTTGCCCTCCTCAACTCCTGCAAAGGAGCTGGGCCTCCAGATGCTTTTAGGAGATCAGGAACTCATAAAGTCACCCCTGGTGAGTTTCCTGGGCAGGTGCACTTACCTTGGATTGCCTGCTGCCACAGAGCCTCTTTTAAAGTCAAAGGCAGCTTTCCCTAGGGAAGAGTGGGGTTTTGAAAGCCCTGGAAGGAGGGAGGTTTTTCTTTTTCTCTCTCTCTCTTTCATTCCCCATCTTCTCTCATGACTCTCAGGGGCCTGATAACATACGATCATTCTGCACCACTAATCACTTTTTCATTTCCAATGAAGAAACTATTATATATAAAAAAAGAGTGCAGCAGCAACAAGTCATTTGTTTTGCAGCTTGGGCACTACTGTAAGAGTGGCCAAAGCCTTTATTAATATTTCAGTTTGGCATTTGAACTGCACAGGCTTTCTCAGTTCCTTTGCAGTGAATATTCTGGAATGGATGCTACATTAATCAGTACTTTTGAATACAAATCTGCATCGTTGGCTGTGGCTCCCTCAAGGTTTTCCAACAGGAAGGTGCTGTATATCTTTCTTGCCCATGGCTGCCTCACCCCAGGTGAGCACTGACACGTCTGCATAGCATCATTTACTATATAGCATCCATCCAGTCTCTGACTCGTTCTACCGGGCTCCACAGCTTATGGTCAATGTTCCTTTGTAAATGATAAGAGCCATGAGGAATGCTGCCCCTGCTAACCACTCTGACTAGGACACACTCATTTTTCACATTTTAGTTTTATGGTGAAGCATTCAAGTCATGAAACAATAGGATGAGATGATAATCTCTAGCACTAAAATTCATTTTTATCTAATCCCATTGGATTCCACTCAATCAATATTACAGAATATATGATGTGAATATTTATAAAATCCTGGGACATAAAAGTGTGAAAGTGTTAGTTGCTCAGTTGTGTCTGACTCTTTGTGACCCCATGCACTGCAGTCAACCAGGCTCCTCTGTCCATGGAATCCTCCAGGCAAGAATACTGGAGTGGGTTGCCATTTCCTTCTCCAGGGGATCTTCCCAGTCCAGGGATTGAACCTGGGTTTACTGCATGGAAGGCAGATTTTTTTTTTTTTGGTGTCTGAGCCACTAACTAGGGACATAAAGATGAACCATAATTCACAAAGAAACCATGTTTCCCCTGGAGACCCTTAAGACTGCATTTTCTTAGACAATCTTTTCCTTTTTCCCTTTTACCCTCACTACTGTGGCTCTACTGATCCTTGATAGAAGGAGAGACTCAGATATATAAGGAAAAGGTAACTGAAAAGCTCATGAATGTTCATCACTTCTTGTCTGATGACCCATAGAAGTTTCTATGAAGACCCATAGAAATTTCATCTGTGAACATCTCTCTGCTCTTTAGTGGAAAATATCAATCCTGTAATGTGCCCATGTGTGAGTTACTCAGTCATTGGCTTCCCGAGCTGAAGGCCATGCCACTGTGCAGGATTTTGGCAAATATTTTGCATTCCAAATTTGGTTCTGATGAGTTGACAGGAATGCCCTTTGGGCCTAAGAGTAATCCAGACCTCCTGGAAGGCAGTCATTTCCGTGAAAGAGCAGCAAAAAATTAGGGTTTCAGGGTTCTGGGTCCCTATCAGTAGGAGAAAGGCCTGACCATTCTCTCCTCTGGGCTGCAGGGTGGTAATCTCTAAACACAAGCATAACAGGATCATGGAAAACCAGACATTTTTCAGAAACTCAGCATCAGAGCTAGGGAGTGGGGTAACCTAAGGAGATTTCCAATTTTGCTGGAAAAAGAATTTCCTTAGTTGAAAGTTTGGGTAAGAGCAACATCATGGGTTATCCTTGATTACTAAATCTTGTTTTTATGCATGGAAAGTAAAATTTGCATCATTTCCTTCTCATCTTAAAGGCCAAGACTACAAGAGGACAAAAGAAATAAGTAAAAATTAAGATTGAGCTATGACCCTTTGTAATATATTTATCACTTCAGTGTCTCTCTGTGTTCTTTCTATCTTTATTCATGTCTTTTCTTTCTCTTTACTTCTTTGCACAAAACTCTCTTTCTTTGTAGGTTTCTGTTGTTTTTGTGTCTCCTTTCTTTTTTGTATAAACTTTTAATTGTGGAATAATTTTATATTTGCACTAAAATTGAAAAGATAGTAGGGAATTTCTAAATGTCCTATAACCCGCCTCGCCTAATTTTCACATCTTTACATAATCATGGTTCAGTTCAGTTCAGTTCCATTCAGTCATTCAGTGATGTCCAACTCTTTGTGACCCCATGGACTGCAGCACACCAGGCCTCCCTGTCCATCACCAACTCCTGGAGTTTACTCAAACTCATGTCCATTGAGCCAGTGATGCCATCCAACCATCTCATCCTCTGTCGTCCCCTTCTTCTCCTGCCTTCAATCGTTCCCAGCACCAGGGTCTTTTCAGATGAGTCAATTCTTCCCATCAGGTGGCCAAAGTACTGGAGTTTCAGCTTCAGCACCAGTCCTTCCAATGAATATTCAGGACTGATTTCCTTTAGGATGGACTGGTTGGATCTCCTTGCAGTCTAAGGGACTTTCAAGAGTCTTCTTCAACACTACAGTTCAAAATGGTACATTTATCAAAACTGAGAAATTAGGGACTTCCTGGGCTTCCCCTGTGGCTTAGCTGGTAAAGAATCTGCCTGCAACGAGGGAGACCTGGGTTCAATCCCTGGGTTGGGAAGATCCCCTGGAGAAGAGAAAGGCTGCCCACTTCAGTATTCTGGCCTAGAGAATTCCATGGACTATATAGTCCATGGGGTCGCAAAGAGTCGGACATGACTGAGTGACTTGCACTTTCACTTTCACTGGTGGTCCAGTGGTTAAGGCTTTGCCTTCCAATGCAAGGGGTACGGTTTCGATCCCTTGTCAGGGAGCTAAGATCTCCATCCCTTGTGGTCAAAAAACCAAAACATAGAGCAGAAACAACATTGTAACAAATTCAATAAAGACTCCTAAAAAATGGTCCACACTAAAAAAACCAAAAACAAAAACCCAGAAACAAAAACTAAAATTAACCATCACTATTAGTTACAGAATTTATTCAGATTTTACCCGTTTTTCCACTAGTCTGTTTATTTCCAGGATCAAATACAGGATATTGTGTTCCATTTATTATCTTTCTCATTTTATCTACATTTTCAGGTCCTTTTGTCTTTTTTCCTAGTTGAGAGTGTAAGCAGTGCTTTCTGGTTGCTGAAGACGCAGTCTGTCTCCCTATAAAAAGAATTCACTGTATTTATCATATCTCTTCTCAAGGCATATACCTAAAGCAGCAAGGATTTTTTTCTGCCCCAAATTAATGCCCTCTAATGGGACTTCCCAGGTGGCACTAGTGGTAAAGAATTTGTCTGCCAGTGCAGGAGATGTAAGAGACATGGGTTCGATCCCTGAGTTGGGAAGATCCCCTGGAGGAGGGCATGACAACCCACTCTAGTATTTTTGCCTGGAGAATCTCATAGACAGAGGAGCCGGCCGGGCTACAGTCCATGGGGTCACAAAAAGTCAGACACGGCTGAAGCAACTTAGCACACATGCATGCATGCAATGCCTCCTAATAACTCTTACATTTTTCCGTTTGTAGGAAGTATGTTTTTTTTTTCCTCTTGCATACCTTGCTTTCCATTCTGTTTCAAACCCAGTGAAGATCAAAATTAAGATACTACATTTTCTACTAAGGAAAGTAGTCACATGGAAAAATAAGATCTGCTCCAGTGGTGCTACAGCCCTGGAATATTTAAAGATGTGCTGTGTTGGACAGTAAAAAGTGCAAACGATTGGTTAATATTGGTTAACAAATATTTATTATGTCCTTGCAGTGCACAGAGAGCTCATGAAAGCCGGTATCACTGATTTGTAAATGCCAAAGCTGAAAGGAACCATAGGGAGACCTACTCTACCCCAATTCTTTTTATGGAACTGAAAATTGGGGCCAGGGAAAGAATGGTCTTGACCAAGTTCCAATGGAGAGTAAAAGCTAGAATCCACCTCTTTGCTCCTCTGGGTCCAATGCTTCTTAAGTCACTTTTGGCAAGCAAAGCCCTATGACACAATGCTAGGGGATAAGTAGTTGACAGGTTAATTAAGTCATTTAAAGCAGAGGATCATTAAAAGTGATGGTATGTATATTTTAACATTAACATTTTATTTTATCATGAAAACATATAAGTGAACACATAATGAATGACTTAAAAACATTCATGTCCAAGGATAATTTATTTTTTCTGAGCAGGAGTCCAGGGATTAGAGCTCGTGTTGTCTTCTTTAGATTAGCCAAGATTTCCAGTTGGATCACTGTGTAAAAACACTAAAACTAAACACTAAAACACTAAACACTAAAAGGCACACATTAAAAAAAGATGTCAAAACAAATTCAACCGGTATAAAACTTTCATATTGAAAAACAAGACAAGCCACCTACAAACTAAAAGTGATCAGCTGACTGTGGGTATTGGTCAGCATGCTTTACAAGAGAGTGTAGGTCCACCTGGGAAGTCACTTAGATGTAAAATTAGCTAAAGGATGTTTTGAGACTTCCAAATTTTGTCCCATCACCTGCATGAAGCCTTTTCCAGCTACCCTAGTCCACAGTTGTTCTTGCCGCTCTGATTTCTTCTGCACTTACTGACTCTGTCACATTGCTGTCTAACCAAGGCTATCTTGCTCTATTTTAATTTTTTCTATTGAAGTAGGGTTGATTTAAATGTTGTGCTAATTTCTGCTATACAGCAAAATGTTTCAATTATACAGATATGTTAATACATTAGGCTTCCCTTGTGGCTCAGTGGTGAAGAATCCACCTGTAATTCAGAAGATTCGTTTGATCCTTGGGTCATGAAGATTTCCTGGAGGAGGGCATAGCAACCCACTCCAGTATTCTTGACTGGAGAATTCCATAGACAGAGGAGCCTGGCGGCCTATAGTCCAGGGGTCACAAAGAGTTGGATACGACTGAAGCGACTGAGCACACATGCATGCGTATTGATACATTCTTTTTAAAAATATTCTTTCTCATTTTAGTTTATACATTCTACTTCTTTAATATAAATATGCCTCATTTTGACCTAAAATCTTTTAGTGACTTGAAGCAAATAAAACTTATACTTTTATTGTGATTCTTCCTAGCATTTAGCTGAGACCTGGGCAGGTGAGGGTGGGAAGAGGTCACTGAAAATGTCCTTATTGAGTTAAGTTGATTGCATGATGGTAAATTCTGATGTGTCTATTCTAGTCACCGTGGAAAAAGTTACATGCTTACCCCATGATGGGCACATGAGAGAACAAACTAGATAGAACACGGCTATACCAGAGTGTGAGTGGGTACCGCATCAGCAAGGAAATCAAGAGCCACTCAAGAATGTGTCCTCATATGCCTGGAGAAGGTTGTGGATTTAATTCATCGGCTTTGAGTCTAGGAAGAGGAACTCCCCAACAGGGAAGGTTCCTAAGTACTAGAATTGATTACCAAGGAAAGCTCAGGGTGTTTTTTCCCACAGGACTTTCCAGTAGGATGGATTCATCTCTGTCTGGCATTATGGGGCCATGAGGCCCCAGTTCTGCATTTTAGCTATAGCAGTTCTTTGTTTCAGTCATCCAAGACAAAGGCACAGCTCTTGTCTTATGGAAGATCTGCAGGAAGACAGGCTCTATAACTTCCCAGCAGAGAACACGTCAATGCTTTTATCAACTCAAGCATTGCAAAGAACTTCTTTTGTACAATGGCAAATTCTCTGGCTATAAGTTAAGTATATTTCCTTTTGTTGGTTCTCTGTGGATGTGGAGTATGTTTATTTATTTAATCATCTATTGCCTTTAGGAAAAAATCTTCATGGACTGAAGGACTATGTTCAAGTCATTCTCTGTCTTCTGTAGGTCAAGCATCTCTGGTCCATTTAACCTCCCCTTGTAGGAACTCTTTCTCATCCCTTTAATCAGGCTGACTGCTCTTCTCTTGCCAAAACAGGATGTGAAAGGCTTATTCATGCTGGGGCAGGAGGTTTCTGCTGATATATGGGTTGTGCATGTGACACTCAGCCATCTGACTGCAGAGATAGCACACACTCTTGGACCAGGCCAAGTATGGTGGGGGCTAAGACAAAGGAGAGATGGATGGAGCAGGTTACAACACTTAGGAGATGTCTTACCAAAGACTGTTTAAAAGACTTAAAAAGTTGCTATTCTGTAGACTTAAGTACAGTGTTTCTTAAAAATAGATCAAATGATTTAAATATGATACTATTTCTCCACTTTGTAAAAAGCTCAGACTTTCCTCTTGGGTATAAAATGTTCCCAACACTGAGCATGGTATCATAAAAATACAGTTTGCAAAAAAAAAAAAAAAAAAATGTGTGCTGACACTGTAAAAATTAATAGTTTTCTTGGAAGTGGAGTCTTTTGAATACTCATGGTGGTAAACTGAACAGAAAAATTGGCTTTTTTCTTTTTCTCTTGTAAAGTGAGTTGACTTTCTTGTCTTAGTTTTCCCAAATGAAATAGCTTGGATGGAGCACACGGTCAGTGCTAGCCTCCAGGAGCTGTCTTCGTTTGTCATTCAAAGACCCAGCCTTGTGCTCTGGAACTCTTTAGGTCACAACTGTTGATGGTTGTATGGAAATAAAAAACTGCCAAAAATACTCAACCTTTAGGAGAGTTACCTAGAAAGAGTTTACTTAGTTCTCTATGTTCTTAAATGTCATAAGAAATCATGGCTGTTCTTTTCTTCCATCAGCGCACGCATTTGCCACATCTTGCAACTCAATTAAATAATTATAAAATATCCCTAAAAGAGAAAAGGAACTGATTCTTAGATATTTTAAAAAGGTCTTGGTGAATGTGCCAATGTAAAAGGCTACTGATTACAAATGATGAGATATGTCAAGTTTGGGCATGGATATCCTGTGGCTGTTTAGTCTCGCGGAAGGTAACGTCTCTAGGGTTGGGCATCTCTTTTTAGAAGACAGAAAACAAGAAACAAGTCAAAAAGTTGATGTGAATGCCAGTGCCATTTTTGACGCTGAAAACTTTAAATTGGAGTTTTTCAAACCAGTTGTTAGCATTTATAAATTTCTAAACCAGCTGAGGTATTGAAGGAAAGGGGCTGGTGGGGAAAAACAATTGCAGATCTATTAGAACGGTTTGGGGTATCGGCTATTCCATGCATATGACATCTGGTCCTACCAGTTCATGCATGGCATCCAGTCCCATCACTTCATGGAAGATAAATGGGGAAACAATGGAAACAATGAGAGACTTTATTTTTTGGGGCCCCCAAATCACTGTAGATGGTGACTGCAGCCATGAAATTGAAAGACTCTTGCTCCTTGGAAGGAAAACTATGACAAACCTGAGCACTGAGCAGTGAGCTCAGTCATGTCCAACTCTTGGGACCCTGTGGACTGCAGAACGCCAGGCTCTTCCATCTGTGGGATTTTCCAGACAAGAATACTGGAGTGGGTTTCCATTTCCTTCTCCATGACAAATCTAGGCAGCATATTAAAAAGCAGAGATGTTACTTTGCTGACAAAGGTCCATCTAGTCAAAGTTATGGTTTTTCTAGTAGTCATGTGTGGATGTGAGAGTTGGACTATAAAGAAAACCAAGCACTGAAGAATTGATGCTTTTGAACTGTGGTGTTGGAGAAGACGCTTGAGAGCCTGTTGGACTGCAAGGAGATCCAACCAGTCAATCCTAAAGGAAATCAGTCTGAATATTCACTGGAAAGACTGATGCTGAAGCTGAAACTCCAATACTTTGGGAAAGAGGAGAAGGGGATGACAGAGGAGGAGATGGTTGGATGGCATCACAGACTTGATGGACATGAGTTTGAGAAAGCTCTGGGAGTTGGTGGTGAACAGGGAAACCTGGCGTGCTGCAGTCCATAGGATTGCAAAGAGTCAGACACAACTAAGTGACTTAACTGAACTGAAACAACCACAAAAACATTGTCTACTCAGTCGTATACATTAACCATCTCATCTTCTATCATCCCCTTCTCCTGCCTTCAATCTTTCCCAGCATCAGGGTCTTTTCCAATGAGTCAGTTTTCGCATCAGGTGGCCAAAGTATTGGAGTTTCAGCTTTAGCATCATTCCTTGCAATGAATACTCAGGACTGATCTCCTTTAGGATTGACTGGTTGGATCACCTTGCAGTCCAAGGGACTCTCAAGCATCTTCTCCAACACCACAGTTCAAAAGCATCAATTCTTTAGCGCTCTATTTTCTTTATAGTCCAACTCTCACATCCATACATGACCACTGGAAAAACCAGAGCATTGACTATATAGACCTTTGTTGGCAAAGTAGTGTCTCTGTTTTTTAATATGCTGTCTAGGTTTGTCATAGCTTTTCTTCCAAGGAGCAAGCGTCTTTTAATATCATGGCTGCAGCCACCATCCGCGGTGATTTTGGAGCTCCAAAAAATAAAGTCTGTCACTCTTTCCACTGTTTCCCCATCTATTTGCCCTGAAGTAATGGGACCAGATGCCATGATCTTAGTTTTCTGAATGTTGAGTTTTAAGTCAACTTTTTCAGTCTCCTCTTTCACTTTCCTCAAGAGGCTTTTTAGTTTCTCTTCACTTTCTGCCATAAGGGTGGTGTCATCTGCATATCTGAGGTTATTGATATTTCTCCCGGCAATCTTGATTCCAGCTTGTGCTTCTTCCAGCCCAGTGTTTCTCATGATGTACTCTGCATATAAGTTAAATAAGCAGGGCGACAATATACAGCTTTGATGTACTCCTTTCCTGATTTGGAACCAGCGTGTTGTTCCACATCCAGTTGTAACTTCTGCTTCTTGACCTGCATTCAGATTTCTCAGGAGGCAGGTAAGGTGGTCTGGTATTCCCATCTCTTGAAGAATTTTCCACAGTTGTGATCCACACAGTCAAAGGCTTTGGCATAGTCAATAAAGCAGAAGTAGATGTTTTTCAGTAACTCTTTTGCTTTTTTGATGATTGTGGTTGTTTACCTGTCATTTAGTTTATTTGAAGAGTGGTCTTATCCCCTCAGTTTTCTCATCTTCAGGCTAAATCATCCCAATTTCTGTACTATCAAGCAGTTTGGATTCTTTCCCATCTAGATTTTTCTCAACTGGAAACCATTTCAGTTTGCTGAGTTTGCTTTTATTTTTAAAAATTTTTATTGGAGTAGAGTTGCTTTACAATGTTGTGTTAGTTTCTGCTGTACAGCAAAGTGAATCAGACACATGTATGCATGCTGCTGCTGCTGCTGCTAAGTTGCTTCAGTCGTGTCCCACTCTGGGCGACCCCATAGACGGCAGCCCCCCAGGCTCCCCCGTCCCTGGGATTCTCCAGGCAAGAACGCTGGAGTGGGTTGCGATTTCCTTCTCCAATCCATGAAAGTGAAAAGTGAAAGTGAAGTCGCTCAGCCGTGTCCGACTCTTAGCAACCCCATGGACTGCAGCCTACCAGGTTCCTCCATCCATGGGAGTTTCCAGGCAAGAGTACCGGAGTGGGGTGCCATTGCCTTCTCTGACATGTATACATGCATCCCCTCTTTTTTAGATTTCCTTCCTATTTAGGTCATTCTGGATTCCTTTTAAACTGTAGCATTTAAAATGGTACCCTTTGCTGTGCATTTATATAATCTAAATATAGATTTTTTTAACCTAAGCACAATAATTTAATTTTTCTTTGTAAGTTGTATTATTAATTCAGAGCTGATGTATGATGGGCAAGAACACTACCTGCTGGCTGATATCAGCTTCCAGTAACATCTGTGAAAAATCAACCCATCTGCCTGGGCAAGTATTGTCTTTTCTTTGCAGGGCTAGTAAAACTATTGGGATATTATATGAATCTACTAAAATTCAAGACCTTGAAACTTTGAAGGGAATCTGAACTTTTTCTTCATGATTGAGTCCTTGGCCAATTGGCAAACACAGCTTCCTTTTTTAATGAGGAAAATGGATTAAAAATCTTTCTGAAAAAGATTCAGAAAATCTTTGTGGACACTAAATTGCTCCTGGAAAACAATATTTTGATGATTATAGCGTAAATGAATCAGGATCACATGGGTTACATTTCTGCTCAAGTACACATGGTTTAAGTGTGAATGGAAAAATGGTTACATCTTGTAAGTTTCATAGTTTTCTCTCTCTCTGAGTCTTCGAGCTTCTCCACTTACATCTGGGAAGGACAAGGGAGAGTCTGAGGGCTTCACAAAACCTCAACCACACCTGGCTTTCTTCTTGCCACCATTGAAGGCTTTATGGATGAAAGTTTATGACATAAATAAATGTAGCTGTGGAAAACTAATAAACATTCCCAGTTTCACCAGGTGGGTCTGATGTCAAAAGAGCACAGTCTGGGGTTTTCTTGATTTCTTTCTTGTTTCTCTGTTTGTCCAGCTTTTCCAGGATATTTTTTTAATCTCTATGTCCTCACATACACCCAAGGATAATTAAATCAATTCTGCTATTTCTTTGAATAACTTTTAACTCTAGAAAAGTACTTTCTTAGTTGATAAGGAGGCAGAAGAAATTCATTAACTTATTTTTTTCATTCAAATTTGTTTATTTTTTAATTTTTTTAAAGAGAAACATTTTTTTAATTGTAGTTGATTTCCAATGTTGTATTAATTTCTGATGTACAATACAGTGATTTAGTTCTATATACATATATATAAAACTTTTTCAGATTCTTTTCTGTTATAGGTTATTACAAAGATATTGAATATATAATATTCCTTGTGCTATAATATAAATGCTTGTCATTTATCTATTTTTGTATGTATACATGTGTATCTCTTAACCTCAAGCTCCTAATTGGTCTCCCCACCCCTTTCCCCTTTGTTTTTTTTTTAAATTTAATTTTAGTTTTTTTAATTTACAATATTGTATAGGTTTTGCCATACACTGACATGAGTCTGCCACAGGTGTACATGTGTTCCCCATCATGAAAGCCCCCTCCCACCTCCCTCCCCATCCCATCCCTCTGGGTCATCCCAGTGTACCAGCCCCGAGCACCTTGTATCATGCACTGAACCTGCACTGGCGATTTGTTTCACATATGATAATATACAGGTTTCAATGCCATTCTCCCAAATCATCCCACCCTCGCCCTCTCCCACAGAGTCCAAAAGACTGTTCTATACATCTGTGTCTCTTTTGCTGTCTCTCATACAGGGTTATTGTTACCATCTTTCTAAATTCCATATATATGCGTTAGTACACTGTATTGTTTTTCTTTCTGGCTTACTTCACTCTGTATAATATGCTCCAGTTTCATCCACCTCATTAGAACTGATTCAAATGTATTCTTTTTAATGGCTGAGTAATACTCCATTGTGTATATGTACCACAGCTTTCTTATCCATTCATCTGCTGATGGACATCTAGGTTGCTTCCATGTCCTGGCTATTATAAACAGTGCTGCGATGAACACTGGGGTACATGTGTCTCTTTCAATTCTGGTTTCCTCGGTGTGTATGCCCAGAAGTGGGATAACTTTAATGATCGTATTTGTACCTGGGAAGAGAGGTGGGTAGCAGACAGACCTAGGTGCAGGCTCTCTGACTCTGTATCTCCTCCTAATCTTCAGAGCTGAGTTGTAAGACTCCTGTATATGCATCTATGTGCCAGACCAACCTACCCTGTCTTCTCAGGGGCCCTCAATAATTCATTATTAAAATGTCTGGTCCCACTCAAATTTTAGCAACAGATCTCCCAGTTACTGTTGTTGTTCAGTCGCTAAGTCATGTCCAATTATTTGAGATACCATGGACTGCAGCACACTAGGCTTCCCTGTCCTTCACTATCTCCTGGAGTTTGCTCAGATTCATGTCCCTTCAGTCAGTGATGCTATCTGACCGTCTCATCCTCTGCCACTCTCTACTCCTTTTGCCTTCAATCTTTCCCAGCATCAGGGTCTTTTCCAATGAGTCAGCTCTTCACATCAGGTGCTTAAGCATAAGTCCTATCAATGAATATTATGGTTGATTTCCTTTAGGATTGCCTGGTTTGATCTCCTTGCAGTCCAACAGACTCTCAAGAGTCTTCTCCAGCACCATAATTCAAAGTCATCAGTTCTTCGGTGATCAGCCTTCTTTATGGTCCAGCTCTCATATCCATACACGACTATTGGAAAAACCATAGCTTTGAATATATTGGGTCCCTATTTTATTTCTAAATCCCAGTATGGCTGAGTGTCTATCTTCTCGTCAACTCTCTAGTGAACAAATTTGCCTACTCATCCCCATTATTTTTAAATGTCAAGATTTTGGCATATGACCTTAATCCCTTTAGCTGTATCTGGTAGCTCATACCCAGGGCCTGGATGTACTGGTTCTGACCCAGGGTCCCTATGCTTGGGTCTCCCAGACACTGTCCCCCGTGTGCATGATTGTTGCCTGCCACTTGTAAACCCTGAGCCCTCCCCTCAAATTTCCTGCTCCATTCATTTGATTCACTTACTTTTTTTCTTATTCATTTGCTTGTTCATTCAATGCATATCAGTAGCATATTAGGTTACTCCAATGGTATTAGTTTTGTGTGAACAAAATAGGATTCATCCTGGTGTGAAAGAGGGTGGAGGCCAAGCATTGTAGGCAAAGGGAAGAGCGCTTTCTCTGGATTCTGGACGTAACACTATGAAAAGGGCAGGTTGAGTTCTTGCCCCTGCGAGCTTACGCTAGAGTTGCTGGATAATCATTTTGACTTGAGGGTTTTAGAAACTATAGGTTCCCATATTCTTTCCCTGGAAATTCTGAGTTGGTAGGTATGTACTTGGAATCTGCATTTTTAATAAGCATTCTGGGTAATTCGCATCATCACCAAGTTTGGCAGACTCTGCAGCTTGGGACATGTGAAGGCTCTAAGGTGGGATTTTTTGGAAACTATGAGCAGTTCCATCCGACTGGATTGTGGGGCGTTGGGTGTGGGTTGGTGAAAGATGAATTTGAAAATAAGTGGAAGTCAGATTTTGAGAGACCTTGGGTGCCAGCTTAGGAACCTAGACTTTGTCTCAAGACTGTGGAAGGCAGTGAAGGCTCTTTTAGAGGGTCATGATGTGACTGTTTTTACAAATTCACTCTTTGACATTTGGATAGTCAGGTGAGGGGAGGGGACAGGGGAAGATGGAATCAGAAGATAGACCAAGATGATGTCCGTGGTTGTTGTGCTTTGTATAAAGGTTTGGGAGGGAGATAGAATTTGAAGTCATTTTGACACATGTGGTAATTGAATAAGCTGGTCAATTGGATCTTTTCAATTTCTTTTTTTCTAATACATATATTGATCTCTTCGTTTTTCAGCTATCTATATGTGATTTTTTTGTCTCCTACCACCTATCTGTGACCTTGCTCCTCTGTTCAGGTCCCCAGATCCTGTCCAACTTTCTGGGTCTGCTTAAGCATCTCCTCCCAGCTTCCCTAACTTAGCTAGTTTTACTAGGACCTTGATCCTCAACAGGCATGCCTGCAGAGGTGAGCAGGATGCTCTCTTTCAATCTCCTCCCATCTGCCATGTTGGTGCTTGACTGGGAGGGGGAGTAGAATCCTTTCTTGCTCCTCTAAAACTCTATGGTTTTCTACAGAAAAATGGAATTTGGCTCCCTTCACAGTTAGAAGCTTCACCTATTTCTGCATGGATAGCAGCTGTAAGAATCTGGATGAGGATATTCTTTTTTGTTGTTGTTTTTCAGTCGCTCGGTTGTGTCTGCCTCTGTGACCCCAAGGACTGCAGGATGCCAGGCTCTCCTGGCCTTCACTATCTCTCGGAGTTTGCTCAGACTCATGTCCATTGAGTTGATGATGTCATTCAACCATCTTGTCCTCTGTCTACCCCTTCTCCTACTTCCCTCAATCTTTCCCAACATCAGGGTCTTTTCCAATGAGTTGGCTCTTCGTATCGAATGGCTGAGTAATGGAGCATCAGCTTTAGCATCAGTCCTTGAGCTTTGGATTTAGGATAAGAACAGGTAATTCAGGGGAAAGACTATTTGCCTGTTCCATCACTTTCCTGTGAGTTTATCTGTAAAGTCAGATTTTGACTTTGGAAACACAATTTGTATTGAGCTAGTGTTGGTTTTTAATAATAATAAGAAGTACTAGAGCATGGGAAAAGCAGTTCTCCATAGGATGCAAGCAGCAAACTATACTATTCTTATTTTTTCTTACTGTCCCTTTAAACCAGATCTGCAGTTTAGTTTTCCCTTCTTTTTTCTTGAAATCTTGACCAGGTCCCAGAAAACTTTTCAGGCACTTCTAAATAACAAAATGTCTACTAGCCACTTTCAGCCCCAAGACACACAACTAAAATTTGCCGTCCAGTTTTATAGTCAACATGGCAATACCAAAATATAGTATTGCTTTAGTTTGGAAAGCCTTTAGGGTGAGGGGAAGTTTATGGTAGATTTCTTCTACCAGATTAACTTGCATTCTTTCAGGGCACAAAGAACAAGCTCTCTGTGTGGTCTCCTTAGGGCCCCTTGGTATAGGATTGAGATGCAGGACAAATGATCTTACTCTGCCCCACCTACCATAAAAACACTTTTGAGAGTGTTTCTTCTTTCAAGCTTTTTATACCCTTGAGGTGGATGAGGGACTAAGGCTGAACTAGCCAGTTTCAAAACATAGGCAGGCTGATCTCTCACCGTGTGATGTGGAAGCTCTTGGCATATGTTGCTTTGTCCTTGGTTTTGCTGCCTTGGCAAAAGCCGAGTGAGAAAGAGTCACATAGAATATTCCATTAGTGGGTTAATTTTGGCCAGTGCAAAATACTTTAAAGTGTTTTCACATCTATTAATTTCATTTGTTTTGTAGCAATTCCATGAAATAAGCAGGACAAAAAAAAAGTGACACCCAGATAGGTTACTGGGGTATATGAGCCCAGAAAGATATTAATGGTTGGAGTCTGGATCAAAACCCAAATCTTGCAGCTTTAGACTGGTTTAAGACTTGGCTCAGTGGAGTGGAAATACAATGCTTTCAAATGGGCCAGAATCCAGTATATTACTATGTTGTGAATTTTACATAAATTTCTTAACCTTTCTGACCCTTAATCTCCTAATAGAAAATAAAGTTAATACCATTTATATCCATGATTTTGGTGAATTGATGCTGAGGGTCTTGCTATAATGCAAGTTTGAATGGCGTCTGAAATTCTAAATTTCTAATAGGCTCCCAGATGCTGCTGCTGCTGCTGGTGGTTTAAAGGCCAGCCATTAGTGGCAAGGGCCTAATGCATGTCATGCACTTGGTACACAGTAGACAGTAGACATTCAATAAAAGGCTTCCCTGGTGGCTCAGACAGTAATGAATCGCCTGCAATGCAGGCGATCCAGGTTCGGAAAGATCCCCTGGAGAAGTGGAAGGCTACTCACTCCAGTATTCTTGCCTGGAGAATCCTATGGACAACGGAGCCTGGAAGGGTACAGTCCATGGGGCTGTGGAGAGTCAGATACGATTGAGTGACTAACACTTACTTTTACTATTGGGATAATCAGGCTTTCCAGGTAAAGAACCCACTTCTCAGTGCAGGAGACATAAGAGACGAGAGTTCAATCCCTGGGTCAGGTTCAATCCCTGGGTTGGGAAGATATCCACAGAAGATCCCCTGGAGGAGGGCATGACAACCCACTCCAGTATTCTTAACTGGAGAATCCCACAGACAGAGGGGCCTGGTGGCTATAGTCCATGGGGTCACAAAGAGTCCAACACAACTGAGCTTTTCACTTCATTCAATCAATAGCAGTTTCCTTCTCCTTCTTGAGTAGTCCATCTACTCTGCTCTCCATTTGATTTTAGGATCCACTGTAAATTTCCTTGTTATTTGGCACAGAGTCAGAGATAACATGTAATATACTTTAAAAAGACACCCACACACAACTCCCCATATAGTCCTCTTTGATTGCAATTGAGGGCAGAATGTATTGGGTTGGCCAAAAAGTTCAACCCAATACTAGTGAATGGCTCTTGGTAAATGGTACCAGCAGCAGCACTGTTAGAAAAATTACCCAGATCAGAGGGCATCCCTGATTTCTGGTTTCCAAATTAACCACTTTATCTTCATGGAACTAACAAATAAGCAGAAGGCTTGCCAAAAAAGGTGTGAAAGATGTGTGTGTGGGTTTTTTTGGTTTTTTTTTTTGAGAGTTATTTTAGAAAGGAGATGGCTCATTACCACTCCACATGATGGCCTAAAGCCATAATCCAGCTACAGTTTGGACTGTAATTTTTCCATTATAATCTACTGAGATGGGAGGGACAAAAATATTTTCAAACCCCAATCCTAACTTCCACTCCTGAACACATCTGTTTGAGTTTGGGCATGGCAGCTACTGGCATGCATTTAAGTTCATTAATCTTTAAGAGGGCGTAAAGAAATCGTGGAAAAAACTTCCTTGCCAACAAAGGGCTGCAAATTATGCCTTCAGTATTTGGTGCCCTGGTGTGATACTCAAACACCATTTTATATTGTCACCAGTTGCAAAGGTAACCCTAATCTGGGAAGAGAGGTTTTTTTTTTTAAATGTCACGTGATTTTTTCACTTGTATTTTCTAAATTTATTCACAATATTTGGTGTTTCTTCCTGTGAAGACACTTTGTGTGCTACCCCCCTGAGCATCTTAGCTCCCAAACTTGCCTGGGATGAAGTAGCATGAATTCCCACCCTAGGTGAACAAAATCAGAGGAGACTTCCACTTTCCCCAGGTGCCCGCGAGTGGTCTGTGGCTTGCGGTGTGTAGGAGGAACATTGACGTAGTGGACACATGGAGTGGAAAAAGGAACCAGGAGGGATAAAATTGTGGTATAGGAAGGCACATTTTGTTTATTAATAGAAAAGACTAGAATATGCAGCAATTTTCTTGCAAAAGTAACGGAAATTTATAGAGGCTAGAAGAGTACAACAGAACAATTTGTTGTCCCTGAAAATTTTTTTCATTACCAATAAATGCAGACCATAATGATATGTTTACTATGTTTTTTCCATTGCAAAAGTAATACTTATACAACAATATTTGGAAATATAGAAAGTTAGTGGAAATAGATCCATAATTTTGGCATTTAAAGGCAATTGGGTTTAAAATTTTGTAATGTTTCTTTCTTGCCTTTCCTTTGTTAAAAAAAAATTGGTTTCTGAAAACGTTTTTGACTAAAATATGTGGGTTGATGGCCTCAGATCCACCAAGAAATGAGGTAATTGGCCTCTCCATAATAAGATAGTGCTACATGCCTGTAGTTACCAAGAAAGATAAAGTCTCAACAAAGAGGTTCCTAATGTCTTATATCCTTTGCCAAACAGTGTGCTTTTTAAAAATATAGCTTCTTTGTGTTTTATGGACAAACTCTAAAATTTCTCTAGTGTGTGTTATCTGTCCTCCTTTTATTTTAATTTTTTAAAATTTTTACTGAAGTATAGTTGATTTACAAAGTTGTGTTAATTTCAGGTGTACAGAAAAATGATTCATATATATATATATATATATATATTCTTTTCAGATTCTTTTCCCTTAACAGGTTATTATAAAATATTGAGTATAACTCCCTGTGCTTTACAGTAGGTCCTTGTTGGTCATCTATTTAATAGTTCAGTTCAGTTCAGTTCAGTTCAGTTCAGTCGCTCAGTTGTGTCCAACTCTTTGCGACCCCACGAATTGCAGCACGCCAGGCCTCCCTGTCCATCACCAACTCCCGGAGTTCACTCAGACTCACGTCCAGCGAGTCAGTGATGCCATCCAGCCATCTCATCTTCTGTCGTCCTCTTCTCCTCCTGCCCCCAATCCCTCCCAGCATCAGTCTTTTCCAATGAGTCAACTCTTCGCATGAGGTGGCCAAAGTACTGGAGTTTCAGCTTCAGCATCATTCCTG
>NW_011494897.1:2373113-2379505 GCF_000754665.1 Bison bison bison
CAAAAAATAAAGTCTGACACAGTTTCCCCATCTATTTGCCATGAAGTGATGGGACCAGATGCCATGATCTTCGTTTTCTGAATGTTGAGCTTTAAGCCAACTTTTTCACTCTCCTCTTTCACTTTCATCAAGAGGCTTTTCAGTTCCTCTTCACTTTCTGCCATAAGGGTGGTGTCATCTGCATATCTGAGGTTATCGGTATTTCTCCCGGCAGTCTTGATTCCAGCTTATGCTTCTTCCAGCCCAGTGTTTCTCATGATGTACTCTGCATACAAGTTAAATAAGCAGGGCAACCATATACAGCCTTGACGTACTCCTTTTCCTATTTGGAACCAGTCTGTTGTTCCGTGTCCAGTTCTAACTCTTGCTTCCTGACCTGCATACAAATTTCTCAAGAGGCAGGTCAGGTGCTCTGGTACTCCTATCTCTTTCAGAATTTTCACCAGTTTATTGTGATCCACACAGTCAAAGGCTTTAGCATAGTCAATAAAGCAGAAATAGATGTTTTTCTGGAACTCTCTTGCTTTTTCGATGATCCAGTGGATGTTGGCAATTTGATCTCTGGTTCCTCTACCTTTTCTAAAACCAGCTTGAACATCATTAACCCCAAGCTCCTAATTTATCTCTTCCCCTCCCTTTCGCCTAAGTTTGTTTTCTATGTTTGCTGGTCCATTTCTGTTTTGTATATCAGTTCATTTGCCTTCCTGAAGTTTCTTCTCTTGGGATTACTGAGTCTACTCTCCCCACACCCTTGCTGAGTATCATAAAACCTCCCCTCTACACCTGACTTGGGAAGAACCTCTTCCCCTCCTGACCACACACACAAAAATTCTTGGAAGGGTCTTAATTTGAACTCTTGAATGAAAGCAAACCTGTAATTTTCAGAAATTAAAGAACTGGTAATCCCCAGCCTCTGGCAAGCGAGCATTCCTCCTTCCTTCCTGCAATGTGAACTTTATAAATAACAAGGTCACATATAAAGACTTCAGTTTATGGTTTTATTTTTTGCAGAAAAAGTCAGATAGCATAGTGAAGAGTCAACAATACCGTTCTGTTAAAATTAATCTTTAGTTGCTCTGATGTATGAATACTATGAATTTCATTGGCCCTATGACAAAAATATGTAGGTATATGTATTCATTGACTGCCTTGGATCTCATTTTTCATCAACTTTCTTGAGGTTGAATTTGCTTGCAAAATGTGTTCCAGTTGGATGAGTTTTGACAATTGTCTGCTTCTGTGTAACCAACACCAGTCATCTCCAATTTCCCTCGTCTTTTTGCTGTCATATCTCACCTATAACCCACCTTAGCTCTAAGCGATTAGTGATTCTTTTTGTCACTATATAGATTAATTTTGCTTAGTCTAGAATTTCATATCAATAGAACTGTCCAATATGGACTCTCTTGTGTATGTCTTCTTCTTTCTTTTTTTTTTTTTTTTAACTCAGCATGTTTTTGAGATTTCCCCCATGTTGCTATGTCATATAATGTGTGATTATTCTGTTGTTACTTTCTATTGCTGAGTGTTGTTCCATTGCTTGGCTGTAGTGCAGTGTATTTATTCATTTATCTGTTTATGGAGATTTGGACTGCTTCCAGTTAGGTTAATATGATTAAAGCTGCTATTGATATTTGTGTACAAGTCTTTGTGTAGACATAGGTTTTTGTTTCTTTTGAGTAAATACCTAAGAGTAGAATTTGCCTTTTGTATATTCTCTTTAGTAAAATCTTTTTCCATTTTCTAAAAGATTTTTTTTTTTTTTACTGTTTTTGAGAGTTCTTTTTATATTCTAGATACTGCTCCTCTGTTGGATATATGTTTGCAAATACTTCCCTCTCACTGTGTACCTTGTCTTTTTATTTTTTAAGTGGGGTCCTTCACAGAGCAAAAGTTTTTTCTTAATTCTGATGGAGTCAAATTTACGAATTTTTCCTTTTATAGAGAATGACAGTAGTGGTAAATCTAAGAACTCTTTGTATAGCCCTTGATCCTAAACATTTTCTCCAGAATTTTTTTTAACTTTCATAGTTTTAAGTTCATGATTCATTTTTTGTATAAAATGTGAGACTTAGGTCAAGGTTATTGTTTCTGGATAACCAATTTCTCTGGCACCATTTATTTTCAGAACTCACAGTCCTGTGCTCTGTTTTCAGTGTCTGAAAACTTATTTCATATATTTTATCTAGTTTCTTATTGTTTACAGCAAGGGGACAAATTTGGTCCCAGTTATTCAAACACAATCAGAAATGGTAGTCCCAAAATTTGCTCCAAAAATGTTTAGCTGGATTCAGAACAATCAATGTTTCCTTCCTCAGCTTCTCTTAGTCGTTTTGAGCAGCTTCAGTGCATTTCTTCTCAAATACATTCACAAATTACTTGGAACAATGTGACTGCAAGCATCATTCCTCCTCTGCTTGCTATCATTACCTCTCTTCCCTGAAAACAGTAGGACATGTTTTTCTGAGACTGTGGGTTTAGTTCAGTTGCTCAGTTGTGTCTGACTCTTTGTGACCCATGGACTGCAGCATACCAGGCTTCCCTGTCCATCACCGACTCCTGGAGCTTGCTCAAACTTATGTCCATCGAGTTGGTTATGCCATCCAACCATCTCATCCTCTGTCATCTCTTGTCCTCCTGCCTTCCATCTTTCCCAGCATGAGGGTCTTTCCTAATGAGTCGGTTCTTCACATCAGGTGGCCAAAGTATTGGAGCTTCAGCTCCAGCATCAGTCCTTCCTATGAATATTCAGGACTGATATCCTTTGGATTGATTGGTTTGATCTCTTTGCAGTCCAAGGGACTCTCAAGAGTCTTCTCCAACAGCACAGTTCAAAAGCATCAGTTCTTCAGTGCTCAGTTTTCTTTCTGGTCCAACTCTCATATCCATATATGACTACTGGAAAAACCATAGCTTTGACTATATGGACCTTTGTCAGCAAAGTAATGTCTCTGCTTTTTATTGTGGGTTTAGTAGTTAGGGCAAAAAACTCAGTTGTTCCCCCCTTATTTTAGGGAGTGAATTCAGAAGAATGAGGAATATGACAAGACCCAATGTTCTCCTAGGTGATTTGGAATCTCTCTCCCCATCCTTCTCCCTCCCTCCCTCTCTTCCTTTCTCTATTTCTCTTCTTTGTATGTGGATGGGTGGGGAAGGGTTATTGAATAAAGAGGCTTTTAGCTCATGTCTTGCCTGACAAATTGAAAATGACTTTCTTGAGACTTCCCTTTTCATACTGTTCATGGAGTTCTCAAGGCAAGAATCAGTCCATCCTAAAGGAAACCAACCCTGAATATTCATTGGAAGGACTGATGCTGAAGCTGAAGCTCCAATACTTTGGCCACCTGATGTGAAGAGCAGACTCATTGGAAGAGACCCTGAAGTTGGGAAAGATTGAGGGCAGGAGGAGAAGGAGGTGACAGAGGATGAGATAGTCGGATAGCATAATCAACTCACTGTACTTGAGTCTGAGCAAACTCGGGGAGATAGTGAAGGACAGGGAAGCCTGCAGTGCTGCAGTCCATGGGATTGCCAAAAATTGGAGATGACTGAGTTACTGAACGACAACAATAGGACTTCCCTGACAATCCAGTGGTTGGGACTTTACCTTCCAGTGCAGGAGGTGTGGGTTTAATCCCTGGTCAGTAAGCTAAGATCCCACAGGCCTTGTGGCCAAAAAATCCAAAAACATAAAACAGAAGCAATATTGTAACAAATTCAATAAAAACTTTAAAAATGGGCCACATCAAAAAAAGTCTTTAGAAAATGACATTCTTGCCAGATGTGCCATAATAGAAATCTCCAAAAAGTTTCACTTAGGATATCTCAGTGGGCATTTAAAAAAATACTATATTGACTTGGTATGATTTCAATACCTTTAGACCATGAAATTTTTGCACCTTGTTTTATGTCCCTGGATATATCCCAGTGTCTCCTAGTTTATAGTCTATGGGAACTCAAATAGAATTTGTATCCTACTGTTGTGTGAAAATTCTATAAATCTGAATTATGTTGAATTGCTTCATGGTGCTTTTCAGGTCTACTATATCCTTATGCTTTTCTGTATATTCATTCTATTAATTTTTGAGAGTTTGCTATTGAAAGTCCAACTAAAAATCTTAATTTATCTATGTAAAAAAGATAACTGTAATATATAATAGAACTATATATAACTTTGTCCTTACTTTCCAAGTCTCCTATAACTGTGTTATCATACTTTCATAATTTGAAAAAAGAAAGAGAAAAAATACTGTATCAATTAGCTTCTTAATCACATGGTAAGATCTTGGTATTTATCAGAAAGAGATCTGAGCCAAGATGTTTTATGTTGATCAGTATCTGGAAGGAGAAAGATCTCTCTTTTTATGAGCCCTCCAGAAAAATTTCCCCCTATTTGCCAGGCATGCCAGATCCTCATACTGAAGTGGATGCTCCAGGTACAGTTCAATGTCACAGGAATGAATGTCAAGGGGACGTGCTTCCGCTTCTAGCTCTGTCACCCCCATTCTGGTGAATTTTCTCTGAAGGGTACTCAGAAAAGCTGCAGTTGATAGAATGATGAATTATATTTTTTCATCTAAAGAGGCAAGTTGGTAACTAATGATTTTTTTTTGTTTGTTTGTAAATCAGTTTAAGATAATTTAAGAAGGGCCTAGAGTCTTAATATTACATACAAATAGGAGGGTTACATAGAGTGTGTAGAAAAATTTCTTTTGAGTATGTGAGGAAGGTATTGAAGATCCCAGACTGGAACACACGTTGAAGAATGTAACAGTTGCTGCTGCTGCTGCTAAGTTGTTTCAGTCGTGTCCGACTCTGTGCGATCCCATAGATGGCAGCCCACCAGGCTCCCCCGTCCCTGGGATTCTCCAGGCAAGAACACTGGAGTGGGTTGCCATTTCCTTCTCCAATGCTTGAAACTGAAAAGTGAAAGTGAAGTCACTCAGTCGTGTCCGACTCTTAGCGACCCCATGGACTGCAGCCCACTAGGCTCCTCCGTCCATGGGATTTTCCAGGCAAGACTACTGGAGTGGGGTGCCAATGCCTTCTCCAGTAATAGTAGGTGTGTGCTAATCAAAGCTTCTGATATGTTGAATTTAAATATTCCTTAGAAGGATGATTGAAAAATATATGGAACTTGGGGCTCCTAATTGCTTATAAGGAGAGCAAGATCATGCCGAGGTTGACTGAGACTCACACTGATGTTGCGCACTGCAGTTTTTTTTTTTTTAATTTATAAGAATCTAACACTGAGTATTATGTATTTCAGAGGGTAATCAAATACAGAATGTTGTAAGATAGTTGATGAGATATTCTTCTGTTGGATTTTCTCAAATAAATAAAGTCTGTTGTTGATTCCATCAAGACAACTTTGCCTGTAGGACAATAACTAGCATGTGTTTTTATCTCTGTGAGCATATGTTTGTAATTGCACCCATGTACTTTCTGAGGAAGGGAAAGCTCGCTGGCCTCTGAAATGAGATCAGTACTTCCATAGCAGAGTCCAAAGCCGACAACATAGGAAACACGTATGGTCTTCTGAAAGGACCAGATTGGTGAATTAGTCAGGGATGGTGGCAAACACGGAGGCTCATAGAGTTGTTATAACTTCTTACAAATGTTCTCACCATCAGAAAGCATTAATGTGCTTTTGCTGTCGTGGTTAGATATCAGATATTACCAGATCCCTGTTATTGATAAAGGAGCTTAGAGTTTAAAAGGGGAACTTTTATTTATTTACTTTCCCTAACATTAAACTTTTTATTTTGTATTGGGGTATAGCTGATTAACAATATTGTGATAGTTTCAGGGGACCACTGAAGGGACTCAACCATACATATACATGTGTTCATTCTCCCCCAGCCCCCTTCCATCCAGGCTGGCACGTAAGGTTGAGCAGGGTTCCATGTGCTATACAATAGGTCCTTGTTGGCTATCCATTTTAAATATAGTAGTGTGGACATGACCTTCCTAAAGCCCCTAACTATCCCTTCCAAAAGGGGAACTTTTAAGTAAGTAAACAAATTAATAGATTTAACAATATACCAGTCCAACAATATTGAAGTACTGGAAAAATCTGAGTTTAAATGCTGGTTCTGTTAATGTGTGTGAATATAGGAATGTATTTTAATATTAAGGAACCTCAGTTTCCATATCGCTTAATAGCATCCAACCTTCCAGGTAAAAATCCGAAGGGTGATCCATTGTGCTTTGTTTTCCCCCATCCTTTTCCTCTGATTTACCAGCAAGCCCTATTGGCTCTACTGCAGATATAAGCCAGACTGATCCTTTAAGTATGCAGTGGATCACAGCACTTTCCTGCTCTAAACCTTCCACCTCTTTCCCACGCCACTGGGATACCATACAAACTCTTCTCCAGGTCTGTGCAGGCT
>NW_011494897.1:2379605-2415346 GCF_000754665.1 Bison bison bison
CTGTGCAGGCTCTTTGTGAGCTTGCCCCTGCCTACCTCATCCCCACCACATTTGACACTCCTTTCCCTCCACACTCTACTCACTCCCCTGTAGTCATCCAGTACCAGGAACTTGTTAAACTCATTTCTTCCCCTGGGAATGTTCTTACTCCATTTCCATATGCCTGGAATCTTCTTATGATATAAAATATATGTCTGGCTCAAATGCTACCATAAAAAGGACTTTCACCACCTTATCTAAACAGCAGCTGCCTTTGTCTCTCTCTCTCTCCTCTTGCTCTGTTTTCTTTTTTTAAGATTTTTTTTTAACGTGGACCATTTTTAAAAAGACTTTATTGAATTTGTTACAATATTGCTTCTGTTTTATGTTTTGACTTTTTCGGCTGTGAAGCATATAGGATCTTAGATCCCCGACCAGAGACCTGTATCCCCTCCATTGGAAGGTGAAGTTTTAACCACTGGACTGCCGGGGAAGTCTCCCTGTTTTATTTTCTTCATAACAATTTGAAGAAACTTCATATTTCCATTTGAAACTTCATGAGTTTTAAATATATTTTTTTCCATTCTAGAAGTAAGTTCTATCAGGATGGACCTTGTCTTGATCACTATTCTAAGCACATAATGAATACCCAATAAATATCTGTCAAATAAATAAATAGCTTTTAAATGAGGGTGATGATAAGATATTATATTTTAGGTACTATGATGAAAGAATAAGAGGACATATGCATATCTCTAAATCAAAGCTGTAGGTACTAAAATACTATTCAGAGACATAATATAACTAAAATGGTTGTAAGGTACACAAAGTGTTTGAACACAGTACTGTTAACTCTCTCCATGAGCTGAGACTTAGCTCTTATATTTAATTCTAATTTCTATCTTGAGAGGTAGTAAGTGACTTTCACTTTGTTGGACAAATACTCAGGACTTAACGCTTCGCAATTAGAATTCTGTATGCATTTTTGGTTGGTTGTAACAATTCCAGCAATAGCAAAATATTTTATCCCTCTGGGAGACTAGGGGAATAGTGGAATGTTGTATTTGCAATAATGCTGCTTATTCGACAGCAGTGATTTCATCTTTTCCATCAGTTAAATGGGAGCAGCTTTTACTAATCATTTATTCTATGGGACTCAAATATGCACAAATTCTACACAGTCCTTAGTTCCCTTCCTACAGATTCTGATACCATGGTGCGACATTCTGTGAGTGTGGGATCAGCATGGAAGCAACATGTCATCTACCAATACAATGTTTGTAGCGCATTCCTTAGCTTTGCTCTCTAAATTCCCATCTTGTATGTCCCAAAGCAGAGATCAGTGTAAGTAGCTTTGCCAGATGTAGCCAATGGCAATGCAGAATGCCCAGTTTAATCAGAATTTCTGATGAACAAATGCTTCTCTGGTATGAGTATGTTGGGACATACTTATGGTGGAAAATTATAGGTTGCTTATTTGATATTCAAATTTAAATGGGCGTGCTGCATTTTATCTGGCAACTCTACATGTAGGATAAAAGCCAGAAATGCATTTCTTTTATTTTTTAAAATAATTTTAATTGGAGGATAATTGCTTTATATACAATGTTGTGTTGGTTTCTGTTGTACAACCATGTGAATCAGCCATATGTATACAAACAGAGGAATCATTTCTGACACCATCACTGGTCCTCTGACTCAGACCACAGTGTCCCTAGAATCAGTGAAGTGCAGTAAGATTGCTCAGATTACCGGATGTACTAAGGATTGTTGGGGTGGTCCTACACTATTGAATCCCAAGTAATAAGACTGTTTACTCTCTCTCTTTTCATCTAAGGGACTTTAAATGATGTCTGGCTAACTCTGAATGTCTCTCGTCTTTTTTGTGAACTCGATCACCAAGGATTAAGTCATCAGTTACTGCTCCCAAGGTTTTATCATCTGGTTCCGGGGTCAGAGGTGGACTTTCTGTGTATCTAGTGAAACTATAGCTTAAGGCCTTTACTTGCATAGGTCTTTTCTAAGACCCTATACCTTGTTTTGTGCACGTGTGTGTGTGCTCAGTCATGTCTGACTCTTTGCGACCCCATGGGCTGTAGCCTGCCAGGCCCTTCTGTTCATAAAATTTTCTAGGCAAGAATACTGGAGTGGGTTGCCATTTCCTCCTCCAGGGGATCTTCCCAAACCCAGGGATAGAAACTCTATCTCTTGCGTCTTCTGCACTGGCAGGCAGATTCTTTACCACTGAGCCACCTGGGAAGCCTAGTTTTGTCTTCTTTTCCTTTAAAAAGTACTCCCTCAACCAAACTGTACAAACTTCAGGCTCCATAAAAACCTAGATCTTCCTCCCCCAACCCCTAACCTGTCTAGGAATAAGAATAGCACCCTAGCTCTAGAGAATTGCTGCTTTGAATGATTCCCAGATAAAATGTCCAGATTGGCAAGTAAATGTTTTGCGTTTAGACAAGTTTGGCTTATGTGTCTTAGGTTCCCAATAACCCAGTTCATTTCAGTTGTTGGCTTCTTTCCTTTTCCAGCAGTCACAGTTGTTATATAATGCTCTCAGGAAGATGGGGCAGGGGTCCAAACAGATCCTTATATGTCCATTTCACTGGGCAGCCCTAGTTCAAGCTGGTTATAGTTTATACCAATTTCAAAGCAAAATTCTGGCTGGCTAGGAGGGAGCAATAATGCCCTTTGACTGCAATGTTTGCATTATTGCTTTATTATCATGTCATTTAACAGCTGCTTTCTGTGCTTTGCTCCAGCTCTCAAACCCCAGGGAAGACTGTAGAAAACTACCATGACCTTGCAGGACACTAGCAACTTGGACATGAACCTGAAGGGGCCCCAGATTTCCTACAAAAGTATTTTCAACCCTACAAGTCCAGATGGCTTGGTTTTCCCTCTGGGGATATTTTCAGTTTCCTATAAGTAGGGCTGGTGAGAGATTATGTTGGAGTCACCCACGGCCCCATTCTTCAACCTCATCTCTATTTTTAGGTGCTCTCATCCCCTTGGTGATCTCATCTTTTGTCATAGTTTTAAAAAGAATCCTGATGCTGGCAGCTCCCTAGTTTATATCTGGGAAGTAATTGGAGGTTTTAGAGCAAAAAAAAAAAAAAAAAAGGTGGGATTCAATACAATCTTAAAGGATCAGCTCAGAATTTCTGCTCTGAACTCTAAACTTATTCACCTCCACAGCTAGACATTTGCAGGCATCTCGGTATGTCCAAAGCTGACCTCCTGGGCTCACCTCCCAATCTGCTCTCTCTGCCTTTTTCTGTATCTCAATCAATGGCAACACTATCCTTCCTCCTAGATACTTGGGCTGAAAATCTTGGAGCTATTTCAGATGCCCTTCTTAATCTCATATCATGTGCTCAAATTATCTAAACAATAATCTATCTACTAAATACTTCTGGTCTCTGCCTTCCATGTATATCCAGAATCTGAGTATCTCTCATCATCTTCGCTGCAGATGGCCTGGTCCAAACCACCTCATCTTTCACTTGGTTGAGTCATAACTTTCGTCCTGATCTTCTTGCTTCTGTCATCACCCAACTTGAGTTTGTACACAGCATACCAGCCAGGGTAGTCCTTTCAGTAGATGACTACAGAAATGATAGGAACCCTGGGAGCAGTAACTGTCTGAAGGGTAGTGGTAGCCTTCACTCAGAAACTTATAGGCGCGTCCCGCCAAATCCTATAATGGCCCACAAGGTGGTACCCCTTGCTATTTCTCTGACTTTATCTTAGAATGCTTTCCCCATCACTCGCTCCACTCCAGCCACGTTGACCTCTATGCTGCTTTTCATGCAAGCCAGGGACATTCCCTGTTTAGTGCCTTCCATTTGCTATTCTGTCTGCCTGGATTTTTTTTTCCTTCAGATTTTTTTTTTTTGTTTAAAGCATGCTCCCCCAACTCCCTTTAGGTATTTTCTCAAATGTTACTTCCTCAGAGATTATCCTTGGGTTTCCCAGCTGGCGCTAGCAGTAAAGAATCCATCTGCCAATGCAGGAAATAGTAAGAGACATTAGTTGGATCCCTGGGTTGGGAAAATCCCCTGGAGGAGGAAAATGGCAACCCACTCCAGTATTCTTGCCTGGAAAATCCCATGGACAGAGGAGCCTGGCAGGCTACACTCCATGGGGTCACAAAGATTTGGACATCACTGAAGCAATTTAACACACACACCTTATTCTTATTCTCTGGTTTAATTTTTCTACATGTCATTCATTATCTGTAATGCATAGTGTTTAATTTTTGTATTATATCTCCCTCCCTTAATTAAAATAGTAACTCCATGAAATCAGGGATTTTAATCTCTTTTGGTCACTGTTGTATTCCTAGCCCTTAGAATAGTGCCTGGCACAAGCCAGGGGCTCCATAAATACATATCGAATTAATAAAAAGAGATGAAAAACCTTAAACATTTGTGTAATGCGTCTACTCAGTAACTCTTAAAAGGTTCAAAAGCACTCAGTTTCTCTTTCTCTTCTTTTTTTTTCATTGCAGCTAAAATTTGGTATCTCTGAGTCAGGCCATTAAAGGAACTGTAGCTAGCTTTAGACAAATCTTGCATCGTATTTACTGAACTCCAAGAAGATGGTGTGTTCAGTACCAAGGATGGGATACAGCCAGTGGTGTTGATGGAGACTTGTCTAGGATGTGTGCTGACTCACATAGATTTTTGTTCACTGAATACATCTCTAAAGATATATTCATCAGAGTAGAATTTCAGTCTGGCATCAGCTAAATATATTGAAACATTAGTATTTATATTCCTCCAAAGTCTGGTCAAAGGCAACTTTGACACAAAATTTTAAAAAAGGAAAAAAAAAAAAAAAAAGGCAAATTTGGCTAATTTGATTAGATTGACTGAAAACTCTAGGAAAACCATACCACTAAAACAATTTTTATCCACTGCTGGATAGTAGAATTTGCTGAAATTCACTACCTACTATCTTACCTAATAGGATCACTGAATCTGTATTATCATCTGTTTTTTATGGCCAAGAGAGGAATTAATACCCATGCCTCATGCTCAACTGAAAAATCCCCAGACCCCTGGCAAGTCGTCTACTGCATCCTGAATCTGGGGTTCAGTGTACTTACTACTCCTATTCAGAATTTATCTAATTCCCAAACATTCTAATTTTATCTTCCCCTCCAATACTGTGATGGGGTAAACATGTGAGGTATTGCAGAACTATCTTTTGTTTCTTAACATTTTATTGAATTTTAAGGTATATGCAGAAATATCTGCAGTATATTAACACATACAACTCAGTGAATTATCACAAAGTGGGCACATATGTAACGGTATTCAGGAAAGAATATTCCCAGCACTCAGAAATCCTCTGATGCCCTCTTCAAATCACTACTCCCTCCCTCCTCCTCTAAAGTAATTACTATGCTCATTTTTAACATGTAAGTCTATTGTCCCTCTTATCCAACTTTACAGAAATCAAATCATTCTGTATGAATCTTAAATCTGACTTATTTCTCTCCATACTTGGAGAAATTTATCCATGTTGTTGACTATAGCTGTAGTTTAGTTACAGTTATTGATTTATTTATTTACTGCTCGACAGTATGAATTGACCACCATCTGTTGTTTCTAGAACTTTACTTCCTCAAATCATGATGCTCTGGATGTTCTAGTTCATTGAATCTGAAAGTCTTCAACTTTTCATAGGGGAACTGCAAACATTTATATTTATTGTCCTGATACTTGGCCTTATTTCTTGTTTTCAAAAACATTGTTACATTGTGTTTCTCTATTGAAGTGAAGTCCCAAACAGTACTTTTTAATTTCTCCTGTAATCTTGGAACATTCTTTGAACTGGCACATAGTAAAGACTCAATAAATAATTGTTGATTAAGTGATATGAACAGATGACTGGCTGGCTAGAATGGAATGGTGCTGGTCTGCTGTAAGGGAGCAGATGCTTGTGTTTCTGGTTGAGTCTTCACTCTATATTTTGAGCTAGATGTGCTCATGCACTCAAAGAGAGTTAGAATGCCTTCTTACTTACTTCTTTGCCAGCAAGACTGTTTTGTTCCCTTCCCCAAACATCCAGGTTTTCAAGTAAGATTCTTTACCTGAAAGATGCAGGTAAAGAATTGGGGAAATTTCCCTATTTCCCTCAATTCTTTTTCCTTCTCTACCCTCTGAGGACAGTTGTGTCTCTCAAGTGATTTTCTACAGCTCTGTGATGTCTAATAAGACTGTAGAGAATGAGATGGGGAATAAGTGATAGAAAGATTAGAGAAAAGAATTAACTAGTGAGGCCAAGTGGGGCTACTCAATAATGCAATATAGGAAAAAGAGAAGGATGGAGAATAAAAGCTGAATGGACAGAATGGAGAGGGAGAATTTGGGCTGAAAGTCAGCCAATTAGAGATTCCAGAAGCAATAGAGTTGAGAGTACTTAGAAGAGAAAAGCAGACGTAAAAAGAGTTGCATTGGCTCAAATGGGTACAAGCACTGGCTCAAATTTAATACCATTCTAATAAATGTAAAGAATGGAGTTCTATTTTCTTTTCCACAATGTTCCTTGAGAAGATCACCATTCAAGCCACAAGTCTCTGCTTTTGATAAGGTAGGAAAAACAGACCACTGCTATCTGCTCTGTTACTGTGAAAAAGTCCTCTAGGAATAATGACAAATTGCCAGCTGCTATGCTGAGTTTTCAATGTTGCATGCTTTCGTTTGCTATTATTGGTGCACAAATGTTCTAAAGGGAATTTTTTGAAGATGCCCATCGCTGACAGGAACTACTAGCATGATACCATTTTAACCAGTTTTATTTTGGAAGGGACGAATGTTAATGGATTGCAGGATGAGGAAGTGTAGCCCATAATGGAGAACCATCAGATGGAAACACTCAGAGGTAGGTAAACCTTGAACAGAAGCCAAGGAGGCGCGGATTTTAATTGCAACGGAGAGCAAATTATGGTATGTCAGTGTCCTAAAGTTAACATTTCAGTGAAGAAGGAAAATCCTGAAGAGTTGTGCTTTCTGGGTTCAGGAGAGTTAGAAGTTCTTTCCTCTAAGAGAGAGAGAGAGAGACACTTCTGTCAGAAGCACAGCAAGAGTCTCATTTCACTATATTCTATAACTCCTGTCTGGACATTTTGGGTTTCTTGTTTTCAGGGACCAATGGACGAGAAGTGGAGCCACCATCTTTTCAGAGTAACTGGCTCTGATTAGAATTGCAGGTAGAGTGACATGGACCTGGGTGTCTAATATACCTGCCCAATTGTGATAGCAAATGGACAAGTGTGGCACCCCTCACCTGACAAGGACATGGTGACCAGGGCCCCAGATGACTCAGAGATGAAGATCTAGCGTATGCCACTAGATAAGCCATTAAACCAGCTGAGATGCTGCCTGAGGTGAGGAGAGTCTAGACTGGATAATGGAGAAGAGGGATGATGTGTATCAGTTGCAGCCCTAAGACCAGGTGTGGGAGCAGGGGCTGTGGTTCATTCCAGTGACTATCACCTCAGTTTTCCAGAGGATGAGATGCTTGGTTAGAACAATGGAAAGACTGCTCCTCAAATGTATGTGGAGTAGATTCAAGTGGCACAAGGAGTGGATTGGAATGGACATAGAGATTTGCACCCCAAAACTTCTTTCTGGAAAGGACATGCCTCTAGCTATTAATCTCAGCAGACAGTCTATAGTTCTCAGCCCCTTCAGGAACTGTCTCCACTGCAGAGACCTGCCTTGCCTAAAGTCATCCCCTCCTTCGAGCGAACCATGAACAGTGGTGGATGGAAGTAGCAGTATAAAAGCTCACTCATTTTAGCCCTGAGTGATTAACTCTGACAGGCTCTGGAGCTCCCTGTGGTGTTGGCTAAGCCTGTCAGGTCCATCCAGTCTGTATCACCATCTGCAACCATTCTGTTCCATCCTGCTCAACTTCCCGCCACACTCCCTTCCATTGGTGTTGATCCCAAGGGAACATGGTATATACTGCACGCTAAGCTCTATCTTGGGCTTCCCTGGTGGCTCAGAAGGTAAAGAATCCTAAAGAATCCTCCTGCAATGCAGGAGATGTAGGTTTGATCCTTGGAAGACTCCCTGGAGAAAGGAATGGTTACCCACTTCAGAATTCTTTCCCAGAGAATCCCATGAACAGAGGAGCCTGGCAGGCTGCAGTCCATGGGGTCTCAAAGAGTTGGACATGACTGAGTGGCTAACACATTTTAAGCTCCATCTCAGGTCTGCTGATGGACCACCCAACCTATAATAGTGCTGTGTGACCAAGGGGATTTTTGTAGGGTTAAAACTAGGAAAGAATATGAAAGCCTGGGACTTTATTATGTTTTATTTTATTTTTAGCAGATGCAGTATTCTGAGAAAGGGATTAACATGATTAAACATGGTGGCCAAGAAATATGATTCTTGTTGTTGTGTTGGAAGAGCTGGACATGTAAGAGACTAAAATATAAAACAGATCGGGAATCTGTTTTAGGAGTCTAAGAATGAAATCCACAGGCTAACACAGGGCTGTAGTTGGAGGGAAAGAATATACTTAAGTTATTTTTCAAAAAAGAATTGGAAAGATTTGGTGTCAACCTGGACGTGAGAAAGAAGACAAGCTGGCTAGAATAAATATTGATTTCAAAGCTGAGAGCAGAAGTTGTCTGAGAATGCCACTGATGGGAAAAGACAAGATGGAAAGGATTTGAAGAGGACAATACCCTCCAGTTTTAATATCTCTAATTTAAAATGTTGACAAGATAATTAAATATAAATTTCTTTATGTTTAGGTGCGATCTTAAGTATGTAGCCATATGGATGGACTTTTATACAGGGGTACAAGTAGATTCATTAAGCACAGCCATGTCAAACCCTGCATGTGATACATCCAATATCTTGTTCAACTTGCTCAGAGCCTCACAGCTCGTATGTGATGGTATCAGAATTTGAACCCAGGTCTGTGTGGCCTCAAGTCACTTTTTCTAAGACCATGTAGATTTGAAGGATGGACTTAGGCTTCCTTCATGGTTAACTGGATGTGGCAGGGAGTAGGAGGCTGTGAGAAGGAGAGTGTTCTAGAATGATTTCCAGGTTTCTGATTTGGGTGGTCTGTTGGACAGTGAGTGATGCCTTACCCAGGACACCCTGGCTCCTAGAAATAATTCCAGCCTCTAATTAACATCAAGATCATTTTTAGGTTAAAAATGAGATTTTGGCCAGAGTTATGGGAATTATTTTAATTCTTTATTCAGATTTGCTTACAGCAGACTAGCTAAATGGTGAATGAGAGCCCTCCTATTAACTTGAAACTCTTCAACTCAAAACAGTCAAACGATTAAGCTAATGAATGAGCAGTGTTCCTGTTACCTCTCTGTTCATGCCCCCAGACTCTTTTTCCCAATGGTCACCAGATATCATGTTATGGCAGTGAAAGCTATTAGGCAGTGGTTACAGAAACTCTGAAAAGTAGAAAAGTCGAGCACACTGGAGGAGCCCTGACCGATTAAGGAGAGAGAAGTCTGGTTCTGATTACTGATAATTATAGATAAGCTGGAGCCGACAGTCATTTTCTGACCACAAACTCAAATCAATCAATTAGAAGCTGCATGTAGCTGTACCACGGCTAATCAGTCCCAGGCACTCAGGATGATCCATGACGTTCTACCTCTACCGTGTCATGGTTGCTGTATTCCATCTGCAACTCCGACAGTACATCAAATACACACCTCATTTTATATTCTCTGACTAATCAGGAAGGCTGTTAGCAGCGTCAGCCTTCCATCCACTTACTGAAATCACCCACCTTGTATAAGAAGCCTGGTGATTGAGTTATCTTTTCCTTTTTCTAAGCCGGGCATGCAGACCTAAGAAAAATAGTTACTAGTGAGAAGCAGTCATGGCTGAAGCATTTCACTCATGGTGTTACCCACTCATGAAAACAGACAAAGGAAGGACTCACAGAGGTGGGTGGCTATGACAGTGGGGGATACAGAAGTTAGGCTGTAGAAGCTGAAGCTGATGTTGCAGCTAAACAGTCTCAAAAAAAAGGGAGCTATTTGTGCTCTTTACAGTAGCTGAGAATGGAAGCAATCTAAATATCCATGGACAGATGACTGGGTAAAGAAGATGTGGTACATATGTCTTATGGAATACTGCTGCTGCTGCTGCTAAGTCACTTCAGTTGTGTCCGGCTCTGTGCGACCCCATGGACTGCAGCCCACCAGGCTCCTCCGTCCATGGGATTCTCCAGGCGAGAACACTGGAGTGGGTTGCCATTACTACTTAGCCATAAAAAGAATGAAATAATGTCACTTGCAGCAACATGGATGGATCTATAGATTACCATACTGAGCAAAGTAATTCAGCAAAAGAAAGACAAATGTCTTATGACACAAATGAACACATCTACAAAACAGAAACAGACTCAGAGACACAGAGAACAGACTTATGGTTGGTTGCCAAAGGTGGGAGAGGGATGGATTGGGAGTTTGAATTGATAGATGTAAATAATTGTACATAGAACAGGTAGACAACAAGGTCCTATTGTAGAGCTCGGAGGACTATGTTCAATATTCTATGATAAACAAGAGTGGAAAAGAATATGAGGAAGAATGTATGTGCTCAATCACTAAGTTGTGTCTGATTCTTTGTGACCCCATGGACAGTAGCACACCAGGCTTCTCTGTCCATGGGATTCTCCAGGCAAGAATACTGGAGTGGGTTGCCATTTCCTTCTCCAGTGAAAATCTTCTCAGATTAGGGATCAAACCTGCATCTCCTTCATTGCAGGTGGATTCTTTACCACTGAGCCACCTGGGAAGCCTGCGGTAGAAATTAACACATTGTAAATCAATTATACTTCAATAAAATACTTTTTTCCTAAAAGGGAGATGTTTGGGGAAAATGATGTCTAGCTTCAAAATAAGGCACGTTGGAAGAGAAAGAGTGATTCTTGATTACTCCTGGTGCATGGATTCCCAAAGAAACATGGGAAAAATAGAATGAAGAAGGTTTTTATTTCTGAGGTTGCACACTGGTAGCCCATAAGTTAAAAACTGCTAGCAGATGTGGGTTGTTGTACCCACAGAGAGTTTCAAACAAAACTGGAATTAGTTGCCAACATTTAAGGATCCAGGAATGAGCCAAGATTTTAAATTTTGGCTTTTTTTTTTTTTTGAAAATTTGAAAGATTCAGCAACATGGAGACCAAAGTCCCCCTCCCCCTTGCTCCAGCTGGAGGCTGTTTCCTCTGGAAAGGGCTCGTGCTTCCCACCTCACCACATTCCCAACTACTTTCTTTGGACCTACATCAGCTTCCTTCACTCATGTATGTTGCTTCCTGGCTCTCGCAGCTCTTTTGTGCCTGTGACCCTTACTAAATACTGAAGCACCTCCTGGAGTGATGATCACTGCGCCTTTTGAAGTTTTTGAACACAGAGTTGGAAGAACACTTGCTAAAGATCAGCAGAACAGTGTACCCTTGGTTAAAAGTGATGGCCCCCTGTCCTGGGCACCATACTTCAGAAGGCCTGCATTGGTTCTTTTCCAACAGTGTTTTACCCGTGGAAAGAGTGATCCATAGAGTCAAAGGAAGAAGTCCTCCTAGACCCTACTCTTCTGGACAATCACTGCTCACCCAAGGCCACCAGATGCGGCCCCATATTTGACCTCTTGAAAATGGAGTGTGCTATTGATGTACATACACCCAGGGGTGAGAGGTGAAAGAGGAGCTGTTAGGAAAAATGCATTTAGTGCATGGAGATGTGGCTTGTTGGGTCCATAGACATGCATGTGAGACCCCTTGCAATGCAGGACAAGATTGAGGGTGAGAAAGAAAGGGTGAGCTGGGGGCCTCTGTATTCCTTCCCAAAGCTTATATTTTTAAACTCTTGTGTGTTAGTCACTCAGTCGTGTTTGTCTCTATGCAGCCCCATGGACAGTAGGCCCCCAGGCTCCTCTATCCGTGAAATTCTCCAGGCAAGCATACTGGAGTGGGTAGCCATTCCCTTCTCCAGGGGCTCTTCCCCACCCAGGGATCAGACCTGGGTCTCCAGCATTGCAGGCAGATTCTTTACCGCATGTCCCTAAAACTCTCCCATGTCCCAGCAGGGCATCAGTTCTATACTTGGGAGAACACTGAGTAGAAGGTGTCCTCAAGAGATGTAAGTACGCATCACTTCAGAAAACGATAGCTTTCCTTGGCAAGAAGAAGTGAAAGAAGAAACACTGTGTTTTAGAACATCTCCAGGCCATTTTTATTAGGTCTTTACCCTGTTTATGAAGTTTTAAGTCACAGGCTATGATACTGCTCTGGCTGCTCGGAAACATATGGCCTTTTAACCCAGAGTGTGTGGTATTCTATCCTTTTTGAGCATGATTGCTTAGTTCGCATGGGTTTTCTCTATCTCATCGTGGGCACACAGACTGAGCATGCTTTCAGGGTTAGACTAACTCCCTTTCTGGGGTACCCTCACTATTATGATCAACTATATATATACTTTTAGGACTAGGAGAACTGTTTGCTAAGGCAGGTTGGGGTTTGCATGGTCCCCATTGCTTCTTGTCTCTAAAGAGGTAATCAGTCCCATCATCCCAGTTGTTTGCCAGACATGAGTGGCTTTCCCATCTGAAGGTCGTCACAGAGCTACAGTGTCACCATAGTAAGCGCCTTCTCAATGAGAGAATTTAATTACGGTGACTTTTGCATTGTCTCTCGGGTTATACAAGAAACACGTGTGTGGTTGCTCAGTCACTCGGTTGTGTCCTACTCTGCAATCCCAAGCAGCCTGCCAGGCTTCTCTGTCCATGGAATTTTCCAGGCAAGAATACTGGAGTGGGTTCCCATTTCCCACTCCAGGGGATCTTCCTGACCCAGGGATAGAAACTGCATCTCCTGTGTCTCCAGCATTGCAAACAAATTCTTATCGCTGAGCCACCAGTGAGCCCCCATATGACAAACACATTATCCTTCAAGTGGGGAGACAAAACACACCAAAAATCTGGTCTACTGGGTGAATAGATTTGATTAAATTTGTTTTCATCAAAATTAACTTCAAGCAAATATGGGAGGTACAAATTAACCAGTTAGTAATTCAGTAAAATCCTGTCAAACTGGTTGGGCATATAAAGAAAGCCTCTGGCTATCAAGGTTACACCATTGCTTCTGGCAGCCAAAAAGGAGAGCCATGCTCCCACTGCTTCAAAAATGCCCCATTTCAACACTTTTCCTTGATCCCTGATCATGTTGGCTGTGCTTAAAATCACCACACCATCAAGTAAACTTGAATATTTGGCCACAAATCACAGGGTTGTAGAAACATTAACAGCAAATGGACTCTCATCACTTTCCATAATTAGAATAATAGAAAACAGATATGAATACGAGTCTTTGCTTTGCCAACTTATCCTTGCCATCTGAATTGACCTTAGGAAGAAAATACAATTCTGCCTATGACAGTATTGGCTTATTCATTTGCTGAAAGAATTGAAACTTACTACAAGCATACAATTTGTGTTTGGGCGTTTACTACAAGCCACTCCTGTGTCTTTCTATTTCTTTTCCACTCTTATTTTTTAAAAAAGATATTCTGCTATCATTTTCCTTGTTTGTTACTGTTCCATAAGTGATGTCTTTATAAAATAGGTTAGAAAACACTCCAAGTACCTTTGCCTTGTTTTGCAGAGCTAGGAAGTGATTCTCAAAATCACAAAAGACAGAGCTTCCATCTCCCTTAGTGCTCAACATGGGCTGCATGTTGGAATCATCTGGGAAGTCTTTAAAAAAGACGCTTATCTCTGGGTTTCCAATCCCCAAAGTCTGATTTTATTAGTGTGGGTGTGGTGTGGGCACGAGTAGTTTTAAACGTTCCCCAGGTGATTCTAATGTTCAGCAACATTTGAGAAACACTGATGGAGTGTATGTAGCTTTATGTAGTCTTGTGCTTCTTAAACTTTAATGTACATACAGCTCTCCTGGAGGGATTATTAAAACTCAGATCCCTGCTCTGCACTCATGGAGATTCTGATTCTTAGATCTGGGTGGGACTCAGAAATTTTCTTTTTGCACCAGATGCCATGCTTTTGGAGACGCTGCTGACAGTCAGGCTTTGAGTGGCACCGGTACAGCCCCTCATCTCTCTCTCTCCCGCACACAGAGCAAGCAGAGACCAGGGAGGAAAATGAATTGTCAAATGTGTTTACCAGCATCTTTTAAAGGACAAAATCCTATAAGGGAACACATCAGAAATGTTACATTGTATTGGAGGAGGTGCCAAACCAGTAAACAAACTCCTGAAACCCTGTGGGATTGTTCTAATGTCTGAAATGTCATCACAAAGCTTAATTAATGTAGGAAGAAACTAGGAATGCACAAAAATAGAAAATCTGAGCACATGCACTCTACATTTTCCAAACACTTTAGAATCCAATAAGAATGAGAAGCAGAGGAAGAAAATAGGACAAGACTATGAGGGACCATGGGGTCGCAAAGAGTCGGATACGACTGAACGACTGAATTGAACTTATGAGGGACATAAGAGGTAAATTTTTAGTATAAGAGCCTGTGTGAATTTTTCTGAGGTGTATTCACACTTGGATTCTGGATCTAGGAAGATTTCAGTTTGATTTTTGTTCTGAGATTATTTATGACCTGATAGGGTGACCAACCATCAGTTTGTCCAGGACATGCCTGGTTTGAGCATTGAGTGTCATACATCCTGGAAAACCCATCCCTCTCTTGCACACAGGAGTGGTTGGTCAACCCTAAAATGAGCAAGTAATTTCATTCCTCTGTAGCTCATTCTTTTTACCTGTAAAATATGGATCTGAATACTTATTCCAAAGAGTTGTTGAGAGGATTAAAGCAATAAAGTATGAACTATCCAGCACTTACCTGGCTCACTGGAGAAACTGAAAAATTTTGGCTGCAAGTAATACCTTTTTCCTGTCTGTGAGACTTCAGAATGGGATGAAGAACTGATAATTGCGTTAGGAAGTATCTATCTTGGTCTGATGGACTATATGGTGATGACAAGGAATAATGGTTTTCTAGATTCAAGCACTAAGGAAAGATGGGAAAACAATGGAAACAGTGAGAGACTTTATTTTCTTGGGGTCCAAAATCACTGCAAATGGTGACTGCAGCTATGAAATTAAAATACATTTGGAAGGAAAGCTATGACCAACCTAGACATTATATTAAGAAGCGAGACATTACTTTGCCGCCAAAGTCCATATAGTCAAAGCTATCGTTTTTAAAGTAGTCATTATGGATGTGAGAGTTGAACCATAAAGAAAGCTGAGCACGAAAGAATGGATGCTTTTGAACTGTGGTGTTGGAGAAGACTTGAGAATCCCTTGGACTGCAAGAAGATCAAACCAGTCAGTCCTAAAGGAAATCAATCCTGAATATTCATTGAAAGGACTGATGCTGAAGCTGAAACTCCAATACTTTGGCCACCTGATGTGAAGAGCTGATTCAGAAAAGACCTTGATGCTGTCAAAGACTGAAGGCAGGAGGAGAAGGGGGTGACAGAGGATGAGATGGTTGGATGGCATCACTGATTCAATGGACATGAGTTTGAGCAGGGGATGGTGAAGGACAGGAAGGTCTGGCGTGCTGCAGTCCATGGGGTTGCAAAGAGTTGGACACAACTGAGGGGCTGAACAGCAAGACTCAAGGATACTTCTGAGCATTTGCTAGTTAATTCTTATAGTCTTCTAGACATGAATTTTAGGTCTTTTGCTTGAGATCATTCTGGTTCCTTTTATGCATGCACTTATCTGGTTTTCTCAGTTGTTGATCCACTTTTATACTTTGACTGATGCACTGGTGAGAGGTCTCCTGGGATCTATAGATCCCAAAGGATCAGTAACAACATGCTCTGAGTACATGCCAGTTGGGGATGTCCACAGTACTTCAGTGGACCCTGCAATGCCTTCTGCTGCTTCACCTTCAGTTGCTTCTCCTGTTGTTGGAACATTTTCATCAACCTCACTGTTTTCTGTTTCCTTTTCTACAAAATAAATAAAACATGCAAACTATGAAAAAAAAAGATATGCTACAAAAAATTTAAGTTTATAGGAGTTCTCTGATAGGACTATGTACAGTTGCCTATTTTAAGACAACCTGGTGGGAGAATTTGCAGATATGTGGAATCTAGAAAAACAGTACAGATGAACCTATTTGCAAAGCAGAGGAAGTGTTTTATTTTTTCTCATGCTGAAATGATTCAACATTTACATGTAGAGGATAAATGGAACCACAACTTTCTGCTCATAATTTGCACAGCTCCATTCTTTTACTGTTGACAGTTCTAGCAGATTTTTGGTGATAGTAAGTTTCCTGGCCACTACCTTCCCTCTCTGTGAGAAGGGCATTCTAGGCGAGAAATGTGGTGAGAAAAGACAGGGAGATATGAGTGATAATTTCCAACATGTACTTATTATCATGCAATTTCACTCATCAAAACAATTTTGAGGACCTGTGGTGGAGGCTATAATGGGATTCTACCTGTATTTGATCCTGCCACCTCAAGTCAGCTGCTAATTAGACTGCGTATTTATCTTTTTCTAAGTGTCTATTGACACTGCAATGCCCACACACAAGAAGCCGAAGCAAACAGCCTCTCTCAAGGCTCCTGTGCCTTCTGGTGGCTTTCCAGACCTCCCTCAAACAGTTTCCTTAATTATATCTTCCACCATCCCCAGCTGTACCATTGGAGCAGCTGCCACTAATCCTAAATAAATATTTCCTGTTCTCCTTAGAAACAATTAAACCCAGCCTTTACCAAACCTTTGGCATCAGAGACTCCCGCTGATGGTGGTGCAACAGTTGCTTTTTGTCCTTAGGAGCTGAGTAGAGACCTATTCCAGTCTATTCTTACTAAAGTCCGTTGTCTTAAAACAAATAGCCTCAGCTGACATGTTTAAACTTTTGATGGCACAGAGTGAAATCAGTCCTTTTAGCAAATTGCTGCAAGGAGCATTCGGTTCCCCCCACCCTGGCCCTCCCCTGGCAACACAGAAACAGATGGGCTTTGTGCCAACAGATGTGTGTCAGCTCTGGGGTGAGGCATGCTGATGGCCTCAGCTGGCTTCCAGGGGCTTGGAGCCAATGAGGCCATGCAAAGCCTTCTTCCAACCTCTTTCATTCTGGTAGACCCTGATGGCCCAAAGTTCTGGTTCTCAAACTTGACTTCACTCAGGAATCACATGGAATGGTTTTGAAACTATGCTGATGGTTGGACCTGCTCCAAAAGATCTGACTTTTTTTAATTGGTCATAGAGGTGACCGTGGCCATTCAGATGCTTACAAAGTTTCCAGGGGATTATAAGGGCAACAGTGTGAGATCTACCAGCCAAAATGAACTCCCATCACCTGTCTCCCTCTTGTCTCTTTGTCTGGTTGTAGTGTTTTCCTGTTTGCTGTTCCCTGATTGTCAGCAAGACCGAGGTGGAAGAGACTGGGCCTCAGACCTTGGCTGTTGGCTTGGCTCTGCTTCTAACATCAGAATTAGCCTAGAAGGAAGAATATGGAAATCTACGTCCCACCCCTCTCAGCGTAAGCTCCACTTCCTTTCATTACTCAGACACCCGGTGCGTTTTGAGAACTTACCTATGAAGCATGTTTAGTTCAAAGGGCACTCCCAAGATGGCCAAGGAGGCAATGTTTCCCCAGCACCAGAGTGCAGCTGTCACTGTTTAAGCGGAAGCAGTTGCCAGGAAAGGGTACTGCTGGGTGGCAGCATCATTTCTACACATTTCTTACATTTCTAAGCCTTGGTGTGACCCATCCAGGCCTTTTCTCTGCAGTCTCGCAGTCCCTTCTGGAAGGCCTTATTGTTGTGCTCTGAAGTCAACTGTCAGGGGCACTTTGAAAGTGAAAGTGAAGTCGCTCAGTCGTGTCCGACTCTTTGCGACCCCATGGACTGTAGCCTACCAGGCTCCTCCATCCATGGGATTTTCCAGGCAAGAGTACTGGAGTAGGGTGCTATTTCCTTCTCCAGGGGATCTTCCCCACCCAGGGATTGAAACTGGGTTTCCCACATTGTAGGCAGACACTTTACTGTCTGAGCCACCAGGGAAGTCAACTGTCAGGGGCGCTTTACTCCCTGCCCCCCAATCAATATGGAGACAGTCAATCTAGGGAAGCGTGTAAATCCAGGCTGGGTGCAAGCACTGAGACACTGGTTTCCGGGAGTCCTGGGCAGCCTCTGTTCTACCACATCTCACAGGCCAACAGGCAGCCCTTGGAAAGTCCTCCCTAAGAGAGAGAGGGCCAGCGGTTGCAGAGTGGCAGTTCTCTCGGTGGCAGCTCATTCATCATTTTGACTTTGTTCCATTTACAATATGCACATTCAATTTCCATTTTAATTAAGAAGCTGAAAAGCACATGATGAGGCAGAAACCCAGCCCATGTGAGTTCTGGCTAAAATCTATGTGCCCTTAACAGCAACGGCAACTGGAGTATGTGGTTTTGCCTCGCTGCCCTGTGTGTGGAGTAAGGCAGTTGTTTTGGGAGTCACAGGTGGCAACTGTTGGATGTTGAGAGTTGTCCATCTCTCATGGAGTCTGAGCTATCAGTCAGTCAACAACATTTATTGAACTCCCACTTGCTGTGGAGCTGTGGAAAGCTTCAGAGTAAGTCAACAACACGTGCAGTCAGGTACAGCCTGATTCCCATGAGCGCGTGTGTGTAGGTGTGTGGGCGTGTGTTCTGCCTTAAACATATATGAGGTGATACTATAAGCCTCATGAATCCACTAATTCAGCTAACAGCTTTCGAGTCTCTACTAGTGCAAGTCACTGCGAGATTTGGAGGGAGAAACAGAAATGAACAAGACAGTCTTTATATCCACAGACTTTATATTATAGCAAAATGGGGGAAGGTTTGAAAAGGCAAGTCAAATTTAGCAAAAGCTTAGTACTTACCATGCCATGTTCTGGGCACTTTACATTCTTTAGTTCATTTAAATCTCACAGTAAGCCTTTGAACTGGATGTTTTCCATGCACCCCCTTCTTGAGCACTTGAGAGGTTTGAGGCTGAGAGGCTGAGCAACTTAATAGAGGTCACCAGCCTCAGAAGAGTTCCGGGGAAATGGGTCTGATCTCTCTTCTGTTAGTGCTTCAGCCCTGTGCTTCCTAGGGCATTCTAAGAGAGGCAGAGAAAAGAAGGGTGTGAAAAGGAGAGTGGTGCTGATTTTAATTGCAGGAAGTTTTTTGCGTTTTTTTTTTAGACTTTTATAGTTTGATATCTTCTGTTTAGATTTATGATCCATTCCAAGTTAATTATTATGTATTGTGTGAGGAAAGGGTCAAGGTTACTTTTGCATGAAAGTGAAAGTCACTCAGTAGTGTCTGACTCTTTGTGACCCCATGGACTATACAGTTCACAGAATTCTCCAGGCCAGAATGCTGGAGTGGGTAGCCTTTCCCTTCTCCAGGGGATCTTCCCAACCCAGGGATCGAACCCAGGTCTCCTGCATTGTGGGCAGATTCTTTACCAGCTGAGCTATAAGGGAAGCCCAAGAATCCTGGAGAGGGTAGCCTATCCCTTCTCCAGTGGATCTTCCTGACCAGGAATCGAACCAGGGTCTCCTGCATTGCGGGGGGATTCTTTACAAACTGAGCTATAAGGGAAGTCCTGTTGATTAGGTAACAATAGACAAGAGGAGTCTTACAAAGAACAGACGAAAAGAAACGAATGCAGAATTTGAGGGAAAGAGAATAAGAAATGAGACAGATATGGCAAGCTGCAAGCTGGCTGGCAGCATCTGCCACCTGTGTGCTCTCCCATTGAAGTTCCTTAGCATCCCAAGTGGATTTCCCCCTTACCCAGTAAAACCCACTCTTAATCTTTAGATCAGTTTACCAAACACTCTAATGATAAGGCTGCTGGTGAAACCTCTTTCCTGAGTATCCTGGAGGAGTTTGGGGGGTGTGTTTTGGATACCTGCTCCTTTTCAAATCTTTGAAGACAGAACCTAGGAATTCCCCACCAGGGAGACCCCCCACCCTGCCTTCAGGAACTCACAAAAATACCCCAGGACAAAGAAAGACCCCTAGAATTTCTCAGGATGAATTCATTACTACCCACTACTGCCATGTTGGTAAATGTGGAACCCCTTCTCGGTGCATTCTTCAGCTTGGCTTGGAGTCATGTCTTTTCATGATCCTTGCACAAGTTGAAAATTAAAACTGTACTTTGACTGGCAGGTTCCATGTTTGGGCTTCCTAGGTGGTGCCACTGGTAAAGAATCGCCTGCCAGTTCAGGAGACACAAAAGATGCAGGTTCAATCCCAGGGTCAGGAAGATCCCCTGGAGTAGGATATGGCAATCAGCTCCAGTATTCTTGCCTGGAAAATTCCATGGACAGAGAAGCCTGGTGGGCCACAGTCCATGGGATCTCAAAGACTTGGATACAACTGAGCACACATGCACACATTTATCTTTACCCAAGAAGTGTAAATCCTCCAGCATCTCCCTTTCCTCTTTCTTAGAGCAAAGCCAAGGCCTTTGCAATGGCTGACTTGCTCTGCATGCTTTGCATCCCTTCCCTAATCCCTTGCAGCACCACACCATCACCTTTTTGACCTCAGTTTGTATTGTTTTGCTCTGCTCTCTGATCCAGAAACACTGGCCTCGTATCCATTCTGTGCATATGCCAGGCATGCTCCTGCTTCAGGGCCTTTGCACTAGCTCTTCCCTCTTATGGAATGTTTCTACTCCAGACGTCTATGTGACTCCTTTAGTCCACTTACCTTCCTTAGGGGGGGCCCTCCTTGATCACTTCATTTAAAATTGCGATGTCCCTTCCCTTACTCCCTTTTTGGGTTTTCATCTTCAGATATACTCATCACCTTCTAATAAACTAATAATCTAATATTTTTCCTTTCATTTTCCACTTAAACTCCACCAAAATGTAACTTCATGAGGGAAAATAATGAATGTCTTAATCATGGCTGGGAGTTCAATACAGTTCTAAACACACAGTGAATGTTCAATAATATTTTACAAATTCTTCAACTGACATTAAATATAGAACCAAGTCAGCCCAGTAGCAATGAGGATGCCTAGCATTCTGAGCTTGGCTCCTGACATTATCCTCCAATAAAAAGAGCCAGGGCTATTTGGAGAAATGGCTGATTCTCAGGCTGGGTAGGAAATGCAGCTGGATCTTCGTTTCATCACTGATAATTCAATCAACTGCAGATTTGCAATTAATTGACTACTCAGATGCAGAACCCTCCAATATGGAGGGCCAACTATGCTAATCATTTTCTATAAAGGACTTAAATATCTGCCGATTTTGGCATCCAAGGGGTTGGAGAGTCCTGGGCCAATATCCCATGGATACCTAAGGATGACTGTTTATAAGATGAGCCTGGAGCATCTTATAGTGCCAGAAAGTGAAGCAGTACTTAAAGCAACAACAAGAGTAACCAAAAAAAAAAAAAAAAAAAACCTCCTCAAACCCCCTACCTTGGTTGAAGGGACACTGAAAACATTTGGCACAATCGGAGCAACAAAATAGAGTAGCATTGAATTACAACACAAAGGATAAAATAAATATACAGGAGTCCATATTGATACAAGTAATGATTGAAAAAGTAAATAGGAGGGAGAACTAACTCCCTGCAGAAAATCTCAAATCGTTTATATAGGTATTCTGCCCTCAAGGAGGAAGAACATGGCTCTCCACTCCTTAACTGTGGGCTTCACATAGTGATTTCCTTCCAAAGAGGACCGTATGGGGAGAGAAAGAGAAAAAGAACAAGCATATAGTGGAAAAAACGACTAAAAACCTGACAAGCACTACCTCCGCATGGTGTTCAAGGTTACCATCAACTGAGATACAGCATCATGATAGTGTGTGCCCTGTTCTGTGTGAAGAAAATGCCACCTGTCTCTCTAGTTTTCCTTTCCCAAATTCGTTTGTTGTTCAGTTGCTCAGTTGTGTCCAACTCTTTGTGACCCCATGGACTGCAGCATGCCAGGCTTCCCTGTCCTTCACCATCTCCCAAAGCTGGCTCAAACTTAGGTGCATTGAGTCAGTGATGCCATCCAACCATCTCATCCTCTGTAGTCCCCTTCTCCTCCTGCCTTCAGTTTTCCCAGCATCAGGGTCATTTCTACTGAGTCAGTTCTTCGAATCAGGTGGCCAAAGTATTGGAGCTTCAGCTTCAGCATCAGTCCTTCCAATGAACATTCAGGATTGATTTCCTTTAGGACTGGCTGGTTGGATCTCTGTTGCTACCCAAGGGACTCTCAAGAATCTTCTCCAGCACCATAGTTCCAAACCATCAAATCTTTGGCATTCAGCCTTCTTTATGGGCCAACTCTCACATCTGTACATGAGTATTGGAAAAACCATAGCTTTGACTATATGGACCTTTGTCAGCAAAATGATGTATCTGCTTTTTAATATGCTGTGTAGGTTTGTCATAGCTTTTCTTCCAAGGAGCACAACCTAATCATGAGGAAACATAGGACAAATCCTGACTGAGGGACAGTCTATAAAATACTTGACCAGTACTCTTTGAAACTGTCAAGGTCCTTAAAAATAAGGAAAGTCAGAGAAACTGTCACTGCCAAGAAGAGCCTAAGAAGATATGACAACTAAATGTAACGTGGTGTCCTGGATGAGATCCTGGAACAGAAAAAGACTTTAGGGAAAACTAAGGAAATGTGAATCAACAATGGACTTAGTTAATAACACTGTACTGACATTGGTCACAAATTACAACAAATGTACCATATATTGTATGACACCAGTAATAGGGGAAATTGGGTGTGGGAAGCATGGAAACTCTCTGTGCTGTCTTTTCAATTTTTCTGAAAATCTAAAACTGTTCTAAAAAAAATGAAGGCTATTAAAAAAAATAGAGCCAAGTTCAAATTAGTTAGGAAGCCAGAAAACCATTATTATATCTTGAATGTGTCAGTTCCAGTTGGAAATTTGCCAGCTTTCTGAGTACGATCACACTGACAGCTCTATTAATCTCCTGATACCAAACTCCTTTTAAATTTAGAAATGGTCATTTTTCCTCCCACCATCTTTTTTCCTTTCCTTTTGGTATTGTAGCCTTGAGGTACTCTTTAACAGCACACTGAGTTTCCAAAGACTGCAATAATTAATAATAATTCTGCATCTTATTTCTTAAACTTACTTTTAGTTACTTTCCTCCAATAATTTTTATTTTATCAATAATTTATTCTAATTTATTTTTTTTGTCTCTTGGGTGTAAAATTGGAGAGTGGTCTTAGTCTTTTGGAAGGGCAAGTTGCCTCTAATACAATCCACAATCTATACCTAACGTGTTTGAAAAAAATTGTCTATAATCTCTCCCTAGGTGAAATTTGTTCTTTTAGAGAATAATAAGACAATGACGTGATGTTTTACATTTTTGCTACAATGCACATTTTCATCTGGAACAAAATTCGTCAATTGAAAAACCAGAATTGAATAAAAATTAATAATTAGTTTGTTATGTTTTAGATGCTGACCAAAGTCCCATCCAAAAAAAGCCTTTGGCTTTGGTTTCTCAACATGTGGCTGTGACTCAACTGTTCTCCTTTGATCTCCTACCCTTTAGTACTTTGTTTCTCTGGGAGAAAAAAAATGCGTAACAATATTGGCTTGCATGAGGTTGAGTCTCTTTTTAACCATCTATTTTAACTACACCTGTAAATGACAGCTTTGAGCTTGCTTGGCTTTTCCAGGGTGTGTAAACATTGTAAAATAAAAAATACTGAATTCAAGTGCAACACCCAGTGTGAACCCCATGCCCCCCACTCTTCAACTGTATAACCCTAGTCAGGAGATTGCACCGCTTCGAACCTTGATTCCTTCACTTGCAAAATGGCGACTGTGCTGTCTTTCTTGCCCACTTTTCATATTTGGATGGGAGGGTCAAATAAGGGATGCAAACATTTTGTGTAAACCACAAGGCACAAAATAATCTGAAGTAGAAATGTTTTCGGTGATGAATACCTTATTTTTTCTTACATTAAAAAAAATAACTTTTGGAGGATTTTTAGCTATGTTTAACTCATCTAGAACACTTCTATCTGCTATGCCCCAGCTTTTATTTCAGCTTCCCAATCACTATTGGTCTTTCTCAAACCTCCACCTTGCTTATCCTTTCAGATTTTCTTCTCCCTGTTTATTTCCCTGCCCTCCTATTCTTTCCATTCTGCAGACACGGTAAGGACATTTCTTTCTGGGTTTAGATTTAATTTCACCTTTCTGAGCTCCAGCTTCCTTATTCATCAAATGGGGATGGTAATAAAGCAATAAAACAACACTGGATTGTTTGGGGGATTAACTGAGATGATACATTGGAGGTGATAGTTTCGTAGGAAACTTACATAATAGGAACTCAGCAAGTATTTGTAGAATGAATACACTTCCTTCAGTGGATTTCCAGGTTCACTGTGCCCTCTGGGCAGCTTGTTGTCCTAGGTCTGATGGTGAACCTGGTTCTTTACCAACGAAAAAGAGCCCATGAACAGAGCCTACAGCTGTGAGGTGCCATGCTATGCCTGTGTGCTCTGTCATATCTGACTCTTTGTGACCACACAGAGGATTTTCCAGGTGAGAATATTGGAGCAGTTTCCATTTTCTCCTCCAGAGAATCTTCCTGACCTAGGGATTGAACTTGTGTCTCTTGCATTGGCAGGTGGATTCTTTACCACTGAGCGACCTGGGAAACTTAAGAAAGGAATAAGGAATGGTGAAGAAACATTTTCTGAGTGTGTGATACAAACCAAACACTAGACTCGGTCCTCCCAACCTGTTACTTTCAAGCCTGTCCTTGGCATCTAAGCCCTCAGTTCTAGCCTGGATTGTGTCTTTGATTTTCTCATGCTTTACCTCTAACTCCTTACCTACAGGAATATGGGAGCAGGGTCTTTCAGGCTGTTGTGATGTTTTTCCCTGAAGCCTCTACTGAGGCAAAGCATAGAGCACTTATAAGGGTCTTGTAAACCCTTGAGGACACGGGGAGTATGCTCAGCCCATGCATGTAATTCAGCGCTCTGATTCTATGGAGTCCGTCTGTACTCTCTTGGGGCAATGGGATCTCAAAATGTTGATGCTTCCTTTTAAGAATCTATTCATGGTAGGGGAAATCTCTGGGGCTCCTAGGAAATTCTTCTGGAGGGAAGACTCTTCAGTGTGGGCTCTTTTCACTATTTCTGCCTTGTCTAGGGTGAGAGGAAGAACTCTTGTTCACTGAGCTCTTTAGAAGCCTCATATGTGAAGGTGGAAGCTTTACGCTCCATCTCACTATAGCTTGGTGACCCACGACTTTGGTCAATTCTTAGTCTCCAACATCTCTTCATATTGCCAAAGTTAATGGGCACCCATGTGACTATTTTTAGATTTTCCTGAGGTGGGGAGCCTCTGTGACATGCATCACTACCTGCATGGTATTTGTGTTACTTGTACGTTTAATTTATTTCTCTGGAAAACTCCATGCTTATCCAACCAGGAACAATAAATCTCTTCCCAAATGTCATAGCTTGGGTTAAGTTCAGGGCTATGAGACTCTAAGGACTGTGTTAGCTCCATCAGACTCTGTATTTGTTGCTTCTGTGCCATCCCAGCCAGGAGTGCAGTGCAACTTAAAAATGTACCCTGCCTTTCAATGTTGTCTTGGTTTTTCTGGCTACATCTTTGGTACTCTGGGAAGTGATAGGGAGCAATAAATAGCTCACATCAACCTCTTGGGAAGTATTTGAATGGGCAAAGCATGAGGTAGTCTAACAAGGCTGATTTCAAAAAGGATGAGACCCAGAGATACCTGGAAAAGAGCTTTTAGAAGTATTTCTGAATTAGATTGCAAAGCTCACGATTCACTAAGCCAAAAATAATTTTTTCTTTAAACAGAGAGACTGTCAAACCATCCAATAGCCAAAAGGTGGCACTCCCCATCCACGATTCATTTCCTTCCAAAGTGAGCCCATCCCTATGTGTTCCTGTTCCTTCTATTAGTCGTTTCATAATAAAATGTTATACCTCCATCCTCTCCTGGTAGAACATAGCAATAAAACAGATCTTATTATTTGGGTTGATCTGTGTGTTGATATATGCCAGTCCTTGTCCCTCTGGGTGGACAATGCATAAACTGTTTGTATTTTCAGTAGACTTGGCTTATAGTTCTGTGTGTATCATAGACTATACCATATAACTGAGCACCTTTATTATAAAATCATCCCTGACCAGATCCAACATTTTAATTTGTCTCTAGAGTTTGCCTTTCTCAGTTTCATAAACCGTGAAAACACAGCTGGAGCAATTTACAGACTGTGGAAAAACTCTTGAGTATTTTTGCTGAAGTACTAATTCAAGGATCATGCTTTGTTATTTCCTGTTTCATTGTTGTTTCTAAAACTAGTTAACGGGCAATGGGCTGTTTCAAATTTGCCTGGCCCCACCATGCTGTCCATGCACCTCCTGTCAGGGCTCAGCATGAATTGGGTCCATGCATGAAAGCAAAATGGTACTGATGGGGGAATGAATTTGAGAACACATCACTGAGCCTGAAATCAGAGCAACAATCTGGAAAGATCTAGGTTAGTATTCTTGAGTTATATGAATGTGAGGCCTGAGGCTTTAAAAAAATCAGATCCCACTCAGTTATAACTTTCCACCAACCCCAAATATTTTTCAGATACAATTTCAGAATCGGCACTGGGCTGGTGTCACTACAGAGGAAGGGAAACTTTCACAGCTTCCTGACTTATGGATCATTAGCAGCAAAGACATAGAATGTGATGGAGAGCAGTGTGTCAGCTGAGGGGACAAGTATTAAGCAAGAAGATTAACTCCAGGAATGCCACAATAACCTAGATTTTGGAAATGTAGAAACTTCAGTCATTTTGAACACAGACACAAAATTGTATATAAGTTAGAAGAGATTCTGAGCAGCATGGAAGATTGTTATCATAAAATCCAAGCACTGTAGGAATAAAACCTTTAAGAGTTTTAGGACCTGGAATAATGTAGGGTGGACTTCTCTGGTGGCTCAGCAGTTAAGAATCAACCTGCCAATGCAGGAGACACGAGTTTGATCCCTAGGGGATCCAGGGGAAGGTCCCCTGGAGAAGGAAATGACAACACACTTCAGTATTTTGCTTGGGAAATCCCAAGGACAGAGGAGCCTGGGAGGTCATGGTCCACGGGGTCACAAATAATCAGACATGACTTAGCGACTAAACAACACAGCAACAAAAGTACGAGGCAGGTGCTCAATAAATATTTATGAAATAGATGGATGATGAGTGGAGAGAGGCAGAACCCTGAGAGAGGCAGCCTCCTGGATTCAATGTTATGAAAGGATGAAAGGATGTTATGAACAGACCATCCAGCATAGGAGAAAATGGGCAGAAAACTGCCCAAGAATCTCTAAAGTCATCACCACAATAGCATGATTCAACGATGGAGGCTTTCCATGTAAACTTTACTTGTTGACAAAACATGGAATTACATTTAGAATGTCCTATTCCTTAAGATGTACGTGCTAAGAATGGTTAAGATTCAAAACAACTTATGCTGTTAAAAGGACAAAGCCTGAATTATTTACTTTGAACATTTACTACTAGTCAAGAACTGAACGTGATTCTAGAATATAGTGGTAAACAAGTTATCTGAAATGTTCACTTAGATCACATATTTTGAACTTTTATGGTGTCCAAAAAAGAGACATTAATACATTTTATTGTATATATATAAAGAACAAGTGCTTTTGAGCAGAACTGATCCAGGAGACTTATAGCTCTAGTTCAAGTCCTCTGTAAAGCAGAGATCAGAAGAAAATAATCAGTGCTACATTGGTTGATTTTAATTTTTAAAAAATATAGTTGGTTTATAGCATTGTGTTAGTTTTAGGTATACAGTAAAGTGATTCAGTTAAACATATATACATATATCTTTTTAAAATTATTTCCCACTATAGATTATTACAAAATATTGAATATCGTTCCTTGTGCTGTACAGTAGAATCTTGTTGCTTATCTGTTTTAGACATAGTAGTTTGTATCTGTTAATCCCAAACTCCTAATTTATTGCTGCACCCCATCACTGCTGCCTCTTTGTTAACCATATGATTATTTTCTATGTCTGAGAGTTAATTTCTACTTTATAAACAAGTTCATTTGTATCATTTTTTTAGACTTCACAAATAAGTAGTATCATATTGTAATTATCTGCTTCTTTCTGACTTACTTCACTTAATATGATAATCTCTAGGTCCACCTATGTTTGGAGAAGGCAATGGCACCCCACTCCAGTCCTCCTGCCTGGAAAATCCCATGGATGGAGGAGCCTGGTAGGCTGCAGTCCATGGGGTCGCTAAGAGTCGGACACGACTGAAGTGACTTAGCAGCAGCAGCAGCAGCCACCTATGTTGCTGCAAATGGCATTATTTCATTCTTTTTTATGAGTAATATTCCATTGTGTGTGTATATATACACACCACAGCTTCTTTTTCTGTTCCTCTGTCAAGAGACACTTAGATTACTTCCATGTCATGACTATTTTAAATAGTGCTTCAAGTTTGATCTATTATGTGGATTTTTCCTATATTGACAGCACTTTTTAGGACTTTCTTAGTGGGTGTGTTACCCACTAAGACAACACAATGAAATTAGGCAAATTACTAAGAAGCCATGCCCGTCATCTCTCTTACAGCATAGAAGAATTGTGTTGTAGAAACTATCTGGTTTTCACTTAGTTTGTGGTGCCACCAGATACTGTGGCCTCTGATGCTTTCAAGGTGGTGGTAGAAAATCGCATGCTACCCGATGTGTAGAGGATGAAGTGCCATTGACTGAAATAAAGAAACGAGGTGCCTTTAGTTCTCCTAACCCAAAATATTTCCTCACCAAGATCTAGGAAATGTTTCTGGAAAGGTTCATCTGGTTAGGTTGGAACCAGAGTTTAGTAGTTTGTTTGAAATATGTGGGAACAAGATAATCAAATCGTGTTCTCATTTTATTCTTCAGGAAGTGCTCAGCCACCAATTTCCCCAGTCATTTGAGCAAGACTCTTCCCACATTTGTAGTGTTCTTTGTTGTTATATTCCCATTGACTTTTAGAGGTAAAATTAAATTGTAGCTCAAAGAATTTGCATGTTCAGCTTCAGGCCACACAGAATCATAGACCAAGCCTGGGATAATGTGTGTCTTAGATCTTTCATAGCGAATGCACAGCTCTTCTGCAAAATCTACACAGTTGCTAATGCTAATTTCACATTTTCCAAACTGGAAGATGCCCTTTGGTGCACTGGGTTGGGTTTTTAACTGTAGTTTTTTTTTTTTTTTTTGTCTTTATAGTCTGATGTTTTCAGAGTGTACTTTAAGTGGAAAAAACTTGTTGGGTTTCTCCAACAACAACTCATTCTAGTGTTGTATAAATGAAAGAGCCCATTGCTTTTCTGATTTTTCACTTTCTAATCAGTTTTCATGCTGATTCGAAGATCTAACCTAATCTCAGGACAACTCTTATAGATAAGGAATTAGCTGTTCCTGTATTGCAGCGCAAGGTCATGCCTCATTTCTAGCAGTTCCAACTCAGTGAGATTCAAAAAAGAAATGGCCCCATTCATGCCACCAAACTAAACTCATGAGTACAACTCATTTTCTCTATACAAAGGTTTTTTTTCCCCCCTTATTGACTACGCTCACTTCAGTTCAGTTCAGTTGCTCAGTCATGTCCGACTCTTTGAGACCCCATGGACTGCAGCATGCCAGGCCTCTCTGTCAATCACCAACTCCTGGAGTTTACTCAAACTCATGTCCATTAGTTGGTGATGCCATTCAACCATCTCATCCTCTGTCATCCCCTTCTCTCACCCTCAATCTTTCCCAGCATCAGGGTCTTTTCAAATGAGTCAGTTCTTCGAATCAGGTGGCCAAAGTACTGGAGTTTCAGCTTCAACATCAGTCCTTCCAATGAATACTCAGGACTGATCTCCTTTAGGATGGACCGGTTGGATCTCCTTACAGTCCAAGAGACTCTCAAAAGTCTTCTCCAACACCACAGTTCAAAACCATCAATTCTTTGGTGCTCAGTTTTCTTTATAGTCCAATTGACTACGCTAGGTTTAGTCAAACACAAAGGTCATTCTGACTTCTATTTTGAATGTACATTCAGTTCAGTTCAGTCGCTCAGTTGTGTCCGACTCTTTGTGACCCCATGAATTGCAGCACGCCAGGCTTCCCTGTCCATCACCAACTCCCGGAGTTCACTCAAACTCATGTCCATCAAGTTGGTGATGCCATCCAGCCATCTCATCCTCTGTCGTCCCCTTCTCCTCCTGCTCCCAATCTCTCCCAGCATCAGAGTCTTTTCCAATGAGTCAACTCTTGGCATGAGGTGGCCAAAGTACTGGAGTTTCAGCTTTAGCATCATTCCTTATTCCTCCCCAAAGATGAATGAAATGCCAAACCTAAGACAATCCTAAGCCAAACTTGGTTAAAATAAGTCTACTAAAATTTTCACATATTGATTTGAAAACCTAAATAGAAAATTATTCCTGGATTACTTATTCTGTTGGTTGGATTTTATTGGTGGGATAATTAACAGGGCTTCCCTGGTGGTTCAGATGAGAAAGAGTCTGGCTGCAAGTCTCTTGCAGAAGACTTGCAGGTTCGATACCTGGGTCAAGAAGATCCCCTGGAGAAGGAAATGGCAACCCACTCCAGTATTCTTACCTGGGAAATCCCATGGACAGAGGAGTCTGGTGGGCTACACCCCATGGAGTCACAAAGAGTTAGACATGGCTGAGCAACTAACTGGAGAAGGCAATGGCACCCCACTCCAGTACTCTTGCCTGGAAAATCCCATGGATGGAGGAGCCTGGAAGGTTGCAGTCCATGGGGTCGATGAGGGTCGGACACAGCTGAGGGACTTCACTTTCACTTTTCACTTTCATGCACTGGAGAAGGAAATGGCAACCCACTCCAGTGTTCTTGCCTAGAGAATTCCAGGGGCGGCGGAGCCTGGTGGGCTGCCGTCTATGGGGTCGCACAGAGTTGGACACAACTCAAGCAACTTAGCAGCAGCAGCAGCAGAGCAACTAACACACATATGTATTTTTTCAAACCACTAGTCTGCCCACACTGTCCGGATTGTTTTTAAAACTATTGGAAATTTCCATCCAGGTTGCATTTTCTTTGTTTGCTTCCATCAACATTTCTTTGCCCAAAGAGTTTCTTTTGTGGTTCAATTTTCCCATCTTTTTAATATAGAGGGCTGATCCAGCTATAATTGTGCATGGTTATATACTGACAACCCACATAAACAAACATCAACAAACACAGCCCTTTGATAGGGTGATGTCATCACAGTTGGAGTTTAAAAAGCAAATACAAGTGGGTAACTTGGACACCTGTGTCAGCTCTCCTTAGTCCTTCCTCCTATCGCCCTTGATGATGAAAGAATTATCTTTACTGAAGGTGGAACGCTCTGTTGACACCAGCTCCCCAAGTCCCAACCCTGGAAGATCAATGTCACGTCAGCTTGTTTAGATTGATAGTGAGGCCACCTGGGCCTCAGCTGTCAGGAAACCCAGTGCTTTGCTTAAACAGCAGGCAGCTATCAAAATAGGGGAGAGAGAGAGGCTATCAGGCTTAATACTGGCACACATTAGAGTCTAGAGGACTCTCGCAGGTCAGCTAATGTTGCCATTACCATTTGTCAGGTGTACAATCACCTGGAGAATAAGGATAATGGGGCCTTTGTAGGATTTTGAATCAACACCCCAAACAATTCAACCACTGTTCACAGGTTAGAGCTGTAATTCACTGACCCTTCTTCCCTCTCTTCTCAAATAAACCCCTACTCTTCCCACCTCCCAGGAACAATACATCAATTGGTACGTTCACTATTCCCCAATATGACAGCTGGTTAAGTGACACCGTGAGATTCCCTTCCTAAGAGCTGCTGTATAGAAACAGCTGTTGGGGTGATTTTTCGTGTTGTTCAACCTTGTTTCCAGCATCAGAGGATTTAGAATTTGTGCCTTGTTGGAGAGAATTTCTCTTTTGTTTTAAATGCATTTAATAGAAAAACTGAATGCTATTCATGGTTTAAAAAAAAATAGCGAGGGGAATCATTTGCTCTCAAGGTTTATAAAATAGTCTTTTTCTTCACTTTCATTTCAGCACTAAAAATTGTATGAGTGGAACTTTCCTGGTGGTCTGGTGGTGTAGACTCTGAGCTTCAATGCAGGGGCTGTGGATTTGATCCTGGGATGTGAGAACTAAGATCTCACATGCCATGTGGTGTGGCCAAATTAAAGCAAAGCAAAACAAAACAATCACATGTACGTCCGTGATGAAATGCACAGAGAGCAAATTCAGGGTCACTGTGACATGTTACCTGGGCTGATCTCCACTGTGGGCTTGCCCAGTGTGCTCAGTTTGGTGGCATTTATTCATTCCATTCCACCTCCCACCCTGGCTCCATCTTCCCTTTCCTTGCGCTTCTCACAAGTCCTTTTCCTCCTTTTAAAACCATGAAGCCAGTTCTAGAACTCCCCTGAAAGAATTTGTTTTCCTGTTAACTCTGGGAAGAAAATGGAAAAAAAAAAAAAAAACAACCAAAAAAACTAAAATAGTAATATCAAATAAAGAAGTGAAAATCTACCTTCTTGCTCACTGTAGCCAAGTCTCTCAAATGGGAAGTCCAGTGATGTGATTATAGATTTCCAAAGCTAAAAGATCGGAACTAACATTGGGATGACAAATGGATGGTAGACACCAAATTACGTCCTTCAGTTATTCTGTATTGTGGCCCAGGAAGAATTTTCCAGAGCCCTCAAACACTTGTTTGGAAAAGACATGTAATACGGTTGAAGTTTTTCCAACACCAAGAACAGATGACTTCTTGGCAGGGCTGCATTTCCAGAATGCTTAGTTTTGCCTCCTTCTGGGCTGACGCTCCTGTCTTTTGCAGAGGAGACTGGTTCATTCAAGAGAGGAAAACATGATGTAGGTTTTCAACAATGCTACTTCCCTGGCCTTTCATTAGTGCTTAGAACATTTATAGAGAGAAGGTTGATTGAAGTCTTTTCTTACACATTTTGACATCATTTACCAACAACTAGTATCTTAAGAAGGTACCTCATTGACTTCAACTCACATCCTGGCAGAGAGTATATGTGTCTAAGAGAAGAGAGAAAACTTGGAGGGGCTGGATCTCAAAGGATGTGTTGTGTATATGTGTGGCTTTTGTCTAAGTCCAGCACTGTTTTGGTTCAAAGACAAATATTCCTAGTGAAATAAAGATTTTTGTGATCGTAATTATTACATCATGGAACGATACTTTGGACGCATTTCTGGGAGGCTCAAAGCAATGTATCTTGGGACTTCCCTGGTGGTCGTGTAGCTAAAACACCATGCTCCTAATACAGGAGGCTTGGGTTTGATCCCTGGTCGGGAAACTAGATCTCACATGCTGTAACTAAGAGTTTGCATGCCGCAACCAAAAAACATCCTGCATGCTACAGCTAAAACCCAGCACAGCTAAATAAATAAATATATATTTTTAAAAGCAATGTATTCCACTGGAGAACACTTCACCACACACATTTAACAGTAGTTTCCAGCAGCAAATTATTATTTTTTCTTTTTTTCACAAAGGAATTGGCCAGTATAGCCAGTTAGGTCTCTCAATGCAGTCACTGGTGGCTCAGGCAGTAAAGAATCTGCCTGCAATGCAGGTGACCTGGGTTTGATTCCTGGGTTAGGAAGATCCCCTGTAGAAGGAAATGGAAACCTGCTTCAGTATTCCTGCCTGGAGAACTTGGGCAGAGGAACCTGGCGGGCTACAGTCCACGGGGTCGCAAAGAGTCAGACAAGACTGAGTGACTAACACTTTCACCTTCAATGCAGTCATATTGTGTAATATGCAAATTATCAACCTGGTGCTGAACCCAGGAACAAAGCAGGTAAGAAACCCAGTCTTCAATATACCCACACGGTCACTTCATGGACACATCTGCTGAATGCGAATCGTATTTATTTAACAATGGGAAAAATGACTCATAAATGAGAAATCTAATTTTTGTTTTGTTTTATAGTAAGCCCTAGTTCTAGGGTATGGGATGTGTGGAATTCGTTTTGCTTTTTCAAGTATTAGTTGCTGCATGAGAAAGAGGACAAAAAATAGAGCACTTCTTTGGATACTTGCTCACCATGCACATATGAGTAGCCAGAAGGGCAAGAGATAGGGAGATGGAGAGGGGAAGACTGCGGAATGGGTGGGGAAGGAGGGGGAGGAAAGACTGGTTCCTTATTCAGCTCCTTGGGAGTCCCTTGGTGGTTAATTTGTTGTGAGGAGCCAGAAAACAAATCCATTCTAAACTTTTTCTTCCTGGCAGATTTTTGAAAGCTGAGGTTTCTCTGCTGACTGTGCATGTCCTTTTATCATGTGCTTGGTTTTTCAACATCAAGCCATTGCACCAAGATGAGAACAGTTACTTTCAATTAATAAACTGTCTTGCAATCACCCTTTGTTCATAACCACGTGAAGGCTTCTGTATGTGCAGATGAGAGCTTACCCATTCAACATCTCTCTCCATTAGCGGTCTCCACTTCTCACTGTATTTTCCATTCTGCCTTCTCCCCTGACACTAAGGGTTTGCCTGCTTACTGCCAGCTCTGCAGAGAGGCAGCCGCACACACGCTATAGTCCATGCTCACTTATAAACTGAGAATAAAGATCTTTATTTCCAATGCCCTGTGAAGATTGCCAACTTTTGTCTGTAAATCAGGTGACTTATTTTTCCTAGTCTTAAGGGCTGTCCCTTGTATAAAATAGAATTATGCCTCAAAAAGGATTCATTGATTTCAGTGCAATGAGTGGTTATTTTGAAAACAGTTGGTCCTCTGCTAATCCTCTTGGTCCATGTCAATCTGTGTTTGGAAGCTTCTGGACTGTCTGGACAGAAAATGAATTGTAAGTTCCTTGAGGGCAGCATTGGATCTTGCTCATTTTTGTATTTCCCATGATCGCAAACATTCAGAAACATGCTAGGGTATACAGGTATGGTGTGAATAAAGAGATAACATAGGGAACCATGTTTAAGCTGGGTGCCACCACCGACAGAGAACGTGTATGCTCCGCTTTCCTTTGTCAACTTCCTCTGACTCCTTTCCATTCATCAAACCCAACAAGTTTCTTTCTTTTCTACTATCCTGGGGAAAATGGTTAAGAACTAAACTAATAGAAAACACACATAGAAGTCAACCTGGATGCTTACTGAAAGCAAGACTCAGACTCTTAAGAAGCTCTGCCAATGACTTAACTGGTTTGCTAAGTTAAATATTAAATAATCCTCTGGGTTGTCCAAAGGTCCTTCTGCTTAAATGGGAGGAGACAGACATTTTCTCCAGCACAACTTAACTGACAAAATTCCCAACAGAAACAATTTTTGATTATTATAAAAAGTCCAACAAATATAGAAATGTATAAATATAAAGGCAAAAATTACCCATGCGCCAGCCATACATGAATCACCTCCGTGCTGCGTCTCATTCCAGGATTATTCCGCAAATAAACAGGGCTATCTAACTATCCATCCTTTGTCAACATCTATCTCTATCTAGAATACTATGCATATGTTTTTTTATTTTATTTTATTTTTAAACTTTACAATATTGTATTAGTTTTGCCAAATATCGAAATGAATCCACCACAGGTATACCTGTGTTCCCCATCCTGAACCCTCCTCCCTCCTCCCTCCCCATACCC
>NW_011494897.1:2415446-2415927 GCF_000754665.1 Bison bison bison
AGGATCATGTTAAGTCTCACTCATAAATTTAGTAAGTCCGTTCCAGATAGATATTGCAAGGTCAAAGCCAGGCTAAGCCAGGATCAGACCTTGAGTAAAAGGCTATTTATGAGCAATTTTTACTAGATTCTTAAGCTTCTTATGTATTTCGAGGAAACCTGAAGCATCCTTTTTTAGAACTGATTCAATATGAATGACTTATAGCCACTGAACCCCATAGTAAACATAAAAAGTTGGAAATAAACCTCACGCTTATGAGGTTTTTAAATACTTTTTAAACCCTCCAAGAAAGACTAAATTGTATTTAAGATTGTTGTAATATTGAGTACTCTTTCCATGTTCTTTGAAACATTCATTTATTGGTTATATGTGATGCTTCTTTATCATAGTCAATTAAACACCATCTTCATACAGGGCTTTACAGCTTCCAGAACAATTTCCCATAATTTTGGTATTTGATCTTTGCAACTGAGATATTGTG
>NW_011494897.1:2416027-2425059 GCF_000754665.1 Bison bison bison
TATGTTTTTTTATTTTATTTTGTTTTTAAACTTTACAATATTGTATTAGTTTTGCCAAATATCGAAATGAATCCACCACAGGTATACCTGTGTTCCCCATCCTGAACCCTCCTCCCTCCTCCCTCCCCATACCCTCCCTCTGGGTCGTCCCAGTGCACCAGCCCCAAGCATCCAGCATCGTGCATCGAACCTGGACTGGCGACTCATTTCATACATGATATTATACATGTTTCAATGCCATTCTCCCAAATCTCCCCACCCTCTCCCTCTCCCACAGAGTCCATAAGACTGATCTATACATCAGTGTCTCTTTTGCTGTCTTGTACACAGTATGCATATGTTTTTTAACTTCATTTTTCCCTCTTAAACATTATATACATTTGCCTCACCATTTTAATAGGTTTCTAAGTAGTTGAGTAAATGAACATATGTAATTAACTTAACCAATCCCCTATTGTGGATACCTGGATGGTTTCCAATACTAATACACTTTTAATACTTGTTTCAAACATTGAAAGTGACATTGGTTTTTCAAGTTGCAAATGGTAGTTCATAAATTTTGCAGTAAATATAACACAAAATGAAAGTGTAAAAAGTAAAACTGAACATCTCAGGGTCACCCTACATGGTTGGGAGGGTTGTGCACTGCACAAGGGCACCACAGCTAATAGAAGTCCAATCATATTGCAGACAGTGAAGGGTTTTCTATTTATTACAACAATTTTCTATCAGATGGCTATATATTATAAGAATATCCTGACAGATGGAAATAAAGCATCTTGAGTAAAGGGCATCTTTCTCCAATGGACAGCATCTCTGGTTTTCCCCAAACTCATGTCTCCCTCTTACATTGCTCAATCAGTACTATCTTGTGAAAATTTTCGCAGTCAATTGATATAGTTCTGTCATTCTTTTTAATGGGTGATTAATATCTCTTATCACGGAGAAGGCAATGGCACCCCACTCCAGTACTCTTGCCTGGAGAATCCCATGGATGGAGGAGCCTGGTAGGCTGCAGTCCATGCTAAAGGTCGGACATGACTGACCGACTTCACTTTCACTTTTCCCTTTCATGCATTGGAGAAGGAAATGGCAACCCACTCCAGCGTTCTTGCCTGGAGAATCCCAGGGACGGGGGACCCTGGTGGGCTGCCGTCTATGGCGTCGCACAGAGTCGGACATGACTGAAGTGACTTAGTAGTAATATCTCTTATACAACTTAGATGATACAGTTGAAAGGCATAATGGGCTAGAGTAGCTCCTGATAATTGATATTTCAAACAACCACATATATGAAATCATCAGAATTTTAATTTTTGCCATACAAGTTGGTTGGCTATTTCTGTACTTGATTCCTATTCCTAACAGAAAGAGATATTGTGGCTTCCTAAAATACTTTTTAAACCCTCCAAGAAAGACTAAATTGTATTTAAGATTGTTGTAATATTGAGTACTCTTTCCATGTTCTTTGAAACATTCATTTATTGGTTATATGTGATGCTTCTTTATCATAGTCAATTAAACACCATCTTCATACAGGGCTTTACAGCTTCCAGAACAATTTCCCATAATTTTGGTATTTGATCTTTGAAACTGAGATATTGTGAAGCAGGAGGTGTTAGTCTCTCAATTTTCCTGTCGAGGAAGTAGTTGCTTAGGAAGGGCAGATGTCTTGCTCAAGACCCTGAGGTCTTAAAGATTTAAAGTCAGGGTGGGTACTCAGTTAATGGTCTGTACAAGGCCCCATTGCTCTCGAAAGTAAGATTAATTAGAATCCACCACTTTTTGCTCGCTACAGTTAAAGTTTTTTGCCCTGCTTCGGGTACCATATAACATATCAGTACAGCTTTGGGGTCAGTGTTCTTTCCTTTGTAAGAATGGTCCCTTTGTTGCGCATTTCCCTGGATACATTTTTCACTTTCTTCCGCCAGTTTTCTCAGATGCTGTAGGAACACATTTGTTCCCACTTTTCACCCCAGGCAACAAATCTCCTTCCCTAACACACACACACACACACACACACACACACACACACACACGCACACACGGAAAGGCTAAATGAGTCTACCTATGACATTAGCTATTAAAATGCAACCTAGTGGCAAGATAGACTCTTGTTAGCATTCATCAAAAATGTACCTTGCTTCTTCAGATCTTTCCATTGTGTATCTTTTGTTTAGATCAAGTTTATAGTTACAGTGCTCCATAGCTATGAGCACGCTACAGTTTAAAGAAAATAAAATTTTCTTCGCTAACATTTAAAATTAATTCCCTATTGTTGGATTGGGTGGACACATCTTTATTAAAGAAGCTACAGGATTTCTGTTTCCTGGGGTAAGAAGGGGGAATGCATAGAATCAAACCATTTCTTTAAGATGGTTTTTTCAGGTCACGTTATTTTGCACACATCTCAAAGATAACACCACCACCAAACAGCAAAGCATTCCTCCTTTTACATGAAATAATGAACAGCTGGATTGCTTTGTCAGGAGCTGGTAGGTTAAGTAACAGCGCTTATTTACGTTTTAGCATGACAAGCAAAAAAACTAATTAACTGGTGAGACCATATGCAGTGGACCATGGCAGTCTGCGAGGATTAATGAATTAATTAGTCATTTCCATCCATTACAGTTTTATTCTTTTCCTTGGAAACGCGTGGACTATTTATTTCAGTCTTTAAAATTTCCAGAGCAGGGGTGTTCATTCAGCTTTCTGAATGGTTGAATAGAACAATAAGATTGTGTAACCACTGGGACGAGTCTGTGCCTCCGACAAGGGGATAATGTAGCTATAGAAAGCTCTTTTCATCTTTTAGCAAGGGCCCATTATTCCTATGTATCTCTCTTCTATGCTTTATGAAAAGGTTTGTACAGTAAATAATGACTGACTATGTAGTAGTTCTTTCTTCTTTTGCCAAGCTCTTTTTAGCTTTGGCAGCAATTTTGTTTTCCCTGTCATCATCTAATGTCTATTTATTTTACATTGCTACAAAGCCAGTGAAATTCCCTTATAAATCCCAGGTCATGAAGATGAAGCAGCAACCCGATTCCTTTTATTAAATGTCTCCAGTGTCCTCTGCTTTTTCTAATTAGGTTCAAAGTGGTCAGTGGCTTGAAAAGACTCTGGGCAGGAATCGAATCTGTTTGAACAATGCATTCCTAGAGGCCGTGCATATTAGATGTTTGGATTTAATTAGAAGACAGGTATCAAAAGTCAGATACTCTCTGGAGGCACTGGGGTCATCATCACTAGGTCCTCTTCCTACCCAGGCTATTCGACCAAATTCTCCCCCTCCCTCCTGTCGCCCCTCCCACACACGCATACAATAGGCATTAGGTATTCAGAGCCTGGGGCTGTTACTCACCACTGGTTTTCCAGAACTGAAGTTTTCTTCTGTCAGCACTGCCACAGCATGAAGGTGAGAACAAGAAACTCTGAAACTGAAGGGGAAAGATAAAAGGAAAAGTGCGCAGAAGAAAAGAGAGGCTCTTTAACTGCTCTGTCAACCCAATTTTTCTCCCTGCTCAGCCGCAGGCGTGTTCTGAAGATGGATGGGCATAGGTACAGCTGGTACCAGAGAACAGCTGTGATTTCCATCTGGGTACCATTTAGTAGCAGATAGATTTTTTCAGGCCAAAGTCTTCTCCAATTGTTGCGGTTAGAGAGGGAAAGTGAGAGGCCTGTTGTGTTTTCTTCCACTTCAGATGCTCTTGTTCCAAACCCTTGCCTCTCCCTGTGTTGGCACGTTATCAAAGAGAGAGGAATTATGATTGTGGGTGAATGGGTGGGGGAGTTAGCTGATGAGAGCTGGTGGAGCTCAGACACAAAGCATCTCATGGAACACATTAAATATTAGATCTATCCAACACATACTTCTCATAGTGTCTGTCATTACCTTCCTTCCAAACTATGGGGCCATCAGGCAAGATGGTGCTCCTCTGAGGAGTGATGTCAACGTTTATGTCTGCACAGTGCTAAAACAACGGGTTGAAATGTGAAAAATTCAATATGTTGACGACAGCTCTGGTTCAGTTGTGCTGGGAAACCAGTTTGAATCATTACTTTTTACCTCTAGGATAGAACTGACCTGAGATGCCAGGGAAACCACCTCAGCCAATAGAATTCTTCCAGAAGAAATACTTTTTTAAAAAATCTGCATATCTGAAAAGGTTTTCTGAAGTGGATTATTTGATAAAAATGTCTTCAAAATCCAGTTTGCTAATATATTTTTTTAATTGGAGGATAATTGCTTTACCATGTTGTGTTGGCTTCTGCCATACAACAAAGTGATAACCACATATATCAGCCCTATACATATATGCTGCTAAGTCGCTTCAGTCGTGTCCGACTCTGTGCGGCACCTCAGACGGCAGCCCACCAGGCTGTGCCGCCCCTGGGATTCTCCAGGCAAGAACACTGGAGTGGGTTGCCATTTTCTTCTCCAGTGCATGAAAGTGAAAAGTGAAAGTGAAGTCGCTCAGTCGTGTCCGACTCTTCGCGACCCCATGGACTGCAGCCTACCAGGCTCCTCCGTCCATGGGATTTTCCAGGCAAGAGTACTGGAGTGGGGTGCCATTGCCTTCTCCATATATATACACATATATATGTATATGTATATATATATATATATATATATCCCCTCCTTCTTGAGCCTCCCTCCAGCCCCTCCTCTTTGCTAATATTTTAAAAATTGAACATTGATGTTGTTCAACTAGCTGTATCAGTGCGGCACGGACACTAATTGAATTAAATTATTATTTTGAATACTCTGTTCTGTATATTCTGTTGTTCTCAACTCTTCCACTCGTGTCAGGGGCATCTACAAGAATCAAACTAGAGGCTGTTTTAATGCTTTTAGAAGATTTGGGGGGCTGAAAGCTGGTGATTTTTCATGGCATGAGTGCTTCTTTTCAAGGAGGCGGCACCTATAGCATGCTCCTGGGTCCCAGTTCTTTTATATTATTCAGATTTGAGACCAGAGATGTTTCATAAGCACTCACAAGGATTAGCAAACGTGACCCAGGGAGAGATTGCAATATCTTTTCTGGCAAACCAAGATTCTTTTTTTCTTGCCAACGCGGATGTCTTCCAAGGTTGGCCCCAGCTCTTTAGCTCTCCTAATGTACTCAAGGTCAATGTTTCTCTCCCTGAGGAGAAACCATTGCTGAGAGGCATGGTCAAAGTTGATTTTATTTTGTGTTTTAGTTTATTGCCCTTTTAGCTTCCAAAGCCCAGAGTAAGTTTAAAAACATGTTGCTAAATATGATGAAAGCATACTTGATTCTCACCTTGGGTTTCAAAGGACGAATTCAATGGATGGGATGAGGTGTGTGAGGTCCATACATATGGATCATCTGGAGCACTACTGCCCAATGGAAATAAATAAAATAAATAAATAAATAAAATGTCATTTTACATTGTTTTTAGTAGCCATGCTAAAGCAGTAAAAAGAAACTTGTATAATTAATTTTAATTTATTTAACTTAATATACTAAAAATAATAGCATTTGGACAAGTCATTACCATAAAAATTATTGATGAGATATTTTATCTTCTTTTCTCAATGTTCTAAATCTTCAAAATCTAGTGTATTTTACCTTTACAGAGTATCTGAACTTCAAATTGCCATGCTTCAAGTGTTGTATAGCCCTGTGAGGTTAATGATTGCTGTGTTGGACAGAGAGTGGATTTGAAAGAAATTGATAAAGAGGATAAAGAGGGAACTGGTGTATATTGCACATTTCTATATGTAAGACACTGTGGTAGCAATGAATATACCTCATGGCTAGCCTGAGAGGTGACAATTATTTTCACTGAAGAATGAAGTGTCCATTAATTCAGTGTTCAAACAGTAACCTTTTTGAAGTGATAGGGTAGCTTTTATTAATCACCCAAGGACAGAAGGTATACTTTAGGACTGTCGTGGGGAAACGGGCATGCATAGATGACCTAGATGGGGAAACAAGGTAGAATAAGTTAACTGACTTGCCCAGCATCACACATGGAAGCATGAGTTAAGGTTTTTAAAGTCAGATCTGTTTGTCTCGAAAGCCCACACTTGGAATGTGCTTCTGGTATTTCTTCTGGAATCCTCCCTTGATAGTTTGGTTAACCATTCTAAGTTGGAAGCACTGGTCTCAAAATCTGTTGGCAGCATGGTTCTCTATTAAGCAAAAAAGACTCAGCTTGTCTCTGTTCTTAGAAAGGCCCTTCTAAGGAAGCAGAACATACACAGAGGCTGACTACACACCCTTTAATTTTAGATGTATATGAATTGCTATCACAATTAATAATTAGATGAGCGGATAGCTTAAACTCCTTAGCTATGTCCGTGTGGTGCTAAGTGGAGGGAAAGGGGTTGCAGATCTCTAGCAATTTTCTCTGCAATGCTCTAATTTTTTAAGCTTCTTTCCCTATTGGGAAACATATCATTGGAATCTGTTCACAGACATGAAAGAGGGCCAGAAATGAAAACATTTTACTTGACTTTCTCCAGCTCCCTTTAGACTTTCAGAAAAATGGAACTTTGTCTCCAGTGTAAGTGATTGGGTTCTCTGATCCTTGATTCAGTTCAGTTCAGTCGCTCAGTCGTGTCCAACTCTTTGCGACCCCATGAATTGCAGCACACCAGGCCTCCCTGTCTATCACCAACTCCTGGAGTTCACCCAAACTCATGTCCATCTAGTCGGTGATGCCATCCAGCCATCTCATCCTCTGTTGTCCCCTTCTCCTCCTGCCCCCAATCCCTCCCAGCATCAGAGGCTTTTCCAATGAGTCAACTCTTCTCATGAGGTGGCCAAAGTATTGGAGTTTCAGCCTTAGCATCAGTCCTTCCCAAGAACACCCAGGACTGATCTCCTTTAGAATGGACTGGTTGGATTAGTGTTTCTCTTATTTGCTTGTCTGCTCCTGACATAACCTGTTTCTCAGAAATATATACATTTCCCCCTTTAGGTGATAGCTAGAACAAATGATGGCTGCAGAAAATCAAAACACAGCAGGAGAAAGGTTTCAGCATATTGCTAGTAATAGCTAGCATTTTTTAAGAGATTACTATGGGGCAGACCCTGCTTGGATTGCTTTCTATCTATTAATTCATTTAATCCTAATAATGAGACTATGAGATACATACCATAATTATCCTCTTTTTGCAGATAAGGGAATCCCACAGAGACTTGTCCAAAGTCACATAGCTACTTAGTGCCAGAGCTTGATCTCAAACCTAGGTCTGGTGGATTAAAAATCACTTAATTAAATAAAAATCAATCCTACCTGAATTACTAAGACCATTATTTGGAAATAATTCATATTGTGCATTTATCAAGTTGTTATATTAAACCTCTTGTCCTGAGAGTCCCCAAAAAACATTTTATTAGAAGACTGAATGAAAAAGTGATGTTTTGGTTTGTGTTTCCTGTAACGACACAAGTTTTTGATAGACATTATATGAATATTCTGGATGTTGATAAATATTTTTCTGTCCTGCAGGCTGAGTAGTGTCTGGCTCACATCTCAGCATGGATGTAATCTCATTTAGGAGGGAAGATTAACTCCCTTTCTCTCTATTTCTTCCTAATTTTTCATGACTTGAAACTTTTAGAGGTTGGTTAGCAGTGCCATTTTTTTTTTTCTCATTTACATTCTTCTAGTGAAAAGATAAATCATTTAAGTTGTATAATTATATGTGTTTACCATGGAATTCAATAAGCTCTTACTAGGTGGAATTTAAAAATGTGGTCCTGCACTTTAAAAAAAAAATTTCTCCTGAATTTGCTCTCATGCTGTAGGAGGATGCCCAGATGAAACTGAACAACACAGTATTCTCTCTTATCCTGTTGTGGAATAATACCTTATTGGAGCCTCTGAAACACAAAGGAGAGATTTGAGCAGAATGTCATAAACCAGGGTTATTGTTTATATTGGACATATTTCAGAACTGCTTGTGACTTTAATATGAGTGGTTTGGTATCAAGTTTTATATTCTAATTGGCATTTTTAAAAAGCAAAACAAAACATTGGTCTTTCCCTAAGGCTGAAACAGCCAAGATCTTATCTGTTCTTTGTGTTAATTGTTGATAATGAGCATAAGATCATTATGACCAAACTCACAGATTGTCCCCAAATACAGAAGGGCTGGGTCTTCATAAAAAGTAGAAGGTTAGATCCATTGACAAGCAGCAGCTAGCAGGGTGTTTCCAACTTATGCTTCTAAATAGCACAAGGTGGGTCTGCAAAATGTTATTGCCAAGTACCCCCCTGGAAAATAAATGAAATGATCTTCCCCATGTTCAATCTTCGTAGGAACCTGAGGGCTGGGGAAAAAATAAAATAAAATAAAAATTGCATTTATAGGCCTGGAAAAAACAGGGGAGGATTATCTCCCTCATAAAACCAACTTCTAAATCTGAAATTGCATTTTTTCCAGACTAATATTTTACTTTATCTTTGATCATTATAAATTATTCTTTTTTATTTCTTTCTTTTTAAAGTCCTGGTTGAAAAAGTAGCTTGGCAGACTGTTCCACTGGAGCTTAAATGGACTTATTTATTGAAAAATACTCAAAAGTAAAAATTTGAAAGTGCTTCCCATTATACTCATTGGAGCCCCCCAAGTTTGCTGCGTGTAACTGTCTGTGGAGAATTATGGGCAAAGTCAAGTAACCACCTCCTGGCTTCAGGCTCAGCTTTCCACATCTTTCAGTGCCAAATACATATGCTTACTCAGATTTTTGATTGAATCATATATATATATATTTTTAATTTTGGGGTATTCCCAATTTGTGAAATAGTTGGAGAACTTTAGGTGAAGGATCTGAGAAAAGCCCATACGTTTGAGGGGAGAGAGGAAGGTGATCTGTCAGTCCTGAAGTCTTTCTTTCAGGCATGGAGAGGTGGTCTTTTCACAGCAGGATCGCTGGAGACAAACCTCAACAGTAAGTGTTCTTTCACAATAGGGATACATGGCTGTATTATCATTGATAAGGAAAAATCATTTCAGCAATGGAAAATTGGAGTTGGCAAGGGTGCGGGGG
>NW_011494897.1:2425159-2451948 GCF_000754665.1 Bison bison bison
GGGGGGGGGGGGGGGGGGGGGGGGGTGGTCTTTGTAAATACAACTTCTCTCAGAGACTGGCTCAGCAATGGATTACCTTTTCCCCTTGTTTTTTCAGCAGCTTTTCATGCCATACCTTTTTGAGGCATCGTAGCCTCAGTTGAAACTCTAAGCAGGAAGCTTGGTGAGTCATTATTAGTAGTAACAATACTAATAAATAAATTACTAACAATAATAAGACAGTCGTTAACACTTAGGATTTTATGGTTTTCTCATTCATTATCTCATCTGAGCTAATGACGATTCTGTCACGCTTGGCTGCTCTGGAGACCTCTTTCAGACCACTCCTTCTCAGATCAAAGGTGGGGCTTTCCCAGCCCCTGGGAGTGGTGCTGAAGTGAATCTCCAAGGGTATCAGCCTGGCCACCCCAGAGAGCACAGAAGGAAAGAGGAAAGAATCAGAGGCTGCGCAGAGGATTGGATGCCATGATGTGGAGGCGCTTTGTTTCTCCCCCATATATTTTTAACGGAACCCTTGGGACTTGGGGAGGTGGTTGGATGACCACATGCTCTTTGAATGCTGTATTGTGCTTGAAACATAAAGCTGCTCCATAAAAAGTTTGTATTGTGAAATGTCAAGTTTTTGGCATGTATCATATTTGTCAAATGAGGTTATGTAAGCTGAGCTTTCCAGCATGGCCTCCTCTTATCCAGCATTGGAGAAAAAAGTTTCACAGAGGAAAGCCCAAGCCATCTGAAGCCACATTGTGCTTGGCTTCCAACATTGTAAAAAAAAAAAAAAACCAAAAGAAATATTTGAAAAGAGAAATGGCTGGATCCTAGAAAACATAAGACATATGGTAAGTTTTTGTGCTTTGGGACCATCAGGAAGAGGAAGAATAAATGATCATAAATTATAATAAATCCAGGTAGAGAACAGTCAACCTCTTCATATATCTTAAAGATGGAGCATCAGTTAATTAACTGCATTCTTTTTAGGCCCTGCCCTCCAGCACTCCAACCCTAAAGTCATTCAAATATTTGTTGAATAAATAAATCTCCTAGCCAAAGCTTTGGTGGTGAATTAGGGAATGGAATCACTGATGTAGAATCTCAAACTGAAAATAAAAGTTGATAGTGATTTGGGGACCAAGCACCTGCCGGCTGGCTTGTATTGAGTTGAATGAGAACAGGATTATAATAAAGTGAGAAAAGTCACAGACAGGCTTCTGTAAGAGACCACAGCCTGTGTTTCCTCATTTGCCACGTGAAAATAAAATTAAGTTACTCTTGGTTGCATAGCTCCCGGAGTTGCATGGAGTAGAGATGAGCTCTGGTGATTGTTCCCTCAGTTAAGTCCACCTACCTCCATCGGTCAAAATGATCTGAGAACCACATAAAAGGGTGAGATGCAATCTTCTATTTAATTGCAGAAACTGTAATTGCAGTAACCTTTCCTTAAATCTGACTCTATTTTGAATCTGACCATCCGAGGTACCAGCCTAGCTGCTCATTCTTCTTTTTTCATCTTCATTCTTCGGGCTTCACCACTGGTAGTAACCCCACTAATGGGTAATTCCCATTACCACCCCACCCCCACCTTCAGGATGTGCTTTTATCTCTGGGTCTCAGTGGGAACTTGAACTCCACTACTCCAAATCCAAGATTTCGGTCCCTTTGTCCCCTCCTTCCATTATAATGGAAAAGAGAGGAAAAAAGAAAGAAAACATCCATTTCTAGGTGTTAGGGGAAAAAAAAGTTATAATTTAAAAAAACATCTTTCTGGATGCAGATTTTCAGTCTGTTTATTGCTGGAATAATAATAAACAAGGGCTAGTTAATTTGTCATGATGACAGGACCATGTTTTGGGAGGTACTTAGTCAAAAATGAAGTCAGGCCCAATCTGCTAGATAGAAGAGAGTCAACATATTCAGTGAAAAATTAGGCATGAGATAGATAAATACAAAAACCACAGCAATGAATACTGAGAAAGGTGGCTTCAGGTTACCACTAGTGGGTTGGAGCAGGATCAACAGAAATGAAAAAATGCTTCCCAGCAGATGACCAACTTGAGACGTGTTTTAGAAAGAGTAGTGTGATTTGGCGAATACAAAGTCTCGTGCACCATCTAAAAATCGATTCTACATTCTCAGTGCCTTTTACAGGGTGTTTGCACTAAAAGTGGTAGAGGGTATTTATTTTCGGGTAAAATTCAATTTAAAAGCAGGAATAATTGAAAACATCATTTTGAATGACGTGGTTCTAAAAACTGAATTAAAAAAAAAATGTTGACAATCCTTCTGAGCCCTCACCCCTCCTTTACTGCTAAAGTAACTTTCAAGACTAAAATTTCTTTTGTTATCTGACACTATAATTCCTTTTAAAAGAGTGCATATATGTTGAACTAAGCCAATAAACCAATCAGTCAATAAATTCTTGATTCTGCCTTCTAAATGCCTACAGTTAATTTGTACCATGATGAGGACATACCCATCAAGAAACCGACCTGTGATGCACTTACTGAATATCTAGCTGCCCCACCTTTCATGGTATCAGGGGACACATAAAAATACCACCTTGTCCTAGTTCCAGAAAGGACTTACACTGCCCTAACCACTCTTCTTGGGAAGGAAAAATTTCTGGGTAAAGTTTTGGCTCAGTGGATCTAAGACATAAATTAAGTTTCTGCCTGTATAAATAATTTCCTCTCCTACATCCTGACAAGCTTTGAGATGCTCCTGAACTCCTTACCTACATTCTCTCCCTTCTAGAAGATACTCATGAATTTTGCAATTGCCCATCCAGTAAAGAAGCCTGACTCAACTATGGCTTCTTTTCCTCTTAAGTTCACCCCCGCCAAAATTGAGCCCTGCTTGTACTCCCTTCTTGTTGGCTCTTCAATTCATCCTTCTTTTCATGTGCACTGACATCGTGATCTTTTCTTACCTGGGTATTCAGATTACCTTCAAAGGGGATTCTTTCCTCTTTCAAATCCATTATCCGCTCTGCTGTCCAAGTTTAAAACGTCAATCTGATTAAAAGCCATCAGGGACTCTTATTGCCTTCAGAATGAATATCAAACTCTTCAACAAAGAGGGTAAGTTCCTTTATGGTTTGATCTTTCCTGATTCTCAAGTCTAATTTGGTCATGTATCTTCATGTTCTTGTTTTTGAAGCCAGATGACAGTAAGGTGCTTGTCCCTAAGAGGGCCATATTCTTAAATTTCTATGTCTTTAATTCAACTGTCTCCCCTAAAATGCCTCTTCCTTTGTCCCCTGCCCATCTTGTCTGTTTAATTACTCCTAATTGTCCTTTTGGTTTCTCTAGTGGTTCAGTTGGTAAAGAACCCAACTATAATGCAGAAGACCGGACACCTGGGTTCGATCCCTGGACCAGGAAGATCCCCTGGGGAAGTAAATGACAAACCACTCCAATATTCTTACATGAGAAATCCCGTGGACAGAGGAATCTGGCAGGCTACAATCCATGCTGTCACAAGAGTTGAACAGGACATAGCGACCAAACCACCACTGCCACCAATTGTCCGAATCAACTCAAGCCTGTCTTCTTCTAGGGACATGAACATCCCTGAGAAGAGTGGGTGTTCATCTTCTTTACTCTCCCTTGTACTCACTCACTGGTCTGCCTGCCACCTGGTATAACATTCCATGCTGTTATTATTTGTCCATTCCTTATCTGTGTCTTCTAGGTACTTGAACTGGCTTATAGAGAGAGCCTGGGTACTGTTCGTCTCTATCCACAGTGTCTACTGAGCACACAGCCCAGTAATGTGTGCTGTTGTGGACAAGTAGATCATTTGTAGGGTAAGGCTTTGCCAATTTTCATGAAAGGGGGAGTTTCTCTATGTTTACACCTTTTACTGGATGAACTCAAACCTCCTCTGGTATTTGTTTTGGGAACAGGTCACGGGAGCTGGGTTCTCATAATCCTTTCCTGGTTTGAAGGGCTGGATCCAGAATGTAAGGCCCTGCTTTCAGCCCATACCAACCTTGGAATTTCCACAAACTTCAAAGATTTTCACTGAAGATGACCAATTACTTGATTAGTGCTTTACAATTTTCAAAATAACATCTTTCATAAATAATTTCTGTCTTTCGTTCTCTCTTCCAACATATGAGAGCAATTGAACCGATATGTTTGTAATTCAAATTTTGGAGATGATCAAGTGAAGACTCAGAGAGTTATTTAACCTGCTCAAGGCCATAGAGTTGTAGCTGAGGACAGAGGGCCACTCAGCCGGGATGATATATATTTGTTTTCCATTGCTTTATAATAAATGCCACAAGCTGAGCCACTTAAAATGGTGTATGTTTATTATCTCACAGTTTCCATGGGTCAGAAGTCTACGTATGGTTTCACTGAATCTGCTGCTTAGGATCTCATAAGGCTGAATTCAAGGTGTCATCTGAGCTGTGTTATCTCTGAACCTCAGAGTTCCTTTCCAAACTCATTCACGCTGTTGGCAGAATTCTTTTCCTTGTGATTATAAGAAATGAGGTCCCACTTTCTTGCTGTCGGTTGAAGGTTTTGTCGGTGACTAGAAGCCAGCCTCAGGTTCTAGCCATGTGACTTTCTTAGCACAAGGTAGTGAACTTCTTTAAAGTCAACAGGAAAAATCTCCCTTTAGTCTTACAATGGAGTCATATAGAATGCTATCTACTCAATGGAGTGACCATCACTAGATATTCACAGATACTGCCCCACTCGAGGGAAAGGGATTAAAAGATTATACTGAATATATACACTGAGGGATAGGAACCTTGGGGCGCCATTTAGAAGTCTGCCTACTACACACCTCATTTCATCATTATATTAAAATAATAAAAATCATTATATTAAAAGTCTCCTTTGAGACTCCAAGAACTATAAGTATTGTAGTCATAGGAAATGTCACCAAGACAGTGTCATCTGCTCTGTGGTTTCAAATTGGATTATTTATGCTGAAAGAAGGATCACTGTGTGTGTTGTGGGCAGTGATTTTTTTTTTCCTGTGCTGGGCAAAGTGGAATGCATGACCTGTGAAGTGGACATAGCCAGAAACCATTTTAACTCTTCTGCATCTAAAAATACCTCAACTGGATGCCCCAGACAGTTCCTGAGAATTGATGTCCAGGAACAGGCAAAGATGGAAGCTCATCTTTTCAGTTTTCTTTATGCAGATTTTAGCTGAGGAAACACAGGTGGTCACTTCAGGGCTCCTCTCTGGAATGGAGACCTCTGCTAGACTGTCAATTAAGGATGTTAATCCTAAACTGAGTTATATCACCCAATGAGTCTGAGTTTGGTCCAGAGTCCTCCAACTATCTAAAGTTTCTAGTTCTTTGGTCTTGCATTCTGGATGGGAGCTGATTGGGCATTTCCCATTTGCCTCTGGGCAATATGTGCCTTTGGGTTGTGGGTAAAAAGTGTCTACAGCTTGCTTTTCAGAAGTCATTTTTTAAGAGCCCCTCTCAGTGTATGTTTTTTCTTTTCTGGCTTGGTGAAGAGAAAGAGCAGTCACAGAGACCTTTGGGTGAGTTCACCTTGGTCCGACCTTATAGACTCATGAATATGGAAGAGAGTGAGAACGGCTTCTCTTTCTGGAGTTCAACTATAACACATCTTTGCTTACAAAAAGCCAGAGCAGCTATTGTTTAATTTCTTTCATTAGGAAACTCACCAAATGTTTGGCCTTAAATTCTCTTCTCCTCCAAGCCAGCTGGAAATCACTGCGAATTGCAAGGCAACACTAACCCACTAAATTAGTCACACACAGAAATCTGTGTACGAAGTCTCTCTGACCCAGTTCTTTCTATTTGTCCCTTTGATTCCACCTTAATGGAGGCTTTATTTATTTTCTTAGAAAAACAGAGTTTTTTGAGAATTGGTTTTAGTTTATACCCACTGGATCACACCAAGAGACACTGATGCATGCTGAATGCCCAAGCGTCTGATTTGTACATGATACTGTGTCCAGTGTGAAGGTTCTTCAGTATAATAAAGTTCAAGATCATGTAGTGCAACTCTGGAAATCTGGAATTGCAATGTTTCTGACCTAGAATGTGTTATCTATCTAGGCACCATCGACTAAGAAACAGCTTACTGAGAAAATCAAAGATGATTGCAAATAAGATAAATAGTTAATATTTAATATTTATTGTTTACTAACTCAGCTAGAAGATCTGCCCTGAAGTTTTTACACATGACTTCATTTAAACCTCATGGCCTCTATGAAGTAAGGACTATTGTTTCCCAATTTTTTATTTATTTTTTTTGTTAAAAGTTACTGCTTGTATGACCTAAGGGAATAAGCTTTTAAAGTATGCACATGTCCTTGAAAAGTCAAACACATTTCTGGTGTGATATTTATAAAATATTCTTATCTACTCATTATAGAAGATCTTTGAAGGTTTTATTAGCTACAATGTACACTATGAGCTACAGAATCACTCCATAGTTGGCTGGAACATTTTGCTAATGAGTCCGTTTTTAATTCCTATGTTGATTAGTTAGTCTGATCCTTTCCAAACCCATCTAATGTTCTCCTGTTCGCAACCAACCATCAGAGGGATTTCTGTAGTCACAGGTGTGGAGAGCTAGGAGGGATTCAGGGTTTAGGTCAGCATTGCTTGGAAGAATGCCTGCCGGAAATATCTGAACAAATGGTCATTCAACCTCCATTGAAATCACAGTGTGTTGGTGTTTTTCAGTCGCTCAGTCGTGTCTGACTCTTTGTGACCCCATGGACTACAGTATGCCAGGATTCCCTGTCTTTCACTATCTCCCAGAGTTTGCTCAAACTCATGTCCACTGAGTCAGTGATGCCATCCAACCATCTCATCCTCTGTCGTCCCCTTCTCCTCCTGCCTTCAGCCTTTCCCAGCATCAGGGTCTTTTCCAGTGAGTCTGTTCTTCACATCAGGTGGCCAAAGTATTGGAGCTTCAGCTTCAGCATCAGTCCTTCCAATGAATATTCAGGGTTGATTTCCTTTAGGATGTACTGGTTGGATCTCCTTGCTGTCCAAGGGACTCTCAAGAGTCTTCTCCAACACCACAGTTTGAAAGCATCAGTTCTTCAGTGATCAGCATTTTTGATGGTCTAATTCTCACATTCATACATGACTACTGGAAAAATCATAGCTTTGACTATATGGACCTTTGTTGAAATAACAGTGTATGAGTTTATTTCATTAGAGAATCCTTCTTTGCCTTGAATTGAAATTTCCCCTTCTATATAGCAGGCACGGATGTCTTTATAGTCCTGGGATTGCCTTTTGTTTTTCTATTACTAGATATTTTAAGGATAGACACCATTCCACCTGCTCTCCACTATGCTACCCATCCAGTTTCAATTGTCCAGAGCATCCTTGTCACTAAGAAAACATCTCAAAGCTCCAGTTCCTCTGATGGCTGGTCAATGACAGCCATGTTCATACAAAGTTGTGCAGATTGCCTCATGTAAACCCCATTAAAAATTTTAGAATGAAGGAATTTTTTTTTTACCATTTCACTTTGGCCTTTAGCAGTCACTGAGTGCAATTTGTCTTGAAGTGAAGGATGGAAACAAAAACAGAAGTGTGTGTCATATGATGGGATCAGAAATTGAAGATGTGGGTGGGGGATGACAGTGCTCAGGAGGTGAAGCGCTGGAACCCAAGGGCTTAGGGATCTGTTGTGTGACTTAGAGGAAGTCAACTGAACCCCAGATTTTGACAAAACATACAGCTATTTCCCATTCACGGGTGACAACAGCAGGATTGCTTCAACATATGAACCTACCGGGAAGTGCGTCCAGCCCCACAGCTTTTTGCTCCCCTACAGGGCTGCCTCACACAGCTGGATTTGTGTTGTGCAACTGTTTGGTAAATTCAGAGCAAAGGAAATGGGCGAATTCCATTAGGAGTTTCCCAAAGGTCACATTCAGGCATATGTAATAGCTGGGAGTGCCATACTGTCATTTACATAGTATTTGTATTCAGTTTGCAAGCTTTGGGTTGTCAAAACATATTCCCTGTTATTTCTTGCCAACCCATCCTAACTAAGGAAGAATTCGTATTTCACAAGCATATAACAGAAGTGTAAGTGTCTGTGTGCATTTGGGGTGGGGCATGTAATGGTGGGATGGGGAGTAGAGGATGAAGGAGATGGGTACACAAAAAGATGGGAAATTATAGCACCCACCAAAAATCAAGAAACAAGTTTAGTGGAAGTAAAAATGGGGAGTAGATGTGGAATTTAGGCCCTGCTCCTCTAGTGATTAGCTAAAAGTTCTCTGTAAAACCACTTTACTTCTCTGAATCATAATTTATTTGTAAAATGTGAGGGTTGAAACTAGGAAGTTTCTAAGGTTCTTCCAGTGGTTACAAGTTAGAGATAACAAGTTTTTTTTGAATAGACCACAAGGTCTGGGAAATTCAGATGATTCATATAACTCATCCCTACCCCTAAACCCAAGGTATGAATTATATGAAATTCAGCTAATTCATATAACTTATCCCTCCCCCTAAACCTGAGGTTCAAGCCCTTGCCATGAACTTTGTTCATGGCATGTTCATGATCCCTGAACATGCCTTGTTTGGGGATTCTGAATTTTGGAAGCTGTTAACTCCTTATTATCAGTAGAACTTTCTTATTTCTCACCTTCCTTCATTTTTCTATTTCTTCTTGCTACTTTTTAACTTTCTTTTACCTGTCTGTCTCTCTCACACTATGGTGTTAACAGATACACTTGGCATTTATGTGATCAAGGTTGAAAGTAAAAGTCGCTCAGTCATGTCTGACTTTTTGTGACCCCACAGACTATACTGTTCATGGAATTCTCCAGGCCTGAATACTGGAGTGGGTAGCCTTTTCCTTCTCCAGGGGATCTTCCCAACCCAGGGATCAAACCCACGTCTCCCACATTGCAGGCGGATTCTTTACCAGCTGATCCACAAGGGAAGCCCAAGAATATTGGAGCGGGTAGCCTATCCCTTCTCCAGCGGGTCTTCCTGACCCAGGAATTGAACCAGGATCTCCTGCATTGCAGATGGATTCTTTACCAACTGAGCTCTGAGGGAAGCCCTGTGATCAAGGTTGTTGGGGGTAAAATTCATTAGAAAATTCATAAGTCTCTACTTTGCCTTCATTGAAGTTTATATGTTTTATTTCTAACTTAAGCTGCTTCCCTTTTTCTCATATTTATATTAGTAGAAGCATAATTCAATGAGAAGCCACCCTGCCTTACCTTTTTGAATGTAAAAATTTTATATTAGAAGAAAAAAATTAGCATATCTAAGAGCAACAGAGCTTCCAAGAGTGAAATCATCATCTCACCAAACAAAGCCAATTGGGTGTGTTTGTATGCATAGCACTGGTGCCTATGAATTTCTTCAGTTCATGTGTGGGTGAGAACTACACAGGTGTTTTACTATGGCTATTTATATATATTTTAAAATCCATCAAAATTTCACCATACTAATAAACCCAAGGCAGACATACTATAGAACTTGTGAGCTCATGAATAGTCTTTGAAAAGCCTCATCCTGTTTTGCAGGCAGACCATGGTGGTCAAAAGTTGTCCAGCTCTCATCTGTGAGAATACTGCTTTCGATGCACCAAACTTTGATCCGAGGAAGATCAGACCAGCTTACTGGATGATTAATGTTCAGTCCCAGGAAGGAGAGAATTCCAGCCCAGATGCATCACTTTATTACTTGCTGGACTGAAATTTTAAAAAGGAGAGATCCTTTTGTCTGATAATATAATTGCCTTGCGTATACCAGGATATGAAGCCTTCAAGGAATCTAAGGAGTTAGACAAAGAAAATTATGAGCCTCAGAGTATTGGGAATTTTTTAACTAAACAAAAAATGTGTGACTCTTACTCATCTTTTAAGGATTAATGTATGGCTTCCCTGGTGGCTCAGATGGTAAAGCGTCTGCCTACAATGTGGGAGACCTGGGTTCAATCCCTGAGTTGGGAAGATCTCCTGGAGAAGGAAATGGCAACCCACTCCAGTATTCTTGCCTGGAAAATCCCATGGATGGAAGAGCCTGGTAGGCTACAGTTCATAGGGTCGCAAAGAGTCAGACACAACTGAGCGACTTCACTCACTCACTCACTCATGAAAATCCTTACGCAAGGAAGAGCCCCTATAACGTTTCCTAGCTGCTGGTTGTAGAACGTAAGAACCTAGGCATATACCGGCCCAATACTAGGTCTTAATGTAGTGAATTCAGAGCTTCTTCACATTCTCTCAATATGTTGTCATGTATTTTTAATTAATTGTTTGATATGCATAGATACTATCTTGGCAAGGCTGTAAGGTGAGCACAAGGTTTATTCTTCTCATTTCCCCAATTTTACAGCTGTTGATATGGCCGTCCCTGGGCACTGAGGATTTTGGTATCAAGAAGTTAGGGCAGTTTCCCAGACCTTGGCAGGTATATGCTAACTATGGCTAGTGACTGGCGGTGGACATTCTGAAGACAGTGGACATTTCCTTGAAACAAGGAAGATTGGAGTAGAATGATGACTTTCCAATAAGGTACTTTTATTCTGGTGGACTGTGGATATTAAAGAAAAAAATCCTAAAACAAGAGAAAGGAAGGGAGAAAAGAAAAGACATGCATTCATGATTGGGAAGGAGGTATTTTTCGTGCTTCTATTTTCCTGAGAACTAGGGAGCATGATTTCTGTTTAAAATATTTCTATCCCATTTGACTGGCCCCTGTTCTTCACCATTTTCCAGAAGCACACCCCAGTGGAAAATGACAAACAAACCTTGGGGTTAAAAGTAGCTCTTTTTTTCTCTCCAGGAGAGAAGGAACCCCCTGGGGGTGGGGGCAACATAAGCTTGTCCTGAAACCCACTTCTGCCAGGACCTTGTCTGCCAGCAGCTTGAATAGTATTTGAAACTCAACCATTTATATACAGAACAGACACCAGGAACTCTTTTTTCCTTTCTGAAAATAGCAAATATTTGGAATAGAATCGCAGCCTCCAGTGTAAGCAGTACAGAAGCAATTAGATGCTGCCCAAGGAAAAACAGAGAGTACTGGAAACGCATGGCCTCCACGGACCCCTCTGACCTTCTCCTGTTCCCTGGATTGCTTGCTTTCATATGAATAATGAGTGAATTTGAGACCACTATCCACCAGGGCATAGATCTTTCTGCTTTTTATGTTCTTCATTTGCTACTTCCATATGGTAGAGTAATTCTCCAAGCATTTAGCCCTGGAATATTAACTGGCCATTCTGGGTGGGAAGGGAATGTTAGGCTTATAAAACAGCCGATAAAAGAGTCTTGCACTGGGCTTAAACACAGCCTACTCTTCCCAGACAAGTGAATAGGATAGCTTGATGCTGTCATTTAAAACTAAAGCCTGCCTAATCATGGAAGCTGGGAGCAGGATTCCGTGGATGGATACACTGTAGAATGGAGACCATGCTCATTATTAATTTGAGTGTAAACTGTTCACATAATTTCTTATCCTGTAAAGAGTAAGAACTGCCTAATGCTCCTTCAAAGTGAGTTGGGTGGGACCCTCAGGCTTCTGTGATTTAACAGCCCCAGAGCAAAAAGGTTAGTTTCCCCAGATCCCAGACCCCCAGCAGAAGCCAACTCTACAGCTATGACAGAATCAGATAAGATAGAAACAATCAGCTTTTCTCACTGCAACCAAACTGCTTAGCATCATGGGCATAAATGATTATCCCTATGATCCAAAAGCCTCTTCCTGTAAATTCAATTTACTGATATTTTCAGTACTGTTAATGTCCCCAAATGGCAGGACACTGATCTTTTCTATTGCTCTGCAGAAAATGAAAAAATAGTGATTCTGGTATATTGGCATACTGGTCAATTATCCCATGAAATAACTTTGCCATGGTAGTTTTCATGCCATCATGCAAACAGAATAAAACCATCGGGGGGTAGATATTATTTTCATCTGTCAGGAAGTTGGTTTTGCCACTGTATTAGTCAAATGCATTTAATTATTAAGGTTTTTTTGGCTCATGACAAGGGCTGGGGTTTAGGGCAGAACAATCTAGCTAGGGTCAGATTCTGTCCTCCTAAAACTTAGTGTCTCAGTATTTTTATGCTATTTTATGAAGGGATTAACCTCTCCAGGGTTGGAATTTGCCTGCTTTGGATAAACTAACATTTCCAAAGGGTTTTCATAATTTACTGAAAGCTCTTCCCTGGAAATATGGAGAGCTCTGTGTTGACAATCCAGGCTGGCTACTTATGTTTTAAAAGAACAGAGATTGGAATGGTTGAATGACTAGTCCAAAGCCAGGGAATAAATCTACCATTGAGATGATAAGAGAAACCAGGCTTTCCAAGTTTTCCATTTTGTCAAATACTGAAGTGATTGAATAGAGCGGGAGGAGGTGGGACCAGAGGGTAGATAGCAAAGAGATGCCAGCAGGGCAGCAGGCTGTGCTTTGGATCAGGAAAACAGTAATAGAGCTGAGTAGCAAGATCCCTCTAGGCTTTATATAAAAGGGCAACCAAGGATTGTTCTGAAAGGCTCCAGAAATCTAAGTCTGAGGGGAAAGACAAGCAAAGCTGTCTTGGGAACTTACTCTTCAGAGCTAGGAGAAGGAGATCAGTCTTGCTCGGCACAAGTTTTATTCACTGCTGTTCTTGCTGATGTGACTGACTTAAGTTAACTCAGCCAGCCTTGTGGTGACCTGGAACCAGGGCACACTGAGGGGGTTACAGAAGTCTCTAACCAAATCCTACCAAGATGGACTTCCTGTGTGCTTCCGAATGAAGATTGTTTTGGTTCACTATAAAACAGCTAGGCAGATAAAAGCTGCCAAGGACTTCCCTGGTGGTCCAGTGGTTTAAGAATCCCCTGCCAATGCAGGGGACATGGGTTCAATCCCTGGTCTGGGAATATTCCACATGCTCCAGGACAACTAAGCCCGTGTGTGGCAACTACTGAGCTCATGTGTACCTAAAGCCCATGCTCCGCAACAAGAGAAGCCACCTCAATGAGAAGCCCACCACCACAGCTAGAGTGGCCCCTGCTCACTGCAGCTAGATAGAGCCCCCATACAGCAACAGAGACCCAGCATAGCTAGAAATACATGAAGAGGAAAAAAAAAAAAGCTGGCCAAACCTGAAGATTCTGATTGCAGTTAGGTTGAGGAAGAGTTTTTGCTCTCAACGTCTTGGTAGAACCAAATACAGAAGGGCAAGGAACATCCTTTGTAAGTTTTTTCCAGTTTCTTTGTCGTTGGGACCACAATTTTGTTGGAAGCTCTTCTGATCTGGTAAGAGTATATGTGGACAGCCTGAGAGATCATTTCGCCTTCTTAGGTTGAAATAGTTAATTACTAAGCTATGATATGATACTTCGGAGAAGGCAATGGCACCCCACTCCAGTACTCTTGCCTGGAGAATCCCATGGACGGAGGAGCCTGGTAGGCTGCAGTCCATGGGGTTTCGAAGAGTCAGACACGACTGAGTGACTTCACTTTCACTTTTCACATTGATGCATTGGAGAAGGAAATGGCAACCCACTCCAGTGTTCTTGCCTGGAGAATCCCAGGGACGGGGGAGCCTGGTGGGCTGCCATCTATGGGGTCACACAGAGTCGGACACGACTGAAGTGACTTAGCAGAGTAGCAGAGATATGATACTTAATAGTAACTGGTGAGTTGGGTAGGTCCCTTTCATTTCCTCTGACTTGTGTTTTTCCCATCTTCACTAAAGGACATTTAGGGTTCAGTTTATGGTCTTAAATCTGGTGCTCAGGATGGGCAGATTTCTCTTTTCTGATAATTCTACCTGACTCAGGTTGGAACTAATAATCCAAGAAATATTTCCCATGCATTCATTTGAGATGATTCTGTAAATGATATGTGTTTGCTCAGTCCTCTCTGACTCTTTGTAACCCCATGGACTGTAGGCTGCCAGGCTCCTCTGTTCATGGGGTTTCCCAGGCAAGAATACCAGGTTGCCATTTCCTTCTACAGCAGATCTTCTGGATCCAGGGATCGAACCCAACCCCTTCCGAGTCTCTTGCATCTCTTGCATTGGAAGGCGACTCAGGAAGGAGCTGAAAGATATTTTAGGCTTCTATGGATAAGAAATCAAGCCAAGGAGATAATATTTTATATTTTATTTTTATCCCTACAGTAAACACACGGTTTCTGGATCAGAGGGGGACGGATCTGAGGGGGGCCGATTTGTTTTCTTATGCCCCATCTCACCCTCGGGATTCTATGATAAAGGCAGCCACCATGGGCTTGTACGGAAGGGAAGGTGACTAGAATGCAGAAGAAGAACCCTGAAATTATGAATCTTGGCGCTCATATAGGAACAATTGTACAGGTGTCTTTATTCCCTCCTGAGAGAAGGACAGAAAGTTTGCTCTTTAGTATAAACACATCTTCTCTGTGGAGAGAAGGGAAAGATCCTGAGGGTGTTACAAGTCTTTGGAATGTGAACAAATAGCTCCAGGAGAGAGAAATCTGTAAATCTCTCCTGGGTAATTTATTATTCTGGATAATCCAAGCCTTGTTTGCTATTCACTCATCCTTTAACCCAGATTACTCAGAAAGCCTTAAACACGCAGAAACATGAATATTTTCATGTCGTTTTCTGACACTAGGGAACTAGACTAAGGAAGCAACAAGTGCCGTAGATTTAAAGAGTCAAGTAGAAATTCAGAATCAGAGTCCGAAGGGAAAGCACTGACGGACCCTGATGCCAAAGGAAAGGTTATTCTCTCTCTCTGTCGGTTGGGTGTGGGTGGCTCTGGGACAGGAGATACTAAGTGGTGGCTTGTTGGAAAATATACTACTCCATACTGGGAAGATAAGGAGAATAGAATTATCTGGTAGCTATTAATAGTTCCAGTGATAGTAGAGGTAGCCTGGTTAGTTAGTAGAAAAGCTATGGGATGAGCAAATAAAAGAGAGGGGAAGAGAAGTAGGATTTATTTCTACCAACAACATGCTAGGCATTGCATTAGATACATAGTCTCCTGTTTGATCACACAGGCTTCCCTTGTGGCTCAGCTGGTAAAAGAATCTGCCTGCAATGCGGGAGACCTGGGTTCGATCTGCTGGAGAAAGGAAAGGCTACCCACTCCAGTATTCTGGCCTGGAGAATTCCATGGACTGTATAGTCCATGGGGTTGCAAAGAGTCAGACACGCCTGAGTGACTTTCACTTCCCCTTGATCACAGACTCAACATCCTGTTTTGCTGATAAGAAAACTGAGGTCCATACTGATGAACAACCTTCAAAAGATACAGTGATGGAAGACGGCAGACCTAATATTCAAAGCCAAACCTGCCTGGATCCAAACACCACGCTGGTTTTGAGTCTGTGCTCTGTCACATACTACCTCTGTAGAAGTGAAGTCGCTCAGTCGTGTTCTTTGCGACCCCATGGACTGTAACCTACCACGCTCCTCTGTCCATGGGATTTTCCAGGCAACAATACTGGAGTGGGTTGCTATTTCCTTCTCCAGGGGATCTTTCCAATCCAGGGATCGAATCTGGGTCTCCTGCATTGCAGGCAGACGCTTTACTCTCTGATCCAGAAGGGAAGCCTGAAACAAAGCACCTAACCTATCTGAGCCTTCGTTTCCTCATCTGTGAAATATAATTGCATGCTTAAGTCACTTCAGTCGTGTCCAACTCTGTGCAACCCTATGGACTGTAGTCTGCCAGGCTCCTCTGTCCATGGGATTTTCTAGGCAAGAATATTGGAGTGGATTGCCATGCCGTTCTCCAGGGGATCTTCCCAACCCATGTCTCAAACCCATGTCTCTTAGATCTCCTGCACTGGGGAAATAAATAAACCATAAATTGGTCTTTGTTTTTTTTGTTAGGTTGCTTACAAATGGGGCAATATACTTGCAAATGTTTTATAAAGTAATATGCTCTACAAATTCTAGTTGTTTTTATTATTAATGAAATCCAGTAAACTATTATTAATGATTTCAGCATTTTGAAAGTTAACTTGCTTCTAATTTTTCACCATTACATTTCCATGTTCCAGTGAGCATCTTAATTCATAGTGCTGTTCATAATTCTTAGTACTGTCTTTGTCCTCCCATTTCATTATTTTCTTATACATGGACTAACTGAAATGCAGGGAGAATAAAGGATGGCTATGATCCCACAGTAGGTTCATTTTCCCACATTATTTAAAGTCATACCCTGACTGTAGGATTAATCTGTATTCTGTTTAGTAGAGCTTGGGGGATATTCCAAAGATCTCATCTGTGAGCGGGTAGCTTCACTTTAGCTATTGCTCTGCATCTTTAACTTTCAGGTAAATGGATAGGATGAATTGTATTTCAAAATTGGGGTGGGTGAATATTATTTAGAACCACGATGGGATAAGGAGGAAAGGAATTCCTAAGGGAAATCCATCTGAACCAAGGAACACTGATGGTGATCTTTGTCTTGTTGTCTTGTACCCTTGGCTATGGAGGAAAAAATTAATTCTTAAATGATGCAGTTAAGTGGACTGGGAAGCCCCAAGGGAGATGGGTGTGGAACAAGCAAGGGAGAAGTTTTCATAAATTAAAAAAGAGAGAGAATATTTCATCACATGGTGGGTTTTCTATTAGGCCCACTGCATAATTTGTTTCAGCTCACTTTTCTGGCATCCACTAGACTCTTCCTCCCTATCTCTAGGGGCTGGAAAGGATTACGGTTTCCAAAAGTCATGCGTACTCTCTTCAGAGCCATCCCAAGAACCTAGCAAAAAAAAAAAAAATCTGGACTAGTTTTCTTATTGGTTTTAAACAATGAAGAAACCCAACGTTTTCAAAGTGCTTAACTTCAGCTGCGGTCTGAAATGAGGAGCCTGGGATATAGTATGGCAGGGACTTATTTTCTTGTTTGTGGAAATAGATTTTGCAGGAGCAGATGGCAATGGGCCATGCAAGTGCCTGAGGGCACACCGTCCGCTTTCTATAGGTAAAACCCCATGAGACAAAGGCTACACACCTTCAGTGTGTGTGTGAGTGTATGTATGGACTTTAAGGAATTTTAATATCTTTAACATTCTACTTAGTTATAATGTCATATATGATCACTAAATCTCTGCATTCTTGCTGATTAAGAAAGAAAAAGGAAGAACCATGTAGGAGTAGTTCTGATTCTGTCAAAAAATGTTTAACACGTGGTTGGAAATAGAATAGTGTTGATGGTAATGAAATTCACATTCCTTATCATGACTCACAAGGGTCTTGGTGGCCTGGGCTCTGCGTGTCTGTGATGTCACTACCCATCACTTCCCCACATCCCTTCTCCTCACTGTCCACCACCAGCCTCTTTACTGTTGCTCATATTCTCTGCACTTCCCACCTTTGGGATTCTCTTCTCCATGCCTTTTTCTTGCTAACCAAGAAGGTCATTGTTCAATAAGGTCTTCTTTAGAGAGACTTCCCTTTCTATCTTATCACCTTGACCCAACCTCTTCCAGTTACTCTCTGTCCCATCACCCTGCTTTATTTTATTTCTAGTATGACTTTATTTTATGCCTCTGTTTCATGTTTATCAACTGTCTTTTCTACCAGAATGAGGACAGGGCCTCTCTTTTACTCACTGCTATACCTACAGTGTCTAAAACTGTCCCTGGCACACAGTAGATGCATAAGAAATCCATGTTGAATAAAAGAAAAGTAAAAAGAAAGAAGAGACAGGAAGATGTTGAAGGAGAAACTGGTCATCGCTATTTTCAGTGACATTATTTAATGACTACTTTATTGCACTGATAAAAGTGATTCTCATTAGCATAATTGATTGGTTTATTTTCCTCTTGATTGCTAACACAATTGAATCAATTCCAACTCCATTTTTTTTTTTTTACCATTAGACTGAACCAATCAACCCAAAGAAAGGAGTGTTTCATTTTCTCTAACAGCACTAGTCTGTTTTTTATAAATGTTGGTTTATTTACTTATTTTGCATTTTTACTTTTTATTAGATTGTATGTTTTTAAACAAACTCCTTAATCTATCTTGGATCTGTTGGCGTTGGCATCAAAGTCAACATGTGTGTGGGTTTGAACATATAAGTTTAGGAGAGATTGCTAGGGAGAGCTGAATTGTTATGGATAATATGTGGAACTCAGAGAAGGAGGACCAGTGAGTTGGAGAGATGGCTTTGGCAATGTGACTCTTTCCTAAGCTTTTTGCTATGACCCCCAAATTTCTGTAGAGCCTATTTATGCTCATGGAAGCTTGTGTGAAAATGGAGAAAGAAACTGAGTGTCTGCATTTATTTTAATGTTGTATTAAAGGGAAGCACCAAAACATGCCTGGAAAAAGAGATGACTGGGATTCTGCATAGACGTACTGGACTTCCACAGGACATGGAATGTGAGTCTCAGTGATCCATAACAATGATCCATGGATCCACATGATCCATGACATCAGGGCCATGTGAGCTACATATCTCTGAGTGTGAAAAAGTGAAAGTGAAAGCCCCTGAGTCGTGTCTGACTCTTTGCAACGCCATGGACTATATAGTCCATGGAATCCTCCAGGCCAGAATACTGGAGTGGATAGCCATTCCCTTCTCCAGGGAATCTTCCCAACTGAGGGATAGAACTCAGTCTCCCACATTGCAGGCAGATTCTTTATCGGGTGAACCACCAGAGAAGCCCAACTCCAAGTGTAGGTCAATATAAAACAACAAAAAGAGACTAAAGCTTATGCTATCACTTTAAGAGCTCCAAGTACCATCTTTAGAACCTTGTAAATGGGTGAAGAGGTTACTGCTAAGGCTTTTTTAGGTACAGTATGTGCATTCTGGTGGATCCTGTTGTCTTGGCATGGTTGGATAGAACATAAAAGGGGTCTTATGTTTAGTCTGACTTGCTTTTTGCCTTTATGTTACTCTAACCATGAGAAGAGGCTTCCCTCATGGCTCAGTGGTAGAGAATCCACCTGCCAATGTGGGAGACTAGGGTTTGATCTCTAGGTCAAGAAGATCCCCTGGAGACAGAAATGGCAACCCACTCCAGTATTCTTGCCTGGGAAATCTCATGGACAGAGGAGCCTGGCAGGCTTACAGTCCATGGGGTTGCAAAAGAGTCAGACATGACTTAGTGACTAACAACAACATTTCATGGGGCTTCCCTTGTGGCTTGGGTGGTAAAGAATCTGCCTACAATGCAAGAGATGTGAGTTCAATCCCTGGGTTAGGTATACCCCCTGGAGTAGGAAATGGCAACCCATTCCAGTATTCTTGCTTGGGAAATCCCATGGACAGAGGAGCCTGGTGGGCTACTGTCCATGGGGTCACCAAAGAGTCAGACACAACATAGCAACTAAACAGCAAACAAACAAGAGCTCTGAAAAAAAAAGTATGTTTGTCCTTTGCTGCCTGTCTGGGGAATTCAGATCTATTCTCTACTGTGGCATAGCAGGCCATAGTCCCCAACACCAGCTGCTAGATCCAGTTCAGTGTCCTCAGTTTGGACCATGAACAGCCATCTCCCTCAGGAATTATTATCTGCTCTGGGTTTTGTTATCAGGTCACCTGGATCTTGTTACAGACTGAATAGTGTCTCCTGAGTTCATATGTTGAAGCTCCAACCCCTAGTGTGAATTCATTTGAAGATATGAACTTTGTGAACTGAGTTAAATGAGGTCATAAGGTGGGGGTGGGGACCCATATCTGATAGAATTGGTGTTCTTATAAAAAGAAGACAAGAATCAAGAGCCCTTTCTCTCTCTGCATGCACATGCAGGAAAGAAAGACTATGTGTGGAAATAGCGAGAAGGCTATTCTTTCCTACAAGACAGAATGAGAACTCTCACCAGGAACCAAATTGGCTGGCATCTTAATCTGTAACTTTCGGCCTCCAGAACCATGAGAAAATAGATTTCCGTTGTTTAAGCCACTCAATTTATGGTATTCGTTATGACAGCTTGAGTTGAATAATACAGACTTTTCCTAGTTTTTCTCTTACTAAGTCATGTACTACTGTTTGCAATTCCATGGACGGCAGCCCACCAGGCTTTCCTATCCTTCATTATCTGCCTGAGTTTGCTCAAACTCATGTCCATTGAATCCGTGGTGTCATCCAACCATCTCATCCTGTCACCCCCTTCTCCTCTTGCCTACTATATTTCCCAGCATCAGGATCTTTTCCAGTGAGTTGACTCTTTGCATCAGGTGGTGAAAGTATTGGAGCTTCAGCTTCAGCATCAGTCTTTCCAATGAATATTCAGGGTTGATTTCCTTTCGGGTTGATTGTTTTGATCTTCATGCTGTCGAAGGGACTCTCAAGTTTCTTCAGCACCACAATTTGAAAGCACCAATTCTTTAGTGCTCAGGCTTCTTTATGGTCCAACGCTCACATCCATACATGACTGCTGGAAAAACCATAGCTTTGACTATATGGATGGGCTTTTGTTGGCAAAGTGATGTCTCTGCTTTGTAATACACTGTATAGATTTGTCATGGCTTTTCTTCCAAGGAGCAAGCATCTTTTAATTTTGTGGCTGCAGTCACTGTCCACAGTGATTTTGGAGCCCAAGAAAGTAGAGTCAATAGAAGAACATTTCCAGATCCCAATTTCCATTTTGTTCCTCCTCTTTCACTGTTCCTTCCTGATGGGTAGCTCTTGTAATCTCAGTGCTGCTACCCAGAGTTTCATTGCTGACTAAAAGTATACTAGGACATGGGGCCATTTTTAGGGTTTGCTTTTCACCTTAGTATTTCTAGTGATGAGGAAAATGTGGGTCTAAGCAGGTACCGCCACATCACCTGATGATGAATAAAGGGACAAAAGAAGGGGAAGAATCGCAGGTTATCAAGTGCCTCCATTTTATAGACAAAGAAACTGAGGCTCTAGGGTTCAAACTCAAATACGCCTTAATCATTCCCTCCGTTTTGTCTTTTGTGTACATTGTCTCAATTCATTTAATCAGCAGTCATATACCCTCTCTGAAATCTTAGTTTCTACCCTGGAAAATGAGGAGAATTGGACTGGATGGAGGCTGTGTAAACACTCTTCTAATTCTAAAACTTAGAGACTGTAGCTCCTAACCTTCTGTGGTTGATCTTTCCCTGATGACCACACGTCTTTTCCATGTTGGTCAGAGTAGAGCACAGGAAGCAAAATCACTCTGGGTGTTTTAAACAGAAAGTGATTTAAAATTAGTGAAAGCAGTGAAGGACTGGGAGTCAAGGGCTGGCACGGGAGTATGCGTGGTCGTGGCCAAGGCATCAGAGAGTTTACTGCTGTTACACCATTGTAGTCCCTTCTGCTGTCACAATAACTGACTCTTGATAGCCAGGAGACACGCTATCCATCACTGGACTGCTGCATATGCCAGCAAAGGGGACTCAAGAATTCCATCTCTGTGACCTGGTTTGCCAGCAAGACATTGGCTTCTTTTTCATGTTTGGCTCGGAAGTTTGCATACATGCTTGCTGTCACTTCAGTTGTGTCCAACTCTTGGCAACACTATGGACTGTAGCCCTCCAGGTTCCTCTGTCCATAAGATTCTCCAGGCAAGAATACTGGAGTAGGTTGCCATTTCCTTCTCCAGGGGATCTTCCTGACCCAGGGATCGAACCCATGTCTCCTGTGTTTCCTGCATTGGCAGGCTGGCTCTTTACCACTGTGCCACCTGGGAAGCCTGGCTAAATCTCAGACAAATGCGTGTTTCTCAATGTAGAACCTATTTTGTATCCCCAGTCTTTGCTGCTAAGGAGTCTGGAAAATGTAGATTTCAGTTCACTTACATTGGCAGGACAAAAAGGGTTGAATGGAGGCTGAGAAAACAAAACCACGGTGCCCACCACACTCCCTTGACTTGTAAAAGTTCTCTGCTTTCCTACTCCTCAGCTTCCAGCAGCCCATCTCTGAGGCTCTGGTTCACTGTAGGATGCCTGCCCTATTGGTCTCGAATTTCCTACAAATTTACCTTAGCAGAGAGGATGTTTTTTTTCTCTGAAGGAGTAACATAGTCCCTGATGCATGAACAGAAAATTTAGGTAATGGGAGAGATGTGGGAATCTCATCATGTCCCCAGAATAGCAGAAAATATATTTGGAATGTGATCATTCATAAATATAGTTGGTCCTATTAGCTGGTTTAAAACTTCTAAAAATCCACGTGTTTTTCCCTTTGGACTGACCTGAGAGAGAGAAAAAGTTTTGTGAAAGCTACCTTTACTGAGGAAGAGAATCTGAAAGTAGGTTTTCTTCTTGGAACTTGGAATTCAGAAATATGCCATTCTGATGTGGACATGCGGCAAATATTCTACCGCAAGGTTGCTCTGTCCTCCCTGAAAAAAAACCAAAACGCTGATTCTGCAGTTGAGTGTGGCCTGAAAGAGCTTGTCCATGTGGAAGACACAAGCCTAGTGCTTAACCACTTTTCCCTTTCCACAGCCTTATTCTGCAGGAGGCCACAAGTACAGCATGTTAATTCAAACTTTTCAAAACCATGAAACCACTGAATATCTCAATATCCGCGTGTGGACTCTCATTTGCCTACTCTGTGTTAACAGAGAAACATTTGGTTTTAAACAAGACTTTATTTAAGGGGAAAAAGTGTATAGGATTACATTTGAAAATGTAATTACTGAAAAGATAAACCATATGTCGTAAGTCTTTGTTTTACCTCCTTTTCACTGAGGCCCTCCTTAAAGAGTTCACTTGGAGGTGTATGGAGATTCGAATTCTTCTGGAAGCAAGCTGGAGAAGCCAAACGTAGCTGACTCACCAGTCTTTGTGTTTACGTTTTGATGGAGTTGCTGCCAAAATATCTTATAGTCCGGTGCTGTATCTTATTGAAAAAGAGCACAAAATGTTGGCTCAGAGATACAGAGCCTGAGGGTCCACACCTGCCTCTCAACCCTTCCCATCGCCGCCTCCTCAGGACACTGGCTAAAGGGAGGCTGTGACAAGGATATAGAGACTAGGGGGTGACAGTGGGGGGCACGGTGGGAATGGATAAAGAATAAAGACTGTGTTTTCTGGTTCATCTTACTTTAGTTGAGGAGGTCATGTCCATGTCACACAACAACTAGAAACAAAGGGTAAATAGCCAGCCTTGGCCCTCACTGATGCTAAAATCCATTCACTCAGTAGTGGCTAACTCTTTGAGACCCCATGGACTATAGCCTGCCAGCTTCCTCTGCCCATAGGGTTCTCCAGGCAAAAATACTGGAGTGGGTTGCCATTTCCTTCTCCAGAGGATCTTCCCAACCCAGGGATCGAACTTGCGTCTCCTGCTTCTCCTGCATTGGCAGGTGGGTTCTTTACCACTGAGCCACTGGGGAAGCCCAAAGGAAAGGTAGCCATGCTTTACAGACTCAAAAATAAACCTGTTACTACATCTCTTACAGGATATAGTATAACAATTATAGGTCAGTCAAAATCTTTTACAGAGGATAATTCTGAGCATCGGTAAGCAAAATTAATAACCCTCTCCTAAAGGAAAAAAAAAAAAGGCTAACCCCGATACCAATTTCTGCCTGTTGTGAAGGTATCTAAGTTCATTTGGATATGCACAGCTCTTGGATGGTTTTTGGTAGGTAAAGGCAATAACCCAAAATGTCTGAGGTTGATGGAAGTTGAAAAGTGAAACGTAAAGTCGCTCAGTCTTGTCTGACATTTGTGACGCCATGGACTACACAGTCCATGGAATTCTCCAGGCCAGAATACTGGAGTGGGTAGCCTTTCTCTTCTCCAGGGGATCTTCCCACCCCAGGGGTCGAACCCAGGTCTTCCACATCGCAGGCAGATTCTTTACCAGCTGAGCCACAAGGGAAGCCCAAGAATACTGGAGTGGGTAGCCTATCCCTTCTCCAGCAGATCTTCCTGACTCAGGAATCAAACCGGGGTCTCCTGCATTGCAGGTGGATTCTTTACCAACTGAGGTACCAGGTTAGCCTTCTCCCAAATTCCTGCCACAAGGTTATAACGAAAGTAAGCTCCTAACAAATTTCATCATAGATACATTTTTAAACCAACTTTTATGAGCAAGTGAACACAATATAGCACTTCCCCAGTGGCTCAGCAGTAAGAATCTGCCTGCAATGTAGGAGATACAGGTTCAATCTCTAGGTTGGGAAGATCCCCTGGAGGAAGGTGTGGCAACCCATTCCAGTATTCTTGCCTGGAGAATTCCATGAACAGAGGAGACTGGCAGTCTACAGTCCTTCGGGTCACCAAGAGTGAGACACAACTGAAGCGAGTGAGCACACACACATGAGCACAATATAGTCTGTTCTGTAAGTTCAATGTGGTCAAATTCTCTTTGTTTAGTTACTTTAGTTACTTCCAATGTCTTGGAAGATATTAATAGTTTATAGTCCAAAGAAAAGTAGACAGCATTTGGCAGCAACCAGAAATCCTTGTAAACCGGTAGTTGGAGATAGGTCTATTAAAAGGAAAATTGTGAAAGACTTCTAGACAGACCAAATGATTATTAGATTCTTTTTTAATGACAAATCACATTTTACTACTCTCCGTGTTATACACTGCACACTATTTTTTTAATTTTAAGGACATTTCACCCTCCAAAAGATAAACAAAAATACATTTAAATACATACAGGCCCAAATAATGAAACTAACAATGCAAACATTTATTAATGTACTCATCCTACAGACTTACAGTTCAACATGACTTGAATGTTGCACACAATGTTTCAATAATATTCCCTCCATGAAGTTCTCAAATTTGAAAAAAAATTAAGGCATCCTAAGTTTTCCAATTTATCATAATGTATACAAGATAGATGACAATATTTGATGTTTTTAGTATGGAGATCTATGTTGTTCAGAGCATACACTTTTTTGGTTATTTGATTCTATGGAGTTTCTGTCTTTCATTGTATTTGAGCTATATTGCAATTCTATATATCTAAGTTAACCTGTGGAAAATTGATGGTAATACAAATAATGCTTTTCCTTACACATGCAAATACATTCTGTCTAGTGGGAGGTTCAGTTGACTTTGTTTTGTTATAGTCGGTCAGTTCAGTCATTCAGTCATGTCTGACTCTTTGCAACCCCATGGACTGCAGCATGCCAGGCTTCCCTGTCCAACACCAATTCCTGTAGCTTGCTCAAACTCATGTCCATCGAGTCAGTGATGCCATCCAACCATCTCATCCTCTGTCACCCCTTCTCCTCCTGCTTTCAATATTTCCCAGAATCAGGGTCTTTTCAAATGAATCAGTTCGCATCAGGTGGCCAAATGTTGGTTTCAGCTTCAATATCAGTCCTTCCAATGGATATTCAGGACTGATTTTCTTTAGGACAGACTGTTTGGATGTCCTTGCAGTCCAAGGGACTCTCAAGAGTCTTCTCCAACACTACAGTTCAAAAGCATCAATTCTTTGGTGCTCAGCTTTCTTTATGGTCCAACTCTCACATCCATGCATGACTACTGAAAAAGTCATAGCTTTGACTAGATGGACCTTTGTTGGTAAAGTAATGTCTCTGCTTTTTAATACGCTGTCTAGGTTGGTCATAACTTTTCTTCCAAGGATCATGCATCTTTTAATTTCATGGCTGCAGTTACCATCTGCAGTGATTTTGAGCCCAAGAAGATAAAGTCTTTCACTGTTCCATTGTTTCCCCATCTATTAGTCATGAAGTGATGGGACTGGGTGCCATGATCTTCATTTTTTGAATGTTGAGTTTTAACCCAACTTTTTCACCTCCTCTTTCATTTTCATCAAGAGGCTCTTTAGTTCTTCACTTTCTGCCATAAGGGTGGTGTCATCTGCAGATCTGAGGTTATTGATATTTCTCCCAGCAATCTTGATTCCAGCTTGTGTTTCATCCATCTTAGCATTTTGCATGATGTACCTCTGTGTAGAAGTTAAATAAGCAGGGTGACAATATATATCTTTGACGTACTCCTTTTTAAATTTTGAACCAGTCCATTGTTCCATGTCTGGTTCTAACTGTTGCTTCTTGACCTGCTTACAGATTTCTGAGGAGGCAGGTAAAGTAGTCTTTAAGAAGAAACCAAATTACTGTAGTAGAAGAAGCCAATTGTATGCCTATCAAGAAAATTCATTTTAGTACAACCAGTGGACTTACCTATTTTTCTGGTCTTTGAAATCTTCTTTGAACAATTCCCTTTCTGTTTTTCTCATTAATTAATGAATCAAATAAAATTTTTGATATGTTCATTTTTACCATAGAGGTATGATTTTAACTATTTTAAAAAAATGTATCCCTACCACCATTCCTCAATGGCTAGGTTCTTACACACTGTTCAACAGATAGTAAAGAGTAAATTCAAACAACTTCATCCAATTTCCAATGTACATAGCTTGCTGCTAAGTCACTTCAGTCGTGTCCGACTCTGTGCGACCCCATAGACGGCAGCCCACCAGGCTCTGTCGTCCCTGGGATTCTCCAGGCAAGAACACTGGAGTGGGTTGCCATTGCCTTCTCCAGTGCATGAAAGTGAAACGGAAGTCGCTCAGTCGTGTCCAACTCTTTGAAACCCCATGGACTGCAGCCTACCAGGCTCCTCCGTCCATGGGATTTTCCAGGCAAGAGTACTGAAGTGGGTTGCCATTGCCTTTATCTTTAATTTAGTAACTTATATCACCCAATCTATGTATCTCAAATGTATTTAAATTTCATTCAGATCAGATCAGATCAGATCAGTCGCTCAGTTGTGTCCCACTCTTGGCGACCCCATGAATCACAGCACGCCAGGCCTCCCTGTCCATCACCAACTCCCGGAGTTCACTCACACTCATGTCCATCGAGTCAGTGATGCCAACCAGCCATCTCATCCTCTGTCGTCCCCTTCTCCTCTTGCCCCCAATCCCTCTCAGCATCAG
>NW_011494897.1:2452048-2452595 GCF_000754665.1 Bison bison bison
GCACAGTAATGTTTCTGCTTTTGAATATGCTATCTAGGTTGGTCATAACTTTCCTTCCAAGGAGTAAGTGTCTTTTAATTTCATGGCTGCAGTCACCATCTGTGGTGATTTTGGAGCCCCCCAAAATAAAGTCTGACACTGTTTCCACTGTTTCCCCATCTATTTCCCATGAAGTGATGGGACCAGATGCCATGATCTTAGTTTTCTGAATGTTGAGCTTTAAGCCAACTTTTCCAATCTCCACTTTCACCTTCATCAAGAGGCTTTTTAGTTCCTCTTCACTTTCTGCCATAAGGGTGGTGTCATCTGCATATCTGAGGTTATTGATATTTCTCCTGGCAATCTTGATTCCAGCTTGTGCTTCTTCCAGCCCAGTGTTTCTCATGATGTACTCTGCATATAAGTTAAATAAGCAGGGTGACAATATATAGCCTTGACGAACTCCTTTTCCTATTTGGAACCAGTCTGTTGTTCCATGTCCAGTTCTAACTGTTGCTTCCTGACCAGCATACAGGTTTCTCAAGAGGCAGGTCAGGTGGTCTGGTGT
>NW_011494897.1:2452848-2491801 GCF_000754665.1 Bison bison bison
CAGAAATAGATGTTTTTCTGGAACTCTCTTGCTTTTTCCATGATGCAGCGGATGTTGGCAATTTGATCTTTGGTTCCTCCACCTTTTCTAAAACCAGCTTAAACATAAGGAAGTTCACATATTGCTGAAGCCTGGCTTGGAGAATTTTGAGCATTACTTTATTAGCGTGTGAGATGAGTGCAATTGTGCGGTAGCTGGAGCATTCTTTGGTATTGCCTTTCTTTGGGATTGGAATGAAAACTGACCTTTTCCAGTCCTGTGGCCACTGCTGAGTTTTCCAAATTTGCTAGCATATTGAGTGCAGCACTTTCACAGCATCATCTTTCAGGATTTGGAATAGCTCAACTGGAATTCTATCACCTCCACTAGCTTTGTTCGTAGTAATGCTTTCTAAGGCCCACAGTGGACATGAATTTGGGCAAACTTCTGGAGTGGTGAGGGAGAGGGAAGCCTGGCGTGCTGCAGTCCACAGGGTCACAAAGGTTCTGGCATGACTTGGTGACTGAACAACAACAATAAGCCCCCCTAATGACTCTGAGGCTGGGAGGGATTGGGGGCAGGAGGAGAAGGGGACAACAGAGGATGAGATGGCATGATGGCATCACCGACTCGATGGACATGAGTTTGAGTGAACTCCGGGAGTTGGTGATGGACAGGGAGGCCTGGCGTGCTGCAATTCATGGGGTCACAAAGAGTTGGACACAACTGAGTGACTGAACTGAACTGAATGTAACATTCATTGATCTAAACACTTGCTCTGAGAATCTGATATATACTATGTTAATTATCAAAGTCTCAGGGATTGATCAAAATATGAATAACAGAAGTGCTTATAGTAGCCATGTGTGGTCTTTCTGATATGATATTAATTGGTTTTTCTGGAGTGTAGATTTTCAATCAGAGGAAGTGACTCTCCTTTGAGCTGGAGCTTGAATTAAATGGCATATTTACAATATCATAAAGTCTATACTGAAGTATCTTAACATAAGCTAAAAACATCATAACATTGCCCTTTAAAGGGATTAAGAAAAATACTCCATGTTGAATGTTTAACATTCTATAGCACATTAGTTCATGTAATCTTTAAACACACAGTAATTTGGCACTTACATTGTTAGAAAATGAAAAGTTGATGACATTTCAGTTGGGTTGAAATGAATCCTGACAACTTGAGTATCATATAGCTGTTCATAGAAATCTGCAGGAAAAAAAAAAATATGTACGTTGAACTTTAATATAAGTATGTGTGTTTTGAAGATGGAAAGGAAAGAATTATACAATGTAGGTAGTAATTTACATATAATAACAGTGCTTTGCATTTATGTATACCACTGCTAACCATTTCAAAGAGAATTTGTGACCCAACAACAACTAAACAGTAGAATTTCAAGCCAATTCAGTTATAAAGATAAGTAATTCTTTTTTCAATGGAACATCTATAATGAGAGGGAGGAAACATTTAAAGGAAAGGACATTTGAGTAATGGGGGAGAGTGCTTAGCACAGAAAATGTTTTCTAACCATCTGAAGCCACAGAGTCACCCATCTGAATACAAGGAGAGTTTTCTACTTTAAGTCAAAGGACGGAGTCCATTTGAGCTTGAGAGGGACCTCACCTCTTACAGGTTTCATGTTGTATGGGATTGTACAATAAAGTATGAGGAACAGGAGTAGCAACTGCATAAATTTGCAGTAGTAAATGTTCTGTTGCAAATCTTAAGGCAGTGGAAGCCAAAATCCTGTGTTTTAAGATGGAAACCTGGAACAGTTGCAGAGAATTGAAGACTGACTGAGCACACTATGAGGGAAGCCGTCAGACCAGCTTGATTCAATGAGAATTGTAGCCACATACAATTTGGATTGGAGACAGCATGGAGACAACAGAAACAGGAAATTGGGCAAAAATATTTCTCTTGACAGCTTGGCCAAGGGCTCACTAATACCCTAGAGAAGGGATTTGATTAATTTCCACCAGAACTACATTGTTCTTATATCTGCAAGTGATTTGTAATTTGCTGCACACTTTTATGCTTGAGTTGTTAAAAGCTCATGTTATTCCAGGGTATAGTTTTAGTTTATACATATTCAAAAAAAGTAGTAAAGTTACAGAAATAAAATCTTAAGTTAAATCTCCTTAGGTTATGTTAAGAAACATTTAAAAAGGAGAACAAAACAGACAATTATAATTCCTATTTTCATGGATACAATAAGTATCCTTTATAAAAACTGACTAGAACAAGGCTGTTTCGTTGGATCAGTCAACTCTTGTTTCTACCATGTTGTTTGTTACCTCTGTCCTTTTGTTATTGCCAGCTAAAGAATGTTGCTCACCATCTGGCTCTACAAGGACTGAGTCATTAGCCACCACAGTGACTGACCTTCAAGTTACCCTGATAGGCTTTCAGGACTGAGATCAGGAATGAAACACTCTGTGTTCTGGGAAAACTGGCAGAACAGGCGTTCAGATAGATCTTTTCAGGAGAAAATGTTATGAAATCAATGTCTTGCATCTTCCCATACTTAGAAAAGCTCTAGAATCATTAACAGAGAAGGCCATGGCACCCCACTCCAGTACTCTTGCCTGGAAAATCCCATGGATGGAGGAGCCTGGTAGGCTGCAGTCCATGGGGTTTCGAAGAGTCAGACACGACTGAGCGACTTCACTTTGACTTTTCACTTTCCTGCATTGGAGAAGGAAATGGCAACCCACTCCAGTGTTCTTGCCTGGAGAATCCCAGGGACGGGGGAGCCTGGTGGGCTGCCATCTATGGGGTTGCACAGAGTCGGACACGACTGAAGTGATTTAGCAGCAGCAGCAGCAGAATCATTAACTATCTGTTCTTCAAAAACTAGCAGCAACTGTCTACTGAGATGTGTGTTTGAATGTACGTGCCCTTCTTCAAAATCACACATAGTAATTCCCTTCATATGGAGTTCCATTCTGAGAGTGCATTCATAAATCCAGTTTGTTCTGAAGTCCGACAAAGTTTGCCTAGGTACCCAACTATAACAATCAGCTATATAGTACTGTACTACAATAGAGGTATAATAGTTTTCACACAGATAATACATAGAAAACACAAAAAAATAAAGAAACCATCTTTACTCTTACAGTACAGTACTTTGGAAAGCACAGTATAACAGCTGGCATGCAGGGAATGGCAGCCAGTGAACAGGCAAGAAGAGTTACTGACTGAAGGATGGAGAAGAGGAGGGAGACAGTAGAGCTGAAGGACTGTCCACAAAAGGAGACGGAGGGCAAGCTGCAATTTCACTCAAGCCTTACATTGATGGAGCAAATGTTCCCGTCTTCAAAAATTCATAACATGAAGATTTGTAGGGCACTTACTGTACATGCTGACCTCCCCTCCACCCCACCTCTTTGGAGCAGTTCCTCAGAGCTAGCTGACAGACTGTCTCCCAGACTATAGTCCTCAGTGTCTCTAGATAAAACTGAAACACAGCTCTCAGGTTGTGGTTTTTCATTTCAGTTGTTACTATGATCCCCCATTTTTTTAGGAATCAGATTATTCATTCCAGCAGCATCCCTCCCACAACCCCCTGCCCCTAAACACTAGGGGGAGTTCACTTCTGCTCATCCTTCCACACTTGGCTTACCATTCCGTTCTTACCAGAGCCTTCACTGACCTACACTATATACTACCCTGTCCATAAGCCTATTGAGTATATTACCATGTTTTATTTAAATCGTGTTTTGGTCTTTATCTTCCTAACCAGACTGTGAACTCTCTGTATCTTTCCCACCTTGAATTGTATGTCTGCTGCTACTAAGTCACTTCAGTCGTGTCTGACTCTGTGCAACCCCATAGATGGCAGCCCACCAGGCTCCCCCGTCCCTGGGATTCTCCAGGCAAGAACACTGGAGTGGGTTGCCATTTTCTTCTCCAATGCATGAAAGTGAAAAGTGAAAGTGAAGTCTCTCAGTCGTGTCCGACTCTTAGCTACCCCATGGACCGCAGCCTACTAGGCTAGAATATAATAAATGTTCAACAAACACTGAAGGGAAGATGGAAGGAGTGAACTGTAATTTAGGGTTAGTTTAACTCAACACTTGCGTATTACATAATGGAAAACAAAGGCTCTTGTCTGGCCTTGTGTCAGATAGGATAATCTGCAAAACACATTTAAAAGGCATGCAAAATGTCATCAACATTATCTCCAATGCACAGAGTAGCTGTGATGATCAGGGACTATCTTTAAGTAGAAGGTTGAAACCAGAAGGTGAAGTTTCACTGGGTTTGCTGAAGACTTCTTCACCTAAATGCTGATTTTGAACATTTAGTTCAGTTGGGAGATAATCTGGGGAAAGACAGGGCCAGGGGAAGTTAGGATGTTTGAAAGGCCACATCCTTAAAAAAATGTGGACTGGGAAAAAAAATCCCCATGAAAAGGGAATGATAAGGAGACATCTTTTTCTGTTAGGTTCTGGTTAATAAAACAAACTTTCTGACAAAGTTTAACACAGATCTGCCATCATACAGGTTTTGACTGGACTGTAAAATCCCAAGCTAAGGTATTAATATGATGGCCCACCAGCATCCTGGGGTGTCTGACAGAAACATGTAAATTCCCCTTAGAGGGGCAGATTTCAACTATGATGCATAGGCCTGTTGGAGATATATACAGGCTGAACATGAACACACTAATCAGAGTTTATATAACACACAAAGAAACAAATATCCAGGAGGCAGACTTGTGGGATAAATAACATATAATGAGTATGCTTAAAATGTTTAAAGAAAAATGAGCCCCACTTTGGTTAAACAGGATTCAGCAAATTTGTGGCAAAAATCTGAACTATATTATATCCAAGGCTAGCTACATAATTTGCATGGTCCAGTGCAAAATGAAAATGCAGGGCTCCCTGTTCAGAAAAGCAGTAAAAAAGTGTCATTAAAAGCACTAAAGTAAAAAGGGTTTTCTTTAAAAACATTTTGTTACTTGTAAAACATAATGGGGATAATGATGTCTGAGTAACAACTTAAACTAACAAACTGATAATATATTGGTGTCAGAATTTTAAGTAAATAACAATACTTTATTCATGTGATATCTTGATTAATCATAAAAGTTTTCTGACTTGATTTTCTGCACATGTATTAGGTCAGAAAAATTTACACTTTTAGAAATTTCATTTTCTGTCAATGAAAGATTGCAAATAATTCTTGAATATTCAATTTTAAGAAGAATTTTTCTATTAAAGCAAGTGTTACAGGGGCTGTTAATAGTATGTTATAGACTGGCAACATTGGAATAAATAATTTAGAGCTGATGATTCTTAAAGAACAATTCTTTAGAAAAGATTTAACTTTTTCTACACATAAGAAGTGAATTTAATTTAACTTAATAGTCAATGTGAATGTATACAATGGCATTTTTATTGTTTTCTCTAACATTTCCTATGACTTGTAGAGGTCATATAAAAAACCAAATGTGACTTCAAGATTTATAAACAATTAAGTAAGTTTGTTTATACCTTATAGTATAATATATTCAATTACAAGGGAAAGTGATTTTAAAATTGTCTTCCTTGTTAATAGTTATCTGAAGCTTCATGTGAGAAAAGGTTCTTTTTTGTTGATTGTAAAAATCTTAACATTTAATTCCTATATCTAAGTCTCTGGGGATGTTATTTGCAATGCTGTAGAAGTTTTCAAAACCAGAGATTCCAAATCCTTTAAAGAATTATAATAATTCAGGAGTATAGTTATCCTGTAATGTGAAGTCAAGTGGGCTTTAGGAAGCATCACTATGAACAAAGCAAATGGAGGTGATGGAATTCCAGTTGAGGTATTTCAAATCCTAAAAGATGATGCTGTGAAAGTGCTGCACTCAATATGCCAGCAAATTTGGAAAACTCAGCAGTGGCCACAGAACTGGAAAAGGTCAGTTTTCATTCCAATTCCAAAGAAAGGCAATGCCAAAGAGTGTTCAAACTGCCACATAATTGCACTCATCTCACACGCTAGTAAAGTAATGCTCAAAATTCTTCAAGCCAGGCTTCAACAGTACACGAACCATTAACTTCTATATGTTCAAGCTGAATTTAGAAAAGGTGGAGGAACCAGAGATCAAATTGCCAACATCCACTGGATCATTGAAAAAGCAAGAGAGTTCCAGAAAAACATCTATTTCTGCTTTATTGACTATGCCAAAGCCTTTGACTGTGTGGATCACAATAAACTCTGGAAAACTCTTAAAGAGATGGGAACACCAGACCACCTGACCTGCCTCTTGAGAAATCTGTATGCAGGTCAGGAAGCAACAGTTAGAACTGGACATGGAACAACAGACTGGTTCCAAATAGGGAAAGGAGTATGTCAAGGCTGTATATTGTTACCCTGCTTATTTAACTTATATGCAGAGTACATCATGAGAAATGCCGGGCTGGATGAAGCACAAGCTGGAATCAAGATTGCCGGGAGAAATATCAATCACCTCAGATATGCAGATGACACCACCCTTATGGCAGAAAGTGAAGAAGAACTAAAGAGCCTCTTGATGAAAGTGAAAGAGGAGAGTGAAAAAGTTGGTTTAAAACTCAACATTCAGAAAACCATGATCATGGCATCTGGTCCCATCACTTCATGGCAAATAGATAGAAACAGTGACAGACTTTATATTTTGGGGCTCCAAAATCACCACAGATGGTGACTGCAGCCATGAAATTAAAATACGCTTACTGCTTGGAAGAAAACCTAGATAGCATATTACAAAGCAGAGACATTACTTTGCCAGCAAAGTCCATCTAGTCAAAGCTATTGTTTTCCCAGTAGTCATGTATCGATGTGAGAGTTGGACTATAAAGAAAGCTGAGCACCAAAGAATTGATGTTTTTGAACTGTGGTGTTGGAGAAGGCTTTTGAGAGTCCCTTGGGCTGCAAGGAGATCCAAACCAGTACATCCTAAAGGAGATCAGTCCTGAATATTCATTGGAAGGACTGATGCTGAAACTCCAACACTTTGGCCACCTGATGCAAAGAACTGACTCATTTGAAAAAACCTTGATGCTGGGAAAGATTGAAGGTGGGAAGAAAAGGGGACAACAGAGGATGAGATGGTTGGATGGCATCCCCGACTCAATGGACACGAGTTTGAGTAAACTCTGGGAGTTGGCGACGGACAGGGAGACCTGGCGTGCTGCAGTCCATGGGTTGCAAAGAGACACAACTGAGAGACTGGACCAACTGAACTGAAAGTTTACTGCAATGTCTGTGTGCACAGTCTCATTCTGTAATAATTTTCTGGCAAAGTTTACTGCCTACGAGTAGGTATTTCATGTTCTATCACTCGGACTGGAGAGTTAGTTTTGGTACAGATGCTGTAAGGACGGGGTCTGGAGGTGAACGGGCAAGTTGACCTCTTACCTCTCGGCTTGGTCCTGCCAATACGCCCAGCTCTCACTCTCCACCTTAGCCTTGGCCATGCCCACTGCTGCTAACACTGATGCTTTTGCTCATTGCTGCTTTACCCAGGGACCCGAGTCTGCACATGTGTGTGCTTAAACCTGGCATATTTGCTTTGCTCAAGTTCATTCTCCTATCCAACTTTCTCTTACAAAGCACAACTTCAAAGATTTTATTAAACATTTCTAGTCAGTGATGGGAGAGCAATAGACCAAGTGCTTGGCCCTTCTGAGAGCAGGGCCCTAGGCAGCTGCACTGACTGTCCTCCCATAAAACTTGCCATGATTTTGTAGCTTCATCTGATTCTCCCAACCACCTTTTAAAATAGCTAGAGCAAATCTGTTCTCCAGTGAATATTGGAAAACCGAAATCGAGAATGCAATTTATTGGCCTATGTTCAAAGTAGTAACAGAAACAAGTGTAGAACTTGGACCATGAGACTTGAAGCTTGAGGTTGTTTTAGAGTATTTAGGCTATATTTCCATAGTCATGCCAAGGGAGAGGGGCTTGGGGCAGAGATGGATTGGGAGTTTGGGACTAGCAGATGCAATCTATTATATACAGAATGGATAAGCAGCAAGGTCCTACTTCATAGCACAAGGAACTATGTTCAACATCCTGTAATAAACCATAATGGGAAAGAATATGAAAAAGAATATATATATATACACATATATATGTATAATTTTGATGTACAGTAGAAATTTATATAATATTGTATATCAACTATAATAATTTTTTTAAGTACATAAAATTCCTTAGCTAAAAATTATGTTTACCAAAGTTACCCTTAGTTTAATACTAATTCTGTGAGAACTGAAAAAGCTTAGACATACCAGGGATTCAGCTTAATCTTATGAGTAATCCTGAAAATCCCCACTTTGTTTACTATGCATTTGATGAAACTCAAAGGATAATTTATTGTTCTCTCTGATGAGCTTGCTTTACACAGAAAGTCAATAGTATTAATATTAGGAAAAACTTTCCAGAATGAATATGTATATCTGTATAGTTGTGGGCGTGTGCATACTACTCTGTGAATAGGTAATCACTCACTCAGATTAGATAACACTTTCTGATATTTCTATATGTTTCATATAGTCTTTATGTGTACAGGGAATGATCCAGTATGTTGACTGGTAAATATTTACAACCTATTTCTAGGGCTGATCCACAACCAGTTTCTAAAGAGATCCATCCTTCAATCCTTCTATTGGATCTCTCCCCATTCTTTTTGGGGCTTTTCTGGTGGCTCAGTGGTGAAGAATCTGCCTGCCAATGCAGGAGATGTGGGTTTGATCCCTGGGTCAGGAAGATCCCCTGGAGAAGGAAATGGCAACCCATTCTAGTATTCTTGCTTGAAAAATCCCATGGACAGAGGAGCCTGGTGGGCTACAGTCAGTCATGACTTAGTGACTAAGCAACAACCTCAGTCTTTGCTATTTCCATCACTGCCTGACACTCACTAAATCTGGAGGTGACACCAAGAGAAAGTTTACAGGATAAATTTTGGATTTTATTCCTCATGATGATTTGAAAGAAAGGTACATTAGAAATGGCCTTTGAAAAGCTGAATGATTGAAATGATACTGTAACAGCACTGTTGGAGGCTTCGGACATAGCTAAGTAAAGCCAGTTGGATGAAGGGTAAACTAAACTCATTCTTTCCAATGTCTCGTCTATCAGGAAAGAAAACATAAGGGCTATGTCTTCACTTTTAATATGATATGATAAACACAGGAAAGGGAACAGCATTCATTGTGTTTAATATTCCATGAAGGTATTTGAGCAAAGCAATATTTTATTGTCTGAGAATATAACAAATGTCTATGTCATTTCCTAGTAATGAAACATGTCAAGAAGTGATCATGGCTTGGGAAAGTGGAGTTTAAAGAGCATGCTTTTGCTAATAAATCATAGAATGTAACATAATAAGGTGTGACTATGTTAAACAAATAATTATATCTACAAATGGAATCTGAGCCAAGAGGGAAACATACACTATTTTGCTTTGCTTTGAGCTCCACCTCACACTCACACGCGCATACATGCTCACATGCACTTGCACACACATCTCACTCATGCACACCGTATCATGCTTAAAGATCAGGGGTGTATTACTTGATGCCCAGAGAACAAAGAGTAGCAGAAACACAGTTGATTTGGATTACCTATGTCCCATTCTCATTCTTTGAGTTGCCATGTATGTGCCATATTTTAGTGATGGAATGCAGAGAGCATGTGTGTCCTGAGCCTGTTTACTCAAACCTTATGATGGAGAAGGAGTTGCTAAATTTGACTGTGCAATTGAAATGAATATCAAAAGCCCCATCTCCCTTTTATCCTCCTAAAGCTGTAATACCAACTTTCTACTTAGAATCTTCAGGCTTGGTATTTCCATGCTTATTCCAAATTTTGTTACTTCCCCGCTGTTTCTCCTTTTCCTTCATATTTGAAAGGAGGTAAGCCACAGAGTTGTTGTTTTTTTTTTAAACACAGTAAGTACCCAACAAGTGTGCATCATGTAAATACATGGGAATATTTTTCTGAAAACTAGATGAATTATTTCTTCCTACTCTATCTACTTTTTGAAAAGAAACTGAAGCAGATACCCAAAGAGGTTTCTGAATAGATCAGTTATTCTTGATTTTTTCCTGAACTTCTGAGGCACCAGATTATTCATTCTGATGTCTTTGTGCCCTCAGAGATGGAGTCTGCCTGCTCTAAAGTATGAGAAGTCTGTGCTGTGTGTGTGTGTGTGTGTGTGTGTGTGTGTGTACGGGCTGGAGGGGTTGGGAGGGAGAAACCATTCTCAGTAGGTCTGACAGCATTTGCTAAATGTTATTACTGTTGGCAACGTCTTATCTTAGATGAGGTGGTAAATTAGTAAACTGCCATGGAGAGGTATGATTTTGTAAAATTAGATGGGGTATAAAGAAACACAATTAATTCCAGACCCTCAGGCAAGAGAGATGAAGTAACTGGAGTCTTTGTTCTCTCAGATTATCAGATATACCATCTTTTCTTCAGAGTAATAGCAGGCACTCTCTGGCTGTCAGTGGAAATGCCAGGTATGCACTTGCAATGTGGACGAGGCCACCCTAGGATTACATTTTGTTGTCTTTAGAGAGAAAAAGAGTGAATCACCTTCCAGGGGTCTGTTTTCTCCCATTAACCCTAAACCCCAGCAGAACAATTTATTACATCTTAAAATGACCAGAGATTGGTTACTAGCTCCAAATTAGCCAATAAGATCTGCAATGAAACACCCAGAAAGCCCCATCAAGATGAAAATACACTTTCGGCTCATGAAGTGTCTTGAATTTTAAAGAAAGGTGCTGGAAAGAGTTTAGAGAGATGGAGATTGAGAAAAGCCCTTTTTCTATTTGCACAAAGCCTCAGGCTGAGAAGGAGAGATGGGAAAAAGCAAAGATGGAAAAACAGGGGAAAGAGGTTTACAAACAAATCCCACATTCCATGGGCCAGCATTATGTGAGGCCATCAAGGGAGCTGGTCTATGGACCATGCAAGATGTACCTTCATTTTGCTGTTAGATCTCGACTGTCTTTGCATCTTCTGAGAGGTACGTTCCAAGTTCTTTCAACAATCAGTCTTGGGACTTCTCTAGTGGCCCAGAGGCTAAGGCTCCATGTTCCTAAAGAAGGGGCCTGGATTCAACCCCTGGTCAGGGAACAAGATCTCACAAACTGCAACTTAGAGTCTGCTTGCTGAAACTAAAGATCCTGCATGCCACAGCAAAGACCTGGCACAGCCAAATAAATAAATAAATGTAAAAAATAATCAGTCTCTGAAGTGCTGTGCAGCTAGGCAGTACCACCTCAAGTAAACACTGCAGACCACACGGATTTTCACTCTTCACCAAAACAAATTATGATAAAAATCTAATTGAATTAAGAGTTAAAAGCGGGGGTAGGGTTTAGAGGTTAAACATAGTTCAACCTCTTATACGGTGCTATGAAAAGTAATTTGGTAGAAAATGTCCTCAGAGGCACTTGTTAAGAAAAAATTTAAAAAATGTGAGGAAAGAGACTTACATAATCATCACTGAAAAAAGACTTTGTCTTTAGGCAGAACTTTCATGTTGAGAGGAAAGATTTACAGCTCTCCTAGTCTAATTCATAATGTACGTAGGAGTCACCGATATGATACCTCAACAAATGGCCTTCATGCACATCAGCCAACAATTTACTCATTTAAGAAATATTTATGGAGTACTTACAGTATGCCAGATAATGTTCTGAGCACTGGGCATGTGGCTGTAGGCTCCTCTCACAGGGGGAACATGAAGTAAGTAAACAAACAGTAGTTAGAGCTATGTTAGTGTGAGTGATGAGGAAAAACATTTTTGAGGAGGAGACCCTGACTGAATTTTAAGAACAAGCCAGTCACTTGAAGACCTGGGTGCTCCACGTATGCTCAGTCGCATCCCACTCTTTGTGACCCCATGGACTGGAGCCCACTAGACTCCTCTGTCCATGGAATTTTCCAGGCAAGAATACTGGAGTGGATTGCCATTTCCTCCTCCAGAAGATTTTCCTGACCCAGGGATGGAACCCACGTCTCCTGCATTGGCTGGTAAATTCTTTACCGATGAGCCACCTGGGAAGTCCCCACGAAGACCTGAGAAAAATGACATTCTGGACAGAGGACTAGCCAACTTGGAGGTGCTGAGGAAGAAACAAGTTTGGTGTGTTTAAATCATGCAGAGAGTGGGCAACAGAGAGAGTGGACAAGGTCATATCTGGTTCCATAAGCTATATAGTTAGAATTTTGAATTTAATTTTAACTGTAATGCGGAGGCCTTGGAGGATGATAATCAGAGGGATTATGTGATTTTACATTGTACATATATCAACTTTACTATGCTGAGAATAAGAGATTACAGGGGCAAGAGACGACTACAGGGAGACAAGCTAAGAACATTCAAGTGGTTCATGTTATAAATATCTGGGTCCTCCCATGAATTTGAGCAAGCTCCAGGAAATAGCGAAGGACAGGGAAGCCAGGCGTGCTGCAGTCCATGGGGTCCCAGAGTCAGACACGATTTAGCAACTGAACAAAGATTACAGAAACAGTAATGGGAAACACTTAGAGCATGCTTATAGTATGCCAAGCAAAGTCCCAAACATTTCAAAGATTCACTGAATTCTCATAGCAATCCTATTATGGTTCCACTTTACAGGTGAGAGCACTCAGGCACAGGAATTTTGAATGGCTGGCCTGTAGCAATTAAGTGGCAGAGCTGGAATTCAAACTGTCTGGCTTCAGAATCTCTGCTCTCAAGTAGCCCTCAGTTATGGTAGAAGCAGTAGAAATGGAGGAACGTGAATTAATGTATTAGTTTCCAATTGTGGCTTAACAAATTGCCACAGCTTTCATGGCTTATACATCATGAGTTTATTACCTTACAGTTCTGTAGTTCAGAAGTCTGAAACCAGTTTTACTGGGCTAAAATCAAGGCATTGGCAGGCCTGTGTTTCTCCTGGAGGCTCTAGGGGAGAATTCATTTTCTCGCATATTCCAGTGTCTAGAGGCTGACCTCACACCTTGGCTCATGGCTCTGTCTCAAACAGCCTTTTCTTCCTTTTCTTCCATTGTCACCTTCATCACATTTTCCCTCTCTCGGATCTAACTCTGATCCTTCTGCCTCCCTCTTAGGAGGACCCTTGCGATTACATTGAGTCTACCAGATAATCCAGGATAATCTCCCCATCTCAAGCTGCTGCTGCTGCTAAGTCGCTTCAGTCGCGTCTGACTCTGTGTGACCCCAGAGATGGCAGCCCAACAGGCTCCCCTGTCCCTGGGATTCTCCAGGCAAGAACACTGGAGTGGGTTGCCATTTCCTTCTCCAATGCATGAAAGTGAAAAGTGAAAGTGAAGTCGCTCAGTCGTGTCCGACTCCTAGCGACCCCATGGACTGCAGCCCACCAGGCTCCTCTGTCCATGGGATTCTCCAGGCAAGAGTACTGGAGTGGGGTGCCATTGCCTTCTCCACCCCCTCTCAAGAGCCTTACCTTGACCACAACTTAAAGGTTCCTTCTCCATGAAGTGTAATACATCCATAGGTTCTGGAGGTTAGAATGTGGAATTCTTTGGGGGAGGGGTGGCACTTTATTCAGCCGACCATCGACAGGTTCAGCATCTACTTTAAAAGTACTTCCAACAAGGCTTTGCTGACCAGTTGGATGGGGGGAATGAGAGAAGGATTTATAAATCAAGGATCTCTCCTAAGTGTTTTTGATTTGGGTAACTGGCCGAATGATGCTACCATCTGTCAGGATGAACAAATATTATGGAAGAAGTCATTTTGTGGGGGTAAATTGAAGAGTTCAGTAATGCACCGTGGTGACTTGAATGAGAGGGAAGTCCAGTAGGGACAGGATAGATGTATATGTATGACTATTCATTTTTCTATACATTATAAGCTAACACAGTCCATGGGGGTGCAAAGAGTCTGACCTGACTTAGCGACTGCACAAGAAGACAATGCAGCATTGTAAAGCAACTATACTCCAATAAAAATGAACTAATTTAAAAAAGGGAATTGACATTTTTTTTTTATATAACTGAAAATCACAGCAGGGGTGAGATAATCAGGAAGCAAGATAAGGCTACCCTGGTGATTCAGTGGCAAAGAATCCACCTGCCAATGCAGGAGATGAGGGTTCAATCCTTGGGTTGGGAAGATCTCCTGGAGAAGGAAATGGTAACCCTACTTCAGTATTCTTGCCTGGGAAATCCCATGGACAGAGGAGCCTGGCGGGCTACAGTCCATGGGGGTCACCAAAGAGTCAGACATGACTTAGTGACTAAACAAATAAGAGAGATACAAAGACTGGGCCCTGAAGCACTTATCCCTAACAAATACTTATGTGTTAAGGAGAGGAGCACAGTTCAGCAGAAGAGACTAAAGAAATGGTGTTGAGGGTGAGAAAGAAACTAGAAAAGTGCAGGGATAGATATCTAAGAGAAAATTGTGATGGAGAATGTGTTCACCCAAATCAATTCTCTGCTTCTTCCACAGAATTATATTAGTAGCTGCTTTTTGAAAAATTGCATTTGCAAGCACTTGTCGCACCAAGGTGTGGCCATGTACTAAATGCTCAGAGTGAATTGTGAGCAGAATGGCACGTGCCATTTCCAGGCTGTATCCTTATCACATCGCACATCCACTCTCCCATGCTCTTTCCCCAACTTCCATCATGTTGATAAAAATACTGCACTAAGGAATGGTGGAGACACAAGATGGAAAGATGGAGACCAACTCAGACTTGGACTATTGTCTGAGAGAGAAAGTATTTCTTTTTTAAAAGACACTATTTTTAAGGTTCTTTGATCTTTAAGACACTCACTGCATTGTTTGCCCAGCTGCATCTTAGTTAATTCAGACATTGGCACTAAAAGTGGGGTTCTTCCCAACTAAACCAATATACATGGCTTAGAGGGCAGGCAGAAAGTGGCCTGGACAAGCCAAAAAGCTTATGACCTTTATAATCCTGTGGCAAAAAGGTGGGTAGAGCTGTTTATTGTAATACATTGTACAGCCTGTGCCCACTGAGCCTGGAAGTTAAAAGAAGCAAGAAAAAGCCAGGAGTTTTGTGTATGTTTCTAGTTCTTTGTTGCTGTAGCAAGGCATTAAAAAAAAAAAAAGATACTCTCTCAGAAAAAAAGTAACTAATTTGCAAACATGAAAGAAAGAGACCAGATGGTATCTAGAAACTTGAGGTCTCTCATGTTAGGAAAAGATGTAAAAAATAACTCAACTAGAAGAGAAGAAATGGTTGTTAATATAACCTTAAAAAAAATTAAGGGAGGCAAAGGATGGATGAAGAACAGAGCAAGGGTGTGGCTTTTCCAACTAGGCTTGTGGTTCAGAAGACCTCAAAGTAGCAATCATACAACTGAGCAACAGGCGTGTGTCACAAGTGGAAACAATGAAGAACAGCAGGAATTAGAAATATGTCCAGAAAAGAACTGTAGGTAGTTTGCTGACACATGAAAACAACTGGCAGCAAAAATATCTAAAGTCTATTATTATTTTTTAAGGGAACTGTATTGTCAAAGAAAAGACTATGTTTTAACCAATTCACAGGGCATCAAAACTGTACCAGCAGGAAGCAGGGTATAAATGTTGTACTGTTGCCAAGAGGAAAAGAGTTGGCATTATCTATTTTGGATGTAGCCTTAACAGATAATGGACTAATAAGAACTTACCAGGGTTTTGAAAATGGACACCAAGATCAATGGAACAGAATAGAGTCCAGAAATAAACTCATATATATGTTCCAAGGTGGTGCTAGTGGTAAAGGACCTGCCTGCAAATGCAGGAGACATAAGAGACTCAGGTTTGATCCATGGGTCAGGAAAATCCCCTGGAGGAGGGCAAGACAACTGACTCCATTATTCTTGCCTAGAGAATCCCATCGACAGAGGAACCGGGTGGGCTTTAGTCCATAGCGTCACAAAGACTCAGACACAACAGAAGCAATGTAGCATAGAACAGCATAGCATAGCATATGTGATCAATTAATTTATAAAAAAGGGGCCAAGAATATACTTTAAGAAAGAAAAGACTTCAACAGAAGGTGTTGGGAAAACTGGATAACCACATAAATAAGAATGAAACCAAACAACTACCTTACATCATATACAAAAATTAACTTAAAATGGATTACAGTCTTAAATGTAAGACCCCAAGCCATAAAACTCCTGGAAGAAAATGTAAGCAGTAAGCTCTTGACATTGGTCTTGGCAATTATTTTTTGGATTTGACACCAAAAGCAAAGATATAGCAAAGCAGAAATAAACAAGTTGGACTACATCAAACTAAAAAGTTTCTGTATAGCCAAAGACATCATCAAAAAAATCAAATGGCTGGATGGGAGAAAATATTTGAAAATCATATATCTGATAGAGGTTAATACTTAAAACTTATAAAGAACTTATATAAGTCAATGGGCAAAACAGTCAAACAATTCAAGTAAAAACGGGGCAGAGAATCTCTTTTTTTTTTAGCTTCAGTTATTTTGGTTTTAAAATTAATCAATTTTGTTTAAATTGGAGGACAATTGCTTTACAGTTGTGTTGGTTTCTGCCATACAGCAATGTGATAAGGTCATAACTATATACACATCCTCTCTCTCTTGAGCCTCCCTCTCTTCCCCCATCCCACCTCTCTAGGTCATCGCAGAGCTCCAGGCTGGGCTCCTAGCCATCTATTTCACACGTGGTAGTGTATATACATCAGTGCCACTTTCTCAGTTCACCCCACCCTCTCCTTCCCCTGCTGTGTCCACAAGTCCATTCTCTACGTCTGTGTCTCTGCTCCTGCCCTGCAAATAGGGTCATCAAAACCATGTTTCTACAGTTCATATGTATGCATCCTAGAGGATATTTGTTTTTCTTTTTCTGACTTACTTCACTCTGTATAATAAACTCTAGGTTCATCCACCTCAGTTCAACTGACTCACATGTATTCCTTTCCATGGCTAAGTAATATTCCATTGTATATATATACCACAGCCTCTTTATCCATTCATCTGTCGGTGTACATCTAAGTTGCTTCCTTGTCCTGGACTATAAAGAAAGCTGATAGCTGAAGAATTGATGCTTTTGAACTGTGGTGTTGGAAAAGACTCTTGAGAGTCCCTTGGACTGCAAGGAGATCCAAACAGTCCATCCTAAAGGAAATCAGTCCTGAATATTCATTGAAAGGACTGATGCTGAAGCTGAAACTCCAATACTTTGGCCATGTGATGCAAAGAGTTGACTCATTTGAAAAGACCCTGATGGCTGGGAAAGATTGAGGACAGGAGGAGAAGGGGACGACATAGGATGAGATGGTTGGATGGCATCACCAACTCAATGGACATGGGTTTGGGTGAACTCCAGGAGTTAGTGATGGACAGGGAGGCCTGGCGTGCTGCGGTTCATGGGATCACAAAGAGTAGAACACGACTGAGCGACTGAACTGACTGACTGACTGTCCTGGCTATTGTAAATAGTGCTGCAATGAATATTGGGATCCATGTGTGATTTTTAATTATGCTTTTCTCAGGGTATACACCTATATATGACCTAGGGATTGCTGGGTCATATGGTAGTATTATTCTTAGATTTTTTAAGGAACCTCCATACTATTCTCCATAGTGGCTGCATCTATTTACATTTTCCCCAACAGTGCAAGAGGATTTCCTTTTCTCCACATGGGCAGAGAATCTGAATAGATACCAATAAGACATATGGAAGGTCATTCTTGGGCTTCCCTGATGGCTCAGACTGTAAAGAATCCTCCTGCAATGTGGGAGACCGGGGTTTGATCCCTGGGATGGGAAAATCCCCTAGAGGAGGGCATGGCAACCCACTCCAGTATTCTTGCCTGGAGAATCCCCAGGGACAGAGTACATATGGATGGGCAACAGAAACATAAAAAAAGTGCTCAACATCATGCCACATTTGTTAGAATGGCTGTTATAAAAAAGATAAGCGATAAGTGTTGGTGAGGTTGAGGAGAAAAGGGAACTCTTGGCTGCTGTTGTTGGGAATATAAATTGGTACAGCTTCTATGGAATACAGTATGGAACTTCTTTTAAAAAATTGAATAGAATTACCTTATGATCCAACAATACCACTTCTGGGTATATAGCCAAAGAAAGTGAAAACAAGATATTAAAGTGATATCTATGTTCATAGTAGCATTGTTCATAGTGACTAAGATATGGAAACAGGCTGCGTGAGTGTGTGCTCACTTTAGTCGTGTTTGACTCTTTGTGATCCCATGGACTATAGCCTGCCAGGCTCCTCTATCCTGGGAATTCTGTAAGCATAAACACTGGAGTGGGTTGCCAATGGAAACAGGATACGTGTTCATAAATTATGAATGGATAGAGATGATGTGGCATGTATATACAATGGACTATCATTTAGCCATAAGAAGGAAATCATGCCGTTTGTGACAACATGGATAAAACTTGAGGGCGTTATACTAAGTGAGGCTAATCAGACAGAGAAAGACAAATACTGTGTGGTATCACTTATATGTGGAGTCTAAAAAAATGTCAGACTCATAGAAACAGGAGAATAGAATGGAGGTTGTCGGGGGCTGGGGGATGGAGGGAATAGGGAGAGGCTGGAAAAAGGATACAATTTTTAGGCTATAAAATGAATAAGGTCCAAAGACCTAAAGGTAAAGCATGGTGACTAAGCTGATAACACTGTATTGCATAATTGAAATTAGCTAAGAGAGTGGAATTTAAATGTTCTGTCTCACACACTGGATAAATATTGAGTTGATGAACACATTAAATGGGGAGAATCCTTTCACAATGTATACGTGTTATAGGTCACAATATATACTTTAAGTATCTTACAGTTTTGCTTGTCCATTATATTGCAATAAATCTGAAATCAACAAGAAAAGAACTCATCAGAGTTCAATGTCAGGGAGAATGAAGGAAAAGTTCCTTTCAGAGAGCTGAACTAGTGGGATCTAAGAGACTACCACTGTTGCCGGAGCAGGACGACTTCAAAATTCTGCCCATCAGATTTCAATCCTCTCTATAGACCCAGTGACTGGTATGTATTTCCCCTTCCTCTCTTTTAATTATTTTTTAAAGTTTTTATTTTGAAATAATTTTAGACTTAACCAAAAAATTGCAAGAATGTAGGGTTTTTTTTATGCCCCTCACCCAGCTTCTCACCAAATTAGCATTTGCATAGTCTTAGTTTTCCAGGTGGCAGCCTGGTAAAAGATCTTCCTGCCAATGAAGGAGACGCAAGAGATGTGAGTTTGATCGCTGGCTTGGGAAGACACCATAGAGTAGGAAATGGCAACTTGCTCCAGTATTCTTGCCTGGAAAATTTGGTGGACAGAGGAGCCTGGTGGTTACAGTCCATGGGGTCACAAAGAGTTGGACATGACTGAGCACACATGCAGAGCAATGACAGAAACTTAGAAATTAACACTGGTGCAATCTATTATGTAAGCTAGTGACTTCATAGGGTTTCACCAGTTTTTCCATTTATGTCTTTTTTGTTTGTTTTTTCAAGATTCAATCTGGAATCCTGCATCACATTTAATTGCATGTCTTTATTCTCCTCATAAGATGTGACAATTCCTCAGTCTTCTCTTATCTTTCATGACCTTGATCTTTCTGAAAAGTCCTGTTCAGTAATTCTGTAGAATTTTCTTCTGTTTGGATTTTTTTTTAATGTTTCTTATGATTAGATTTAGGTTATACATTTTTGACCAGAATGCCACAGAATTGGCACAGAAGTCTTTTTCTGCACATTATAATCGAGGGGAGTATGAAATAAATCTTATTACTGGTGACAATAACCTTGATTACATGGTCAATGTGGTATCTGATGGGTTTCTCCACTGTACCCCTCCCATGTTTTCCTTTGTAAATAAATATCTGGAAGAAACACTTCAAGACTGTGCAAATGTCCAAACACTTTTCAAACTTTCACCTACTAATTTTAGTATCAATTAATGGATCTAATATTTATTTTCATACCTTCTGTATTTATTAATTGGAGTCTGGGTCAGTCTCTTATGGGGTCACTGTTCCTTTCTCCTGGGTCCTGGTACACACAGGGGTATAGCTTCTCCCGGCAATCATCAACTTTTGGAGGAAAGTGTCCACTAAGATGTTGAAAAGCTTCACCCTTGAAATGGTAGCGCTGGGGCATGCAGATTCCTGAGACAATTATGCAGGCCCTTTTTCATCACAAATGCCACCTACGTTGACACTGCTTGCTTAGGCCATGTTGAAATAGGATCCAAAAAAAAAAGCATCCACAAGAAAAAGAAGTGCAAAAGGACAAAATGCAAATGGAAAAATGGCTGTCTGAGGAGGCCTTACAAATACCTGAGAAAAGAAGAGAAGCTAAAGGCAAAGGAGAAAAGGAAAGATATATTCATCTGAATGCAGAGTTCCAAAGAATAGCGAGGCTAGAGAAGAAAGCCTTCCTAAGTGATCAGTGCAAAGAAATAGAGGAAAACAATACAATGGGAAAGACTAGAGATCTCTTCAAGAAAATTAGAGATAGCAAGGGAACATTTCATACAAAGATGGGCATTATAAAGGACAGAAATAGTATGGACCTAACAGAAGCAGAAGTAAGAAAAGGTGGCAAGAATACACAGAAAAACTATACAAAAAAGATCTTCATGATCCAGATAACCATGATGGTGTGATCATTCACGTAGAGTCAGACATCCTGGAGTGCAAAGTCAAGTGGGCCTTAGGAAGCATCACTCTGAACAAAGCTAGTGGAGGTGATGGAATTCCAGTTGAGCTATTTCAAATCCTAAAAGATGATGCTGTGAAAGCGCTGCACTCAATATGTTAGCAAATTTGGAAAACTCAGCAGTGGCCACAGGACTGGAAAAGGTCAGTTTTCATTCCAGTCCCAAAGAAGGGCAGTGCCAAAGAATGTTCAACCACACAATTGCACTCATTTCACATGCTAGCAAAGTGATACTCAAAATTCTCCAAGCTAGGCTTCAACAGTACATGAACTGAGAACTCCCAGACATTCAAGCTGGATTTAGAAAAGGCAGAGGAACAAGAGATTAAATTTCCAACATCTGTTGGATCATAGAAAGAGCAAGAGAATTCCAGAAAAATATATACTTTTGCTTCATTGACTACACTAAAGCCTTTGACTGGGTGGATCACAACAAATAGTAGAAAATTCTTCAAGAGATGGGAATACCAGACCACCTTACCTGCCTCCTGAGAAATCTGTATGCAGGTCAAGAACAATAGTTAGAACCAGACATGGAAAAATGGACTGGTTCCAAACTGGGAAAGGAATACGTCAAGGCTGTACATTGTCACCCTGCTTATTTAACTTATACGTAGAGTACATCATGTGAAATACTGGGCTGTATGAACACAAGCTGGAATGAAGATTGCTGGGAGAAATATCAATAACCTCAGATATGCAGATGACACACCCATATGTGGTGGTGAGGAAGAAAGTGGCAGAAAGTGAGGAAGAACTAAAGAGCCTCTTGATGAAAGTGAAAGAGGAGAGTGAAAAATCTGGCTTAAATCTCAGCATTCAAAAAATGAAGATCATAGCATCTGGTCCCATCACTTCAGGGAAAATAGATGGGGAAACCATGGAAACAGTGTCAGACTTTATTTTCTTGGTCTTCAAAATCACTGAAGATGGTGACTGCAGCCATGAAATTAAAAGACGCTTGCTCCTTAGAAGAAAAGTTATGACCAACCTAGATGGCATGTTAAAGAGCAGAGACATTACTTTGCCAACAAAGGTCCATATAATCAAAGCTATGGTTTTTCCAGTAGTCATGTATGGATGTGAGAGTTGGACCATGAAGAAGTCTGAATGTTGAAGAACTGATGCTTTTGAGATGTGGTGTTGGAGAAGACTCTTGAGAGTCCCTTGGACTGCAAGAAGATCAAACCAGTCAATTCTAAAGGAAATCAACCCTGAATATTCAATGCAAGGACTGATACTGAAGCTGAAACTCCAATACGTTGGCCACCTGATGCAAAGAACTGACTCATTAGAAAAGACCCTGATCCTGGGAAAGATTGAAGGCAAGAGGAGAAGGGGATGACAGAGGATGAGTTGGTTGGATGACATCACCAGCTCAACGCACCTGAGTTTGAGCCAGCTCTGGGAGGTGGTGAAGGACAAGGGAGCGTGGTGTGCTGCCTTCCAGGCTTGCAAAGAGCTGGACATGTCTGAGCGATTGAACAGCAACAACTGTAAGGAAGTGTCATCCCTTCTTCATTTATGTGTTTATTCAATTATTTATTCATATCAACACAGAGTATTATTTATTATATTTTATGAAGTAAGTATAATACTATTATTTTTGTTTCTAAAATTGGTCCAGTTTTAGCCATTTGGAGAGGTTTTTGGTTGGCGTCTGTATTCCAGTTCCCATCCTCTGGGACTATTTTCTTACTTTCTGGCATCAAATTTCATTTGTATTTTCTCTGCCCAGCCCTAGAATCAACCACTTTTCCAAAGACCCTTGGTTCCTTTTGTTGAGAATGATATTTTAAAAGCAAAGATACGGGCACTAGATGTGCTCTTTGCTGCAAGCGTGTTATTACTTCTAGACTCTCTCGGTGGACAGAGATTGGAAGTATATGTATATATACTAACCAATGCATGCACATACATCTATGTTTATTGCTATTTCTATTTAAAAAAAGCATGAGTTGAGTGTGATAGCTTTCATTCCAATCCAACAATGTAGTGTTCATTCTAGCTTTTCCCCTTGGCTTATTTGTAAATTTTTCTCTGACAGTTGGAAATTGAGACAGCCAAGTTTCCAATTATTTGCCCTACGAGATGGTTTATAATTTATGTTTTTTATTTATTTACGTTATATGTCATTTATTTATATTACATTTTATTTATTTACATTATTTCTTCCTTAAATGTTTGATAGAATTAACCAGTAAAATCATCCAAGCTTAGAATTTTCTTTATATAAATGCTTTTAACTACAAACTCAGTTTCTTCGATAGATGTTTCTTGTTATTTATTTCTTCTTGAATACATTTTTGTAGTTTGTGTCTTTCAAGGAATAAATCAGTTTCATCTAAATTGTTGCATTTGGGGGGCACTGAATTATTTGCAGCATTTCTTTATTCTTTCGTCTACAGGGTCAGGAGTGCTATTTCTTCTTTCATTCCTAATGTAGGCCAATTTTAATCACAGCTTCCTCTGCATCCAGTCAATGTGGTTACATTGTAGTTTAATTTTTTTCAGCTGACAGTATTTTAGAATTTTCCCCAGGTCACCTATCTGAATCATGGGCTATTTAAGGGATATTTAAATTTTTTTAAAATTTTCAAATATTTAAGGAATTTTTCAAGTATCTTTCTGTTATTGATGTCTAGCTTAATCCTTTTATTCTCCAAGAACATACTTTGTATGATTTCTATCATTTTAGCTTTATTAATGTTTGTTTTATGGCACAGATTATAGTCATTTTTACTGAGTGCTCTGTGTGTAATTGAAAAAAGTACATATTTTGCTATTGCTGTAAGTGCTGTTTTACACAGCCTCAAATTAAACATCTTTCTACAGTTTATGTTGCCCAGCATAATAATGCTTGTGTGTGTGCTCAGTCACTCAGTTGTGTCCAAGTCTTTGTGACCCCACGTATTGTTGCTTGCAAGTCTCCTCTGTCCATGGGATTCTACAGGCAAGAATACTGGAGTGGGTTGCCGTTTCCCCCTCCAGAAGATCTTCCCTAACCAGGGGTGGAGCCTGTGTCTCCTGCGTCTTCTGCATTGGCAGGTGGATTCTTTACCATTGAGGCAATTGAGAACTGTAAGGACAAAAATGTATACTTTTGGGTAAAGGCTAAAGTTAGTGGGAGAAACAAGCACACTTAGTGAAGGAATACTATAATTTAAGAGAAAAGGAAAGATGCTCTTTTCAAAACAGGCTTCTCTAATAGAGTGTGACTGTGTAAGATTTTGCCTACTTTCTATCCACATTCTAGTTCTGTTTTTTCCCATAACCAGGGATACTTGGCCTCAACCTGACATCAACTATTACACAGGGCCCTGGGATCAGTTGACTGAAGCTGATGGCAGGATTAAAGTAATTGAGTTCATCACTGATTCTGAGCTCCAGGTCTTTATTGCTGTTACACAGTGCTTCCAGAAGCCCTCAGTTCCACCTGGAGGTCCACTCTGCTGAGAGTTTATAATCACAGTCCACTACAACCGGACCCCAACTACCACGGAGAGTGGGCTTTGCACGCAGAAACTGCAATGTCTTGAGTCAAGTAATTGACTTGGCAAAGTCCTCACTCCTTTCAAAACTAGCAACATCTCTGAACAGCAGATGGAATTTTAGAGTAATGCATCTGGAAAGCTGCAAGAACAGGAATACATCTGTTTCCATTGTTATAGAAAGATAAACAGGACCAGACTCAAGACTCTGTGGGAAACAGAGTTCTTGCTTCTCTGCTTACTGTTTACTGCCTTTTAGGAGGAAGAAATGCCATGGATGTGTCAGATGGTGAGGAGAAACTGGTACACACTATAGTCATCTCAAATATATCCCGGGGAGAATAAAAACAAGGCTACCTCGATGTAACAGACAAATGCTCGGCCGATTATTTATTTATTCATTTATTTTTGCCCACATGATACCAAATTCAAGAACATAAATACAAAGAACATTATCTTTGTATTTTGGCTTTGGGGGCCATTTTACATCAAAATGTGTTTGTTCATTTTAATGTTAGTCCGGTTATAGGCTTTTTTTTTTTAGGATATGTTAGCTTTTCTATGAAAACTATATGATTAACAATAGATGTATCTAACTAATCTTTCTTAGAGCGTTTGAGATTTTGAAAACACACACAATGTCTTGGAAATAATTTGCTACTTGCTGTTTAGAGAAGTATTTGCTTTTATTTTCCTGTGTATGACTGGTTTGACTGGGTTTTTTGACTGAGTTAACTGGAAGTTTTGGCATGTTGATGAACTCAGAAGTTGCCAAACAGGCTAGAAGAGCATTATTTTTTTCCTTCTGGGATAAAATTATGATTTTTTACCAATTAAAAAAAAAAATCCAGTCTCCAAGTGATCTTTCAAATCTTTTCAGCCAGGAACCGTCAGACACATAGAGATGTTGGTTCACATGGGACCTTTCTGGAAGAGAAAGTGAGCCTTCCTCTCTGTTAACCCCATGGGCTGTACACTGGCCAATTCCAGATTGAAGACCTATTAGTCATGTCTGACTTGAAAGCACCACTGTATCGGTGGCCTACAAGGTGACGTATGGGCATCTGATCTGCTGTTTGTTTCTGACAACTCCCAGAACCTATTTCCACCCAGCATCAAACAATCAAGGATCCACAGGTTGAAGGGTGCCAGTTATTCAAGTGATGAATTTGCGTTAAATCCTAGGATCAGTGCAACCTAATGAATCAACCAGTGGAAGCATGCCCCAATTAGAGACATAGCTCAGGGCTGCCAACAAAGCCACGTGCTGTTCCCCTTGCCTGAACAGCAGGGCTTTGCGCAAATGCCTCGTAAAACCCAGGGACAGCTAGAACTGGAGAGCACTGTGTGCTTAAAGGTTCCTATGATCATTTTTCCCCCTTTTAAACTCTGTTCAACATTTGTGACCCCCTGCCTCGCCTGGCTACAGGTTCAGAAGAGCCTGAAAGCCAGTGGGTTTTTCACCAGCAGGGAAAATAAATGAGGACTCAACTTAGAAGAGGGACGCCCTCTCTTATGTTTTCTGCACCACTGCTAGGCATTGAACAGTAAATTGAAAGAGAGTACAAATGATGCAGAAAATACGATGACCACTCTTGGCAAGCAGGGCTAGATTTCACTGTGTGGAAAGGTTCATATGAAAGATTCCACTAGGGGGAAAACACTTCTCGAATAGACTTAAATTATCTGTCCTATGGCACTGAACCATTTTTATATACATCCATGTATTGACTTATTTGTGGGGAATGCTAAAACCACAAAGTTCCTGTTTGCTCTATTTCTTAGGGATAAAGTTATTCTGTGGTCAGAGACACCTAAGACCATTAGGCACGCACACTGCAGATCTGAAGAAGGTCTATTTACTTGAGCTTCCAGGAAAAATATTGACAAGGCAGTAAAAATACTTTCCTTGATTACTCAACCTCGTATTTTAAACCTAAAATTACAGGAACTTTTCTCTTTTAGTCATTTATTTTTAGCTTCTCTATTTTTCCACCTTTTGGGGTTTTTCTGGCTCACCTTTTAAAACATGGTCTATTTATACTGACTCTGCAAATCGAGGAATAGCAAACCCTTTAAAGCATTGTCACTGTTTCCTTCTGACTAGTTTTCAAGCTACTTGGGGACAAGTGAATCTCAGCTTCTGGAGAGAAATGGATAAAGGAGAGTTTGTTACAGAGCTGAAAGAAACTTCAGAAAGTCTGTTAGTGCTAGCTTTCAGAAAAACCAGCATGTTAACCATTTCTTATTTCCCTGTCTTTGACCAAAGGTCAGAAATAGTTACAAATTTAAGGGAAAGGTGATGAGTATGACTCACACGACCTCACATGACTCAATCATAGGGCCCCCAAAACAAGGGGTCCAGACCATTCTGTCTTCATTGACCCCCTCATTACAATAACCGCAACCTTGTTATCTCCACATCTTACCCTGTTTCATCTTTATTCAATGTACTGTATAGTCAATGGACTATATATTTGTTTGATTATTTGTGTATTACCTGTCATTTCCACCAGATTTTAAACTATAGGAATGTGGGGTCTTCTCACTGCATCTCCTATATGTAGACAAGGCCGAGTATAGATACTTTGCCATCAAAGCTCAAAAGTGCTTTTTTGGTTGAATGGATATTTTTCAGTTGACTTTAAAACTTCAGTTTTTTTTTTTTTTTTTTAAAGTGACCTGTTTGTTCATTCACAACAGTCAATGCTATTTCTCTCTAATTTCTAATTGACAGAGACTCTTCAAATCTAGAAGGTCCATTGGACTTATTACAGTTAGAAAAAAAACGCTCACAGAATCTATCAATGATTCTGAATCCTGACTTTGAGTCCCTGCTGAAGACATCCGGATCATTTTCAGAGTGAATGAATACTTTATGCCTATTTTGTAAGCTTTTGCTAGGTCTTCTCAAGGGTTAAGTTCTGTATTTTAACACTTCTTCCTGCCTCACTCCCTGCCCCTGCCATGGTACTTCTGCTACTTCAACTTGTCAGTTTGTATTTTATATATTATTGTGTTTGCTTACTTTGTATCCTGCCATAAAAATACATACTCTTCTGGCTGAGCACCATCCAGAATATACAGGAGACTTTGATGAAGATAAAAGAACAGTTGGGTCACCTGGTGATGAAACACAGCTGCTCAGTCCTGGAATGAATACCTGATGCTTGGAAGAGAAGGATGGTTAGTTGGGTGAGGAGGAAAAGTGCTATTATTTACCATTGGAAGCCCCGAGGAAAGGCTTTCATAAAATGAGACAATGCCTCGTTTGCCATTGGAGAAGTAGGCAGATGGTAGATTACTTTTCTGAAACTTGTATTCCTCAAACCACAGTATATTCAATTTTCAAGAGGCCAGAGAGATCTGCCCACTTTTTTTCCAATTCTACAGCATATCATTGGGCCACTCAGAATGTCAAGCCCAGGCAATACAATTAGAAAAATAAATCCACTGTTGCAAGAATTAAATGCAAACACCTAGCTCATTCCAGTGATAGGCAGATACCTGTACAGTCACTGTTATTGGGGACTATTTGTCCAGATATTCTGATGTCTAATAAGCATGATAAGGAGTTGACAGTACTTAAACAATAATGAGAGGGATTTCACTGGTGGTCCAGTGGTTAAAACTCCAGGCTTCCAATGCAGAGGGCACAGGTTCGATCCCTGGTCGGGGAACTAAGATCCCCCATGCCACATGGCATGGCCAAAAAATTAAAATAATAATAATAATAAAGAACACTTCTGAGCATTTACTATATGATATATGTTGTTCAAAAACTTCCAGAGCCCTCTTTCTTACTTCTCTCAACATCTGAGATCAGTCAGGTAGTCAGTTCACTCACTCAGTCCTGTCTGACTTCTTGAGACCCCATGGACTGCAGCACACCAGGCTTCCCTGTCCATCACCAACTCCTAGAGCTAGCTCAAACACATGTCCTTTGAGTCCGTGATGCCATCCAACCATCTCAGCCTCTGTCGTTCCCTCCTTCTGCCTTCAATCTTTTCCAGATTCAGGGTCTTTTCCAATGAGAAAGTTCTTCGCATCAGGTGGCCAAAGTATTGGAGTTTCCGTTTCAGCATCAGTGCTTCCAATGAATATTCAGGACTGATTTTCTTTAGGATTGACTGGTTGGATCTCCTTGCAGTCCAAGGGACTCTCAAGAGTCTTCTCCAACACCACAGTTCAAAAGCATCAGTTCTTTGGTGCTCAGCTTTCTTTATGGTCCAGCTCTCACATTCATACATGACTACTGGAAAAACCATAGCTTTGACCAGATGGAGTTTTGTTGGCAAAGTAATATCTCTGCTTTTTAATTTCCTGTCTAGGTTTGTCATAGCTTTTCTTCCAAGGAGTAAGCGTCTTTTAATTTCATGGCTGCAGTCAACATCTGTAGTGATTTTGGAGCCCAAGAAAATAAAGTCTGTCACTCTTTCCGTTGTTTTCCCATCTATTGGCCATGAAGTGATGGGACTGGATGCCATGATCTTCATTTTTTGAACGCTGAGTGTTAAGGCAGCCTCCTCTTTCACCTTCATCAAAGGGCTCTTTCGTTCCTCCTCACTTTCTGCCATAAGGATAGTGTCATCTATATATCTGAAGTTATTGATATTTCTCCCAGTAATCTTGATTCAAGCTTGTGCTTCATACAGCCTGGCATTTCACATGATGTACTCTGCATAGAAGTTAAATAAGCAGAGTGACAATATACAGCCTTGACGTACTCCTTTCCCAATTTGGAACCATCTGTTGTTCCATGTCCAGTTCTAACTGTTGTTTCTTGACTGCATACAGATTTCTCAGGAGGCAGATAAGGTGATCTGATATTCCCATCTCTTGAAGAATTTTCCACAGTTTATTGTGATCCACACAGTCAAAGGCTTTGGCATAGTCAAGAAAGCAGAAGTCTCTCTGGAATTCTCTTGCTTTTTCTATGATCCAGAGGATGTTGGCAATTTGATCTCTGATTCCTCTGCCTTTTCTAAATCCAGCTTGAACATCTGGAAGTTTTCAATTCATGTACTGTTGAAGCCTAGCTTGGAGAATTTGGGGCAATGATTTGCTAGCGGGTAAAATGAGTGCAATTGTGCGGTAGTTTGTGCATTTTTTGGCATTGTCTTTCTTTGGGATTGGAATGAAAACTGACCTTTTCCAGTCCTGTGGCCACTGCTGTTTCCCAAATTTGCTGGCATATTGAGTGTAGCACTTTAATAGCATCGTCTTTTAGGACTTGAAATAGCTCAGCTTAAATTCCATCACCTCCACTAGCTTTGTTCATAATGATACTTCTTAAGGCCCACTTGAGTTTGGACTCGAGAATGTTGGACTCTATGTAAAGGATCACACCAACCAGTTATCTTGGTCATTCAGTTCAGTTCAATTCAGTTGTTCAGTTGTGTCCGACTTTTGCGACCCCACGGACTGCAGCATGCCAGGCTTCCCTGTCCATCACCAACTTCTGGAGCTTGCTCAAACTCATGTCCATCAAGTCAGTGATGCCATCCATCCATCTCACCCTCTGTCATCCCCTTCTCCTCCTGCCTTTAATTTTTCCCAGCATCAGGGTCTTTTCAAATGAGTCAGTTCTTTGCATCAGGTGGCCAAATATTGGAGCTTCAGCATCAGTCCTTCCAGCGAATATTCGGGACTGATTTCCTTCAGGATGGACTGGTTGGATCTCCTTGCAGCCCAAGGGACTCTCAAGAGTCTTCTCCAACACCACGGTTCAAAAGGATCAGTTCTTTGGTGCTCAGCTTTCTTTATGGTCCAACTCTCACATTCATACATGACTACTGGAAAAACCATAGCTTTGATTAGACAGACCTTTGTTGGCAAAGTAATGTTTCTGCTTTTTAGCTGTCTAGGTTGGTCATAACTTTTCTTCCAAGGAGCAAGCGTCTTTTAATTTTATGGCTGCAGTCAACATCTATAGTGATTTTGGAGCCCAAGAAAATAAAGTCTGTCACTCTTTCCATTGTTTCCCCATCTATTTGCCATGAAGTGATGTGACTGGATGGCATGATCTTCGTTTTTTGAATGCTAAGTTTTAAGCCAACTTTTTCACTCTCCTCTTTCACTTTCATCAAGAGGCTTTTGAGTTCCTCTTCACTTTCTGCCATAAGGGTGGTGTCATCTGCATACCTGAGGTTATTGATATTTCTCCCGGCATTCTTGATTCCAGCTTGTGCTTCACACAGCCTGGCATTTTGCATGATGTACTCTGCATAGAAGTTAAATGAGCAGAGTGACAATATACAGCCTTGATGTACTCCTTTCCCAATTTGGAACCATCTATTGTTCCATGTCCAATTCTAACTTTTACTTCTTGACTGCATAAAGATTTCTCAGAAGACAGATAAGGTGACCTGGTATTCCTATCTGTTGAATAATTTTCCACAGTTTGTTGAGATCTACACAGTCAAAGGCTTTGGTGTAATTAATAAAGCAGAAGTAGATGTTTCTCTGGAATTCTCTTGCTTTTTCTATGATCCAATGGATGTTGGCAATTTGATCCCTGATTCCTCTGCCTTTTCTAATCTGGAAGTTCACAGTTTATGCACTGGTGAAGCCTAGGTTGGAGAATTTTCAGAATTACTTTACTAGCATGTGAGATGAGTGCAATTTTGTGGTAGTTTGAACATTCTTTGGCATTGCCTTTCTTTGGGATTGAAATGAAAACTGACCTTTTCCAGTCCTGTGGCCACTGTTGAGTTTTCCAAATTTGCTGGCATATTGAGTGCAACACTTTAACAATATCATCTTTTCTCATTTGAAATAGCTCAGCTGGAATTCCATCGCCTTCACTAGCTTTGTTCCTAGTGATGCTTCCTATGGCCCACTTGACTTTGCATTCTAGGATGTGTGGCTCTAGGTGAGTGATCACACCATTGTGATTATCTGTGTGATAAAGATCATTTTTGTATGGTTCCTCTGTTTATTTTTGTCACCTCTTCTTAATACCTTCTGCTTCTGTTAGGTCCATACTATTTCTGTCTTTTATTGTGCCCATCTTTGCATGAAATGTTCCATGGTACCTCTAATATTCTTGAAGAGATCTGTAGTCTTTCCCATTTTTCTTTTTTTTCCCTCTATTTCTGTGCATTGATCACCGGGGGCAGCTTTCTTATCTCTCCTTGCTATTCTTTGAAACTCTGCATTCAAATGGGTATATCTTTCCTTTTCTCCTTGGCCTTTAGCTTCTCTTTTTTTCTCAGCCATTTGTAAGTCCTCCTCAGACAACCATTTGGCCTTTTTGCATTTCTTTTTCTTGGGGATGGTCTTGATCACTGCTTCCTGTATAATGTCGCAAACCTCCGTCCATAATTCTTCAGGCACTCTATCTGTCAGATGTAATCCCTTGAATCTGTTTGTCACTTGCACTGTTTAATTATAAGATATTTTATTTAGGTCATATCTGAATGGTCTAGTGGCTTTCCCTACTTTCTTCATTTTATGTCTGAAGTTTTCAATAAGGAGTTCATGATCTGAGCCACAGTCAGCTCCCATTCTTGTTTTTGCTAACTGTATAGAGCATCTCCATCTTTGGTCATTAAGATAGTTTTTTGCATAATTCTTCTGTGTATTTTTGTCACCTTTTCTTCTTATCTTCTACTTTTGTTAGGTCCATACTGTTTCTGTCCTTTATTGTGCCCATCTTTGCATGAAATGTTACCTTGGTATTCCTAATTTTCTTGAAAAGATCTCTAGTCTTTCCCATTCCATTGCATTTCTTTGCACTGATCACTGAGGAAGGCTTTCTTATCTCTCCTTGCTATTCTTTGCAACTCTGCATTCAGATGAGTATATCTTTCCTTTTCTCTTTTGACTTAAGCTTCTCTTCTTTTCTCAGCTATTTGTAAGGCTCCTCAGACAACCATTTTGCCTTTTTGCGTTTCTTTTTCTTGGAATGGTCTTGATCATTGCCTCTTAATTATCTCTTAATTAAGATAGATAGTCTTAATTATCTCCATTTAAAATAGAGGATAAAAAGATGCAGAATTTAATGTCTCTGTGATCACCAGGATTTGAAATCAAAGTGCGTTCTTAGGAGTGCACCTAAGGATGTTTACACTCCTGACAGTGACTGAGTGATGTTTGTACAGCCATGAAATACCTACCCAAATGAGTCATTCTCATTCAGCTTCTAAGATTTGGCCATTTCTATGTTTTCGATTTCACAAATATTGTAATTTCCACGAGAAACCTCAGAGGTCCCATTTCTGGCTCAGGAGAGGGTTAACACACTCCACCTAAGAGTCTCCCAGTACTGGGATTCATTCATTTTCCAAAATATAGCATGTTCTGTTTATTAGTCTGCTTCATGTCATTAAAGCAAACCCACACACAAACAGCTAGCTGAGCCCCAGCCATGTGGTGTGGCAGTGACCTTGACCTCATTTCCCCCTCAAACTTTTGGTCTTGATCAATTCCCAGAACCCAAAGTTCTGTAGTCAAGTCCTCTGACAAAAACAAATGAGGATGTTTCAGTGGCTTGCTTCCACAAGGAATCAAGGGCTCTCTTCTGATATGTCTCTTGACATTCATCCACCAAGCATTTTTTTTTTTTTTAAATAAAGCTTCCAGGAGGAGATGAGTGGAGTTTTTTAAGTAGACAAATTTATTTGATAGATCAAAACTGCATACATCCTATGACATAAGGAACGCTGGGATGAGACTTCGAGCTATGCATTTCCCTCATGTCTCTGCCTGGATCCATTAGAGCTGCATGTCTGTGGGATCACTTGATTCTGCTCTGAGAATCCGAGTGCAGATGCCTCTTGGTTAGGTAACAAGGAAGCAGTTGCAATCTTTCACATCCTTTGGTGATTCGGTCAATCCTACAGGGATTATGTCATAGAATCAGGAAGGTTTCATCAGGAGAAAAAAAAGGAACTCAAAGGACCAAGGATGATGGAAGACACCTGGCAGAGTTGGCCCCTGGAGACCCGGGTGCCCTTGAGGAGGGTCATACACCTGACGGGAAGGAGTCTTAACACCCCGGTTTGGACACCTCCAGTAGGCTTCTCTGGTGGCTCAGATGGTAAAGCATCTGTCTACAATGTGGGAGACCCGGGTTTGATCCCTGAATTGGGAAGATCCCCTGGAGAATGAAATGGCAATCCACTCCAGGACTATTGCCTGGAAAATCCCATGGACAGAGGAGCCTGGTAGGCTACAGTCCGTGCAGTCACAAAGAGTCAGACATGACTGAGCGACTTCACTTTCACTTTTCACTTTCAATAGGCTTCCACCAGGGCTCCCGGTCCCAGCCCTCCTCCGGATTACGCTTATTTGAGTTATGACTTTTAACAAATGACAGTAGGAAGTTGGGTCTGAAGCTTAAACTGAAAAGATGTGAAATGGATATTCCTCTTCACCAGGAAATAGAAATGCTCATGATGTAGCAGAGAGCAAGCACTTATTTTTATGGAATAGATAGATGACAATAATGGATAAGAATGAATGAACTCCATCCATCTTTCAGTTGATCCTGCTCTAATTTACACAAACAGCTATTTGTCTACAGGCTTCCCAGGTGGCATAGTGTAAAGAATCCACCTGCCAATGCGGGAGGCTCAGGAGACGTGGGTTCGATCCCTGGGTCAGGAAGATCCCCTGGAGAAGGGAATGGTAACCCACTCCAGTATTCTTGCCGGGAAAAATTCCATGGACAGAGCAGCCTGGTGGGTTACAGTCCAGGGGGTCGCAAAGAGTCAGACACAACCGAGCACACATAATAGCAACAATTTGTCTATATTTATTTACCCTGTTCCTAACTCTTCTTTCAAAAGAGAAAAGCTTATGATCTAGCTGGGGAAATATAAAGAAGTGCCTCTTAGATACAGAGGAAAGAACAGGTGACATTCAAAGTAGTCTATTATTCCTAACATCCAGGTGAATGGGAACTATTCATTTGATTTGATAGAGGTGTGATTGACCTTGCCTAGCCTGCAGCTCCAGGCACTGGGTGGTTTCCTGACTTACTGTGGGAATGGAGTTTGGGTTAAGTGTGTAGCATACAATGTGCTTGGCACATAGATTTTTTTTTTTTTTTTTTATGTTGTGGTAGAAATTTATTTTCCTTCTAATAAAATATTTTTATTTAAAAAATTTTAAAGCTTTTAATTTTGTATTGGGGGTATAGCCAATTAACAAACAATGCTGTGATAGTTTCAGGTGAACAGCAAAGGGACTAGCCATACATATACATCTATGCACTCTCCCCCAAACTCCCCTCCCATCCAGTCTGCCGCATAACATTGAACAGAGTTCCATGTGCTATACAGTAGGTCTTTGTTGGTGATCCATTTTAAATACAGCAGTGTGTCCATGTCCATCCCAAATCCCTAACTATCCCTTTCCCCTCATCCTCCTCCCAGCTACCATAAATTCATTCTCTAAGTCTGTGAGTCTCTTTCTTTTTTGTAAGTTCATTTGTATCATGGAGGGACCTCGAGATTGTCATGCTGAATAAAGTAAGTCAGACAAGAGAAGGGGAAATATCATACAACATCCCACATATGTGGAATCTAGAAAGAAATGATAGACACATAGATTCTTGATACGTTTATCTGAATGAATGAATATATGAATGAATAAGTCCCTTATTTTGTAGCCTAAGTTTTAGGGGCTAACTGATCTTAGAATTAATTATTTACAATGAGCGGAAGAAGTATTAATAAATGGTGAAGTACAGTGAATTGTATGTAAAGCTTGGTCCACCAACAATTCTCACCATCCTTCCACTGAAGGGCACTCTTTCCATCAGGAAGTGGCATCTGATCCTCCATCTCTTAAATTAGTGATGGTCTAATGACTTGCTTTGACCAGTGAAATGACATTGGTCATTGAAATGACATTGGAAATGATTTTCTGGGACTACTGAGGCTGGAACTTGGGGAGAACTTGCAACTTCTGTTTCATCCCTGTGGTATCTGGATGCCATGGAAGGAGCTTGAGTAGGATGAATGAATTATGAGAAACTATGTAAAAAGAGAGATGCTCAGTCAGCCCCCAGCCTTTCCAGCTGCCCTAGCTGAGGTGCCAAACATGGGTGCTGCCCTGTTGCGTGTTCCAACTCTAGGCACTCACATGGATGACCCCAACTGACACTGTGTGGAACAGAACTGCCTGACGGAGCCCAGCCAACACACAAAATCATGAGAAATAATAAATCATTGCTGTATTAAACCCTAAGTTTTATTTTTGCAGTGGTTTATTAAGCAGCAAGAAATTACTGAAATGCATAGTAAGGCAGCCTTACCAAGCTCAGAAGCATGTCCATTCCTGCAGGGGGAAAAGACTTCAGTGGTGCCTCTTGTGAGCAGGCTTCCCAGGTGGCACTAGCGGTAAAATGCCTGGCGGACGATGCAGGAGGCATAAGAGACTCAGCTTTGATCGCTGCTCGGGAAGATCCCCTGGAGGAGGGCACGAAAACCCATTCCAGTATTCTTGCCTGGAGAATCCCACGGATGGAGGAACCTGACGGACTATAGTCCATAGGGTCAAAAAGTCGGACATGGCTGAAGCGACTCAGCACATGCGCACTTGTGGTGAGTACACTTTGTCTTTGCTGCAGCTTGTGTCTCCCTGAAGATCAAATGGCTACAAATGACATCACGAGTTGAGATACCTTTAAGAGTCTTACCACCTAGGGTTTGATGTCTGGACTCCTGCAGTGGGAAGAGCCCAGAGAAGGCATCACCAGAAGGACAGGAGTCGTTTATGGTAGCAGAGTCTGACACCATGTTTAGTTATATTAACATCTTGATTTAACTAAACAAACTAGCCACAGACCCCATTAAATAGAATAAAAAAATATGTGTATTGCTTTATGTTTGCAGAGCCTTTGATGTGCTCTGCTTCAATTGATGCTCAACTCTCTGAGAAAGACAATTTTTTATAAACTCAATTTTATCAAGACATAATTTATACAAAATAAAATCTCACATTTTAAGTATATGTGCTGTGCTGTGCTTAGTCACTCAGTCACGTTTGACTCTTTGCAACCCCGAGGATTGTAGCTTACCAGGCTCCTCTGTCCGTGGGATTCTCCAGGCAAGAATACTGGAGGGGGTTGCCATGCCCTCCTCCAGGGAATCTTCCCAACCCAGGTCTCCTGAATTGCAGACAGATTCTTTACCATCTGAGCCACCAGAGAAGCCCGGAGACTTTTCACAAATACATACATCCGTGTCACCTTCACCTGAATCAATATATAGAGCATTTTTATTTTACCAGAAAGATCCCTCTTGCCTTCTTCTTTTTTCTCTTTTGTATTTAAAAAATTTTCAGCTTTATGGAGGTACAAATAACACATAAAATTGCAAGTAATTTAAAGTGTGCACTGCGGTCATTTCATATGTGATGTACTGTGAAAGAATTCTCCCCATGTAATTAATTAATTCTGCACCATCACCTCACATATTTATTTATGTATTTAATTTTGGGGGTGAGAACACTGAAGTTTCACTCTCTCAGCAAATTTTGACTATGCAATACACTGTTATAGGCTCTAGTCACCACACTATACGTTAGATCTTCAGACCTCATTCATTTTTAAGCTGAAAGTCATTCAGCATCCTCCAACACATGCTCAAGGACTGACTGAGTTTCTATCACTGTAAGACAGTTTTGCCTCTTCTAGAATTTTATAAAATGGAATGATATACTCTGCCCTCCTTTGCTTATTGTTTCTTGCATTCAGCCTCATGAACATAAGACTCACAACATGTTGCATCAGCCTGCATTGCTTTTGAGGAAGTGCTTCTTTTCCCATTTTACAGAGCAGGAAACTCAAACTTGAAGAGTAGGCTAATTTTTCTGAAGGACTTAGCTCACAAGTAGCCCATGCAGGACTCCCACACAAGATTTTCGGAGATTACTTCTCATGCTGCTCTTGGTGCTTAACTGAAAGGATGAGACTAACACTCACTCCATTTTGGTAGTTAGCAAACATCTAAAGAAGGCACCCCAAGCGCAAGAAAAGAGCACATTCTGATAGTTGATGCAAGAGTGACTCTCTGGTTGCAGGATGAGAGCCAAATATAGACAAGCCAGTCAGAATTCCTCACCTGGATTTCCCAACTTGGAATAAAAGGATAAATCTACATTGGCAAGATGCCGTGTTTGCCTGCATCCTGGAAGAAATTTGAACTAAACAAAGAAAGAAGCCAACATACAGAGAAGAGGAAAGCTAAGGGACCTGGAAAGAAAGTTCTAGTTGTTTGGAAACTTTGGTTCTATTTGTTTTTGAGGGTTAGCAGCATCCTTGTCCTTCTGATGAATTGGTTATGGAAATTTTCATTTGATAACCTGAGAGGTTTCAGTATCAACCGATAAATTCCCTCTAAGGAAATCTGTTAGATTTCCATCACTTGCAATCAAAAGAACCTTGTGTAACACATAAAGCATAAAAGGATTTAATTGGATTAACCTATTTGCATAATGTTGCCACATCTTGTAAAAAATCTATAGTTTTCATGGTAACCCTAATTAAATATACTGCATCTATATTGTGCCAGGAAGAATGACAGCACTGTATTTACCTTTTGAAACAATCTTTGTTTCCATTTGGCAAACACAGAGGTTGAAATATTAACAGTGCATCCCAGGAGAAAAACCTAGCTCTGAAGGGTCTAAGGGTGATAAAATATAGTATATAAATACTCTCTGTTCAAGATCAGCACATTCTATACATTTTTTGTCCTGCTGGGAGTTACTCATTTTTATGGAAAATGTCTTGGCCCACTATAATAAATACTAATAGAACTGCTGGGGGATACTTTTTTTTTTTTAATTCTCATATCGTACACAGGTAGTGAATAATATCTTGTGTGAATAATATCTTGTGTATTTTAGGATTCCATTTTCAGAAGTAGAACCATTGCATGTGGGAAGGACTGGAGGTACTGGATTTCCTTTAAGTAGAAAATATGCCAACAGCAAATTGGCAAGGAATTTCTTTCTTATCTTATGCAAAGAAATCCTCCCCCCTCTCTTTCTTTTTGAGGACTGGTTCTCAAGAATGCCATCAGAGCTCCCTAAGAGAACTCAAAGAGCAACAGAAATTAACACTTGGTTAAGTTCTCTTTGCTTCGCTTTCCTGACTCTAACTCTTCTTTCTGGTTGTAGTCTACCCTTTGGATGCTTTTTTCGTCCATTATTGTTTCCCTTTCCCTTCCTTCCCATTTCCCCAGGGCTTAGTGAGGATAGAGCTAAGTCTCCTGCTCCTCCTCCTTTGCTCCTCTGTGGACTGGAGGGAGTAACCTTGCTGCCTGTTCTCAAGCAAGGGGAGATTTCGGTAGTTTCTGTTTGGACCTCTATTCTCCAGCATGTCATACATGCTCGGAGGGCAAATGTATGCGAAATGGGGGACAATTGAATTACAGATTTTTATTGTGTTCAGGATATTAGCTCTTCCACACATGTAGCAATTTCTGATTGCTTAAGAGGTCCCTGGTGAGTTTTTGGCAAGTGAAGACCTTTACATGTGCCTGGCTCAGGTCCAAGTGACATGCACAGCGCTGGGATTACTTAACTACTCATCCGCCTGCCTTTTCTTCCAATTCCTTAGAAAGAAAATTGAAAATAAGGAGAGAGGGAAAAAAAGGGATGTTGACCTTGATGACCGAAAAAAATTCCTTTTAGATAAATTCCAAGATAAACTCCAATATTAAAAAGATACGACATTCCTCAATGGAATAATTGCAGAAAATAAGATCTCATACGTGCAGGCTTTCTTTAAAAATAAGACCAA
>NW_011494897.1:2491901-2494372 GCF_000754665.1 Bison bison bison
TTGGAAGTGTGCGTGTGTGTGTTCACATGTGTGGACTTTTGATTTCATTTTGTGAGCTGAATTTGTTGTGTCACTCAGTTGTGTACGACTTTTTGCGACCCCATGGACTACAGCATGCCAGGCTTCCCTGTCTTTCACCATCTCCTGGAGCTTGCTCAGACTCATGTCTATTAAGTCGGTGATGCCATCCAACCATCTCATCCTCTGTTGTCTGCTTCTCCTGCCTTCAATCTTTCCCAGAACCAGGGTCTTTTAAAATGAATTGGCTCCTCACATTAGGTGGCCAAAGTATTGGAGCTTCAGCTACACCATCAGTTCTTCCAATGAATATTCAGGACTGATTTCCTTTAGGATGGACTTGTTGGTCTCCTTGCAGTCCAAGGGACTCTCAAGAGTCTTCTCCCAACACCACAGTTCAAAAGCATCAATTCTTTGGCTCTCAGCCTTCTTTATGGTCCAACTCTCACATCCATACATGGCTACTGGAAGAACCATAGCTTTGACTATACGGATCTTTGTTGGCAAAGTAATTTCTGCCTTTTAATATGCTGTCTAGGTTTGTCATAGCTTAGATCTTCCAAGGAGCATGCATCTTTTAATTTCATGGCTGCATTCACCATCTGCAGTAATTTTGGAGCCCAAGAAAATAAAGTATGTGAGCTTAACAGTGATCTTTAATGACTTTAAAATCTTTCTAGGATGAGGAACAAGTGAAAAATTATCCAGAATAGAGGCTGCTCTAGTTATGTGATATATTGGTCTAATTTGGGAACAATCTGTGAGGCAAAAAGAAAGAAAAAAAATTGACTGGAAAAACTTAAAAATTCCTTCTTTTTTTTAAAAATACATAGGTAGAAATTGCCATGCTTAGTATTAATTACAAGTAGCTAGGATAAGCATAGACTTGGATTACTGTGATATTGAATAGTTTGCCTTGAAAATGAACAGAGGTCATTCTGTCCTTTTTGAGATTGCATCCAAGTACTGCATTTCAGACTCTTTTGTTGACCATGATGGCTACTCCATTTCTTTTAAGGGATTCCTACCTGCAGTAGTAGATATAAAGGTCATCTGAGTTAAATTCACCCATTCCAGTCCATTTTAGTTCCCTGATTCCTAGAATGTCGACGTTCACTTTTGCCATCTCCTGTTTGACCACTTTCAATTTGCCTTGATTCATGGACCTTACAACCAGGTTCCTATGCAATATTGCTCTTTACAGCATCGGACCTTGCTTCCATCACCAGTCACATCTACAACTAGGTATTGTTTTTGCTTTGGCTCCATCCCTTCATTCTCTCTGGAGTTATTTCTCCACTGATCTCCAGTAGCATATTTGGCACCTACTGACCTGGTGAGTTCTTCTTTCAGTATCCTATCGTTTTGCCTTTTCATACTGTTCATGGGGTTCTCAAGGCAAGAATACTGAAGTGGTTTGCTGTTCCCTTCTCCAGTGGACCACATTCTCTCAGGCTTCTCCACCATGACCCGCCCGTCTTGGGTGGCCCCACGGGCATGGCTTAGTTTCATTGAGTTAGACAAGGCTGTGGTCCTAGTGTGATTAGATTGACTAGTTTTCTGTGATTATGGTTTCAGTGTGTCTGCCCTCTGATGCCCTCTTGCAACACCTACCGTCTTACTTGGGTTTCTCTTACCTTGGGCATGGGGTATCTCTTCACAGCTGCTCCATCAAAGCTCAGCCGCTGCTCCTTACCTTGGATGAGGGGTATCTCCTCACCGCCGCCTCTCCTAACCTTGAACGTGGAATAGCTCCCCTAGGTCCTCCTGCGCCGGCGCAGCCACCTCTCCTTGGACGTGGGGTTGTTCGTCTTGGCTGCCGCCCCTGGCCTCGGGCGTGAGGTAGCTCCTCCCGGCCTCTGCTTCTGACCTTGGACGTGGGGTAGCTCCTCTCCGCCGTTCCTGCGCCTTTGCAGCCTGGCACTCTCGGCCGCTGCCCTTGACCTCGGACGTGGGGTAACTCCTCTTGGCTGCCTCCCCTCAGGCATGGAGTCCTCCCGGCTTCTGCCCCTGGCCTTGGACGTTGGGTAGCTCCTCTCGGCCGCGCTCTGTGCGCCGTCATGAGAAACCTTGGGCTGGAAGAAGCACAAGCTGGAGTCAGGACTGCCCGGAGAAATATCAATAACCTCAGATATGCAGATGACACCACCCTTATGGCAGAAAGTGAAGAGGAACTCAAAAGCCTCTTGATGAAAGTTAGAGTGAAAAAGTTGGCTTAAAACTCAACATTCAGAAAACGAAGATCATGGCATCTGGTCACATCACTTCATGGGAAATAGATGGGGAAACAGTGGAAACAGTGTCAGACTTTATTTTGGGGGGCTCCAAAATCACTGCAGGTGGTGACTGCAGCCATGAAATTAAAAGACGCTTTCTCCTTGGAAGGAAAGTTATGACCAACCTAGATAGCATATTCAAAAGCAGAGACATTACTTTGCCAACAAAGGTCAGTC